>NC_090927.1:540349391-540655411 GCF_040938575.1 Ambystoma mexicanum | reverse complement strand
CGTCTGAAGAGCAATGCAGAAAATGCAAGTTGTTCAATAAATGTACAGATGCTGTAATGCAAGTAGATCAAGTAATTTTGGAAGATGGCTATGAATTATGGATAGACTGCAGGCGAAGCCGCCATTATATAGAAACTGCACATCGGTGTCATAACTATAGTAAGCTTAAACTCAAGGAGAGAAGAGCTGTGTCACAGCAAAGTGTTAGCCGAGATCATGGAGGAGTCTGGAAGGGCTGTCTGGCCTGGTGTCAAGGCTGTGGTCTCCTGTCACGTGAACCAAGGATGGAAATAGAAGCGGGTGAGGAGTTCCAGAATAGCAATAGTGCGTGCTCGCACTCCCTTCTATTCCCAGAGGCAAGGATACTTACAAGGCCAAGTTCAAAGATAAACTTCATGGCAGAAGGCATGGTTGATGACAGATGTTGGGCTAATTCGGTGGGGAGGTACATTCAAGACTATCTCCTGGGACCTGGGGTGTGAACTTACGTGCTGCTAATGAGCCAAATGTTCCAGAATGACACAAGTGTGCCAACCAATTATAGAGGGCCGTATAACAAAGGGCCTTATAGTTTGAGAGCCAATGATGTACTGTGTACTTAATAACGATGAAGATGACTTGCACTAGAGGTGGACACAAGATGTCCACCTGACAGTAGATGTCTAGATGTCCAATCACAACCCAACCCCTTATAGAAAGTATACTTAGATGTTCCCCTTGTGTGTATCACAACCCTCGGTAGGTTTCCCTTATTTTGCTACGTAGTATGTCATGTATGAAACGTGATTTTTTGTATGATGCACAGAGAGCTTGTGCGACGTCTGTTCATGTCTGTTGTAGCTCCCTGTTTTAGACAATTGATATTAAAACAGAAACCTTTGCCATCTCCCAGAGTTGGTTCCATTATTTGTTGTAAGAGTTACCCTGCTTCCCATACACTGCATGACAAGCTACCCAAAGGGCCTTACAATCAGTTGCAGTGGACAAAAAATACAATTCAGACAGGGATTTGTGGTTTTCCTGGGAAGCCATTATCTGTTTGTTTTCTGTTTACTACAACATTGGTGCTCGGCCCGGAAAGAAGTGAACAGCATTGTTTACACAATAACAGTGCGATGTACCCGGCTTAAGGCAGCTGGCACGCAGCCCAAGCTATTGAAAAAAATTGTATTGTACTGTACATTAAGATTGAAAAATACAAACCCAAATCTTGTGGCTTGCATTTCACTAAATATGAAAGTGTTTTCATCACACTGTGCATTTAGCAAGAAAGCCTGGTCTGCGGCTTAGACCACATAGCGGTTTAAGCATGGCAAATATGGACAGACATGGGTAATGCATGTCACTCCAGACTGCAAAGTGACCAGGCTTGTATGGCCTGAATGCTGAATTCTACAAAGAGTTTGAACCTAGAATAGACCCGCACCTCATGCATGAAACAACCAGATACTCACAGTTGGAACTCTGTCCCATCAATGAATGAAGTGCTAACATTTTTTCTGAAGCCTAATAAAGACCCCACAGGGCCATATTTCTGTTAAACTAAAATATTACCAAAGCATGCCACACACCCCTTTTATCCATTTGGACCTGTCAGGGTTCCTTCCCAGCAGGTCACTTGCCCAGAATCTGCTTAGACTTTTTCAATTTTAGATCAGATTGATCCCATGGTTCAGGCGGTCACTGCTTTTTTAGATGTTAGGCATTCAATTCCCTTTTTTGGCAGTACCTGTTTTCTGTTCTTGAAGCCATGGGGTTGTCAGGCTACTCCCTTGAGTACATATGCTTGTTCTACTCCAACCCATCAGTGCCATGGGTGGCCGGATCAACCCTTTTGACATGGAGCGGGGTATTAGACAGGTTTGCCCCCTTTCTCTACCCCTCTTTGCAATCACATTAGAATCCCTGGCTATTAAAATATGAAAATACCATGCAGGTAGGAGTCTAGAGATGGGGCATAGAAGACAAATCATTGGTGACATCACAAGAAGCGAGTGTGACACACAGAGAAAAAAGAGTGAAGTAGATGTATGACCCTTATAGAAACAGATGATGAAATAAAGAATCGAGTAAATGTTCATATGCAAAAAGATTGCACGTCTGAAGAGCAAAGCAGAAAATGCAAGTCGTTCAATCACCGTACAGATGCTGTAATGCAAGTAGATCAAGTATTCTTAGAAGCTGGCTATGAGTAGTGAATAGACTGTGGGCGAAGCCGCCATTATATAGAAACTGTACATCAGTGTCATAACTATAGTAAGCTTAAACTCAAGGAGAGAAGAGCTATATCACAGCAAAGTATTAGCCGAGATCATGGAGGAGTCTGGAAGGGCTGTCTGGCCTGGTGTCAAGGCTGAAGCAGCCAAGACTGGTTATCTATTCTTGAAGGCGGTGAAAGTGAAATGCTGAATCCTCCCTTTGTAAGGTGCAAAGAAAGAACACCATTGGTGCCAAGTTTTATTCATTTAAGGCAATTAAATGCTGAAAAGGAGCCCAGATCGTCGTCTCCTGTCACGTGAACCAAGGATGGAAATAGAAGCGGGCGAGGAGTTCCAGAATAGTAATAGTGCGTGCTCGCACTCCCTTCTATTCCCAGAGGCAAGGATACTTTGCAAGGCCAGGTTCAAAGACAATCTTCATGGCAGAAGGCATGGTTGATGAGAGATGTTGGGCTAATTGGTGGGGAAGTGCAGTCAAGTCTACCTCCTGGCACCTGGGGTGCAGGCTTACGTGCTGCTAATGAGCCAAATGTTACAGAATAACACAAGCGTGCCAACCAATTGTAGAGGGCTGTATAACAAAGGGCCTTATAGTTTGAGAGCCAAAGATGTACCGTGTACTTAATAATGATGAAGATGACTTGCACTAGAGGTGGGCACAAGATGTCCACCTGACAATAGATGTCTAGATGTCCAATCAGAACCCAACCCCTTATAGAAAGTATACTTAGATGTTCCCCTTGTGTGTATCACAACCCTCGGTAGGTTTATCTTATTTTACTACGTAGTATGTCATGTATGACACGTGATTTTTTGTATAATGCGCCGAGAGCGCGTGTGACGTCTGTTGATGTCTGTTGTAGCTCCCTGTTTTAGACAATTGATATTAAAACAGAAACCTTTGCCATCTTCCAGAGTTGGTTCCATTATTTGTTGTAAGAGTTAACCTGCTTCCCATCCACTGCATGACAAGCTACCCAAAGGCCTTTACAATCAGTTGCAGTGGACAGAAAATACAATTCAGACAGGGATTTGTGGTTTTCCTGGGAAGCCATTATCTGTTTGTTTTCTGTTTACTATAGAACATTGGTGCTCGGCCCGGAAAGAAGTGAACAGCATTGTTTACACAATAACAGTGCGATGTACCCGGCTTAAGGCAGCTGGCACGCAGCCCAAGCTATTGAAAAAAATTGTATTGTACTGTACATTAAGATTGAAAAATACAAAACCAAATCTTGTGGCTTGCATTTCACTAAATATGAAAGTGTTTTCATCACACTGTGCATTTTGCAAGAAAGCCTGGTCTGCGGCTTAGACCACATTGCAGTTTAAGCATGGCAAATATGGGCAGACATGGGTAATGCATGTCACTCCAGACTGCAAAGTCACCAGGCTTGGATGGCCTGAATGCTGAATTCTACAAAGAGTTTGAACCTAGAATAGACCCGCACCTTGTGCATGAAACAACCAGATACTCACAGTTGGAACTCTGTCCCATCAATGAATGAAACCTTCACCTACGACAATACTTGGACCAATACCTTGCTAATGGCTTCATTCGTCCAACCAAGTCCCCTGCATCTTCAGCTTTGTTCTTCGTGCCTAAAAAGGAAGGTGACCTCAGAAATTGCATAGACCACGACCCATTTAATCAGATCACGGTTAAGAATCGATACCCATTGCCTCTGATCCCCGAATTACTAGACCAAGTAAAGGACGCTTGCATCTACACTAAATTAGATCTCCGAGGGGCATATCATCTGGTACATGTAAAGAAAGGCGACGAATGGAAGACTGCTTTTCGCACTAAGTACGGGTTATTCGAATACCAGGTGATGCCCTTTCGGGTTGTGCAATGCACCAGCAGCCTTCCAGTATTTTATGAACGATGTCCTTCGTGAACTCATTGACGTCTGTGTTGTTGTATACATAGACGATATTCTTGTGTACTCCTCTTCAGAATCAGACCATGTGAAGCACGTTCGTGCAGTCCTTGAGAAACTACGCCAGCACAAGTTATATGCAAAATTGGAAAAATGTGTTTTTCATGCTATGGAAGTTGAATTCCTTGGATTTATCGTGACTCCAAAAGGAGTCCGAATGGACTCTCGAAAGGTGGATGCAATCCTCAAGTGGCCATCACCCAGTTCAGTTAAAGGGGTACAAAGCATTCTCGGATTTGCTAATTTCTACCGCAGATTCATTCCGGATTTCTCACATGTTGTGCACCCTATCACAGCACTTTTGCAAAAAAACAAACGCTTCTTGTGGACCAAAGAAGCTGAAAAGGCCTTCCAAGAGCTGAAAGCGAAATTCACATCTGCACCTGTCTTAAAGCATCCACGCCCCGAACTTCCATACATAGTTGAAACTGATGCATCCAGTTTAGCCATGGGAGCTGTCCTGTCCCAGAAGGATCCTGAAACCGGTCAACTTCACCCAGTAGCATTTTGGTCCAGAAAGTTCTCGGCATCCAAGTTAAACTATGCGGTTACCGATAAAGAATTATTAGCCATCAAATCCGCCTTCAAGGCTTGGGGGCATTATCTTCTCGGTGCCAGGCATTCCATTACGGTAATCACCGATCACCGGAACTTGCAGTATTTAAAAACAGCCAAGGCCCAATCGTCGCGTCAACTTCGATGGGCATTGTTCTTTGCCGAGTTCGATTTCGTGATCACTTATCGACCAGGTTGTAAAAATGGCAAGGCAGATGCCTTATCCCGAATAGGGATGGGAGAAGCATATGCAAACCCGGAACCGGTGCTATAATTTCAGAACAAAGAATTCTTGGCATAACCACTCTACAGACACTAGAGGATATTCAAGTAAAGATCCAACAACTCTTCGATCCAACAGCCCTGCAGGACTGGGTGAAGAAAGGCTCAAACTACTCAGTCATCAATGACCTACCTTATTATCAAGGGCGACTATTTCTACCACACAAGGAACTACAAGAACTAGTCCTCTCCAATTATCATGACAGGACACCCAGATATCGCAAAAACTGAAGCTAAAATTAAGAGACAATTCTGGTGGCCCAACTGGTGAAAAGATGTAAAGTCATTTGTAATGTCTTGTGGCATTTGCGCCCAAAACAAAAGTCAGAAGAAAAAACCAGCTGGCCTCTTACAACCTTTGGATATTCCACCTACACCATGGCACACCTTATCGTTAGACTTTATTACAGATCTACCTCCATGTAATGGATTTAACACCATTCTAGTTATTGTGGATCTTTTTTCCAAGATGGCCCACTTTATTCCTCTAAAGGGATTACCTTCTGCTTCAATTCTGGCCAAGGAGTTCCTCGAAAACATTGTTCGAATACACGGATTTCCTTCTGTATTGGTCTCTGACCGAGGTAGTCAATTCATTTCACATTTTTGGAAGAAATGTTGTCAACTGGTGCAAATCGACGTGAGGTTATCAACCAGTCACCATCCCCAGACTGATGGTCAGATGGAGAGGACCAACCAGACCCTTGAACAGTACCTACGTTGCATGCTACACCAGACCGAAAGTAATTGGAAAGATATTTTATGGATTTCTGACTATGCATACAATAACTCTGTACATTCAGGAACCGGACAAAGCCCCTTTTATACCATATATGGACAATGGGCATCACCCTCGAACCTCAGAACTAGATTCGCCTCAGCATTTAGAAATGCCTGCAGTCAGTCATTTGCATTCTACTATTACACAAGCCTTTAAAGAGGAAACAGAACATTTGAAACAAGCAAAAGAGAAATATATGAAAAATGCTGATCAACATAGAAGTGAAACTCCACAATACCAGATTGGGGATCAAGTTTGGCTGGCTACAAAACACATACCTCTGAAGGGAACTCAGACTTTTAACCCTAGATATTTGGGACCTTACAATATTAAGGCCATTATCATCCCGGTAGCCGTCAAATTGGAATTACCCTCTAATATGTGCATTCATCCTGTCTTTCATGTTTCTCTTTTAAAACCAGTTCAACAAGGAACAAGATTAACCAAACCACCCGACCCCATCTTGATAGATGGAGAACCTGAATTCGAGGTAAAAAATATCCTGGACTCCAAGATGGTTAAATAAAAACGTTTTTATTTAATCGATTGGAAGGGCTACGGACCACAAGAAAGGTCATGGGAACCTAGTAACAACATCCATGCACCTCGGTTGGTGAAAAGATTCCATCGGGACTTCCCAGACAAGCCAGGGCCAAGGGGAAGAACAACTTTAGGAGGGGCCTTGGGGAGGAGTGCTGTCATGATGTCTACCCCCAGGCATCCGGACCAAGCCCATCAGCCCCGGGAGCAGGCATCTAGACATTTAGTAAAACCTCAGCAGCTCAGGCTAGGGGCTATCTGGATTCAGTCCTGGCGCCTTAGGCACCAGGCTCATAGCAGAAATCAGTCCTGGCGCCTAAGGCGCCAGGCTCATAGTCATTGCTTACCTCAGGCAGACCATGCTGCAAATGACTCCAATCCAACATGAAGCCTGAAAGGGACTATTTTTCTACAGGGACTATTTTTTACTCGGGTGTGGTTCTAGGGACTTCTTACCTGGGACTACTTTTGAGGCTATTTAAACCACGCCCGACCAGCAACACACGCTTCGCGTTATTCTGCATCCAGCAGCATAACGCTCACCGTGCCTGCAGCCTGCATCCAGTCTTCTGCCACGCCCGCCTCGAATCCAGAGCTCCTAAAACAAAGAGGAAAGAAAGGGACAAGGTTAGAAAACAAACTTATTTCTATTCCACACCTGATTCTGGATCCATCTCGTTTCCAGACCTGTAAAGAACATCATTTCTGCATGCGCCGCACCTCCAGCTGCAGCGCCATGCCATACTCACCAGTCTTCACAGCATCCTTCGGGTCGGCGCTGCCTCCATCATTTCTTCGCCGAACTTCGGCACCTAGGAGACAAAAGAAAACCACAAGGTGAGCCGAGGGAACCAACAAATATAATTCTTACCACCATAGACTTACCTGATTTACCACCGGAGGCATCCTTTTGTGACTCTCCATATTTTCACGTGCCGCATCTGTAAAGGGAGACAAAACAACACATTTCCCACGTGCAACATTTACCGGACAGCGCCGGGTAATACAGACTCTTATCTGAGCGCCACCAGCTGCCACAAGAGCATCTTTTCACGAGCCAGCTGCAAGACAAGAAAGGAAGGGGGGAACAAGAGTGAACATCGGACATATTGAACTCTATGAACTTAATACTTACTGGTCCTCACCAGGAACCTCAGAGTCAATACTCTCCGGAACTCTCCCGAGCCTTCAAACCAGTGAAGTAACTGGAATCAACGCGCCCCTGCAAATCCACGCAGGATGGAGAGCTCATCTTTCAAGAATATAAGGAGAATATTTCTTTGGGTTAAGCAGACAAGATTAGGAGGGCATCTCCAGTCAGTCATCGCTGCACTACGCATCACGTGGGTGGAGACCGCAGCTGTCCGGGTCCGACCGATGCCCCTGTGGGAGCCAGGGAGCGCAACAGAAATATGCCTGGATGACTGCATTTTCCTATTGTTATAACTGCTAGGATCCAATTGGTACTTGTTATTACTGTACTGTGGTCTAATAAATGAAGTATTTAAAAAAAAGCAAACAATATTGCATCTTAGAGTAGATAAAATTCCTCAATATTTTAGTTCACCTTATCATGGATAACCATGGTATTTTCCTCCCTTGTCAGGTATTTTAAAGTATTTTTAGATTTTAAGGAGTTTTTGCAAAGATAATAATATCACCATTATGGTGAAAAACTAAGATTGACAGGATAAGATCTAATCACTAAGAAGAGAGAATAAATCCTGTGGGTAGCAGATGAATACACATATCATGGTAAAGAATGCCAAATATTTTGGGGAAAAGAGAACAATCTATTCAGATTTTTTAAATGTAAACTATGGTTTTCACAAATTAAGAAGCAGATCAATCTCTGTGAATGTGTGAGATACATTGTGCGCTTCACTCACAATCCTAGATATAATCTGATGCTGTTAGCTCCGAGATGATTAATTGATAATTCATTACTGTCAGAAACAAAATTGCCATGCACAATTATACATTTTATGGCAATCTATTTTAAATATACTTTGACATATTTTCACTTACAGGGCAGGCCCCCTTTAATGTGATAGCTTGTAAACTGGGTTCCCGCAAAATACTGTTACTTGAAATCTTGGATTGACTTCATTCTTGGTACATTTATCTAAAATATCTGGGATTATTGTCTCACTTCTGGGCCTCTGAAAGCCCTTCCAATCTTGGGCTTTCAAAGACCCGGGGCAGTTAGGCACATCAATTGGCATCCAGCATTACTACCAGATGGGCTTTTCCTTTCAGTCTGTCCATAATACCAAAATCCCTCTCAGGCATTCTGGGTCATTCTTGAAAAAGCCCTGTGCATGTAGCTCCATCTAGAAAATACCTTCTTACAGAGATATTCCATCCTTTATATCCAGGAGCAACCACAATCTGCTTTTCCCATTTTGAACAGGCTCTCTTTCTTCTGCTTTCCTGAAACTCTGCTCTCTTCCTATGTGTTTGAGTTTAAAGACCCAGCAAACTCAATGCATTCAGCATCATTTGATGCAGCATTTGATATGTTCCCTTCATTTACACCCTCTAGGATCCTTTGCTTTGCTTCGATTGGTCCACTGAATTCTCATTGTCATGTTAGCTATGAGGTAGCCCTCCCCTTAGGAATGAGACATTAAATGTAACTAAAATATGCATTGATTTGCATAAATATTTTGAATCCAGGGGCATACTTTATACTGTGTGCATAACAGAGTTATTCAAATATGCAAATGGGTTAACAATTTTGACCTTTTAATATTTGTTTTACATGTGTATGTTATTCCCCTTATTTTGATGAATTCAAATCTATCCTCTGGTTAAATATAAAAAGGTTTAAAAAACTAGAGTCAATAATGTATTTTGCTTGCTGAATTTAAATGTATTTTTTATGCACATGTCTATTTTACAGTTTAGCTGTGAATTGTTAGCATCCAGCGATCAACAGGACCATCTTCTGCAAGAACCAAGGCCCTTTTAACAGGCTGCTTTTTAATGGAGCATACACATTCTGCTTGAGGCTGTATTGCTATGCCAGATTGGAGATTAGGGTTTGTTAAAAGCATCTGCTTATTTGAAGTCGTATTAGTGGATGACTAGTGGCATCGATCCCTTACCAGGCTGGCCTTACACCCAAACATAAAAAATATTACGATGGAAACCCTTGGTTGGAATATTAGTTTTGGCTTATTTTTCTGGAACACTGCCTTTGTCTCAAATAAACACATGCAAGTACTTTAAATCACCAAATCAAAGTAATATAAATAAATCTCTGCATTCCTTGTGTCAAGAAAGATGAGTTCTCCATACAAATACAGTTTAGGTGAACCAACATTCACAGTTTAGATGACCAGCATATAAAAGCTACAAGAGATATATACTTCTACATCCTGTCCCCTTTCCTCCATACTTGTGGGACATTCCGTCCATTGGGACGGGAAAAGAGCACTTTTTAAAAGCATCAACAAGTTTACTTTTCTGTCCCTCTTTTATTTTTATGTGGCTACAGCACGTGACCGCAGCTCCACCTTCCTGAGCTCCGACCCGCGCATTACCCTTCAGTCCTTTACTCCATGCGGTCGAGGTCGGACGCACTAGCATCACAGGGAATATTTTTATTTTTCTTCCTTCATTCCTGCTCCAGTTCCACTGTCATCTCTTCTTCTGTTTATGCTGGAGCATCTGGGTTTTGTGTCTTGTTCATCCTGTGAACGTCGCTTCACTAGGGCAGATCCCCACTCGCTTTGCCTCGAGTGCGCTAGGCCCGGAACACTGTTGGGACGCATGCTTTTACTGCGACTCCCTCTCTGTCCAGGTACTCCAATGTCAGCTTGTCAGGTGGGAGGAAGTGTTTCAACGTGTTCCTCCTCCCCACTTACAGCACTTCATTGAAGAAAAAAAGGAGACGGCCGGTAAGTTCGTTCCTTTTCAGGGCACCCTGGTCGGGGGACTCCTTCCCGGGGTCTTATGGGCCTGAGAGGGGCTCAAGCGGCTCTATTATCAGGGATATTCCTGAGGTGTCCTACAAGGGATCTAACAGGCGCACCGGAGCATCCCCCGAGGACCCCTGTAAAGGCGCTTCCAAGACCGGATCTTTATCCGAGGTTCCCACCTTGGGGGCTAAAGTTTGGTCCAGTTCTTCTGGTGCCTTTTTCACCGGGGTCAGCCCGAGGTTTCCATTCTTGGAACTAAGTGTACTGAGTCACAGCTCGAGGTCCCTATCCAGGTGACTAAACGTACCGGGGTTACCCCCAAGGTTCTCCTTCTTGGGGCTATTTCTAATACCGGCAAGATTGAGTGGCCCACTGCAAGGGTCCTGGCTTTGGGGTGTGACTCCAAACCCCCCCACATGCAGACTGGTGGTGGAACCAATCGTGCTGAGGGGGCACAGAAGCCAGTCACACACCATAAGTATTTCGTACTGGCTCTGCAGAGGCTCCCCATTTCGGGGCTAATTCACCAGTAGGCCCTAAGGTGTCCCAGAAACACCCTAGATCTCCTAGCACTGGCTCTGCCGAGGTTCCTTGTCACAAGGCTAAAATGGCACATAAGTCCCCTGATTCCCCTGTGGTAGCCATTGCCTCACTTACACCTGTGACGCAGTTCACCTCCTGCGTTGACAAAATGGCGGTCCAACCCCCACGGTCCACGGCAGCCATTTGGACTGCCACTCTTACACCAAAGTTCACCACGGCTGGTGCTGAGGGACCTGTTTTTAGGACAGAGCATCCTTTTCCATGATTTGTGGACAGTAAGAACCCGTGCCGCCCTCCAATGGATTGACGTGCTCGGACTCTGCTGCTGCATACAGTCTCGCTCCCTCCTGCGTCTGCGCCTTTGATCTATGTGGATCCAGCTGGTGGAGGACCATCCTGGCAACCATCCTCTTTGCATTACTGGGTGTATGCCCATTTCTAGCGGCCTCTGCCCACTCCAGTGGCCAGGCCCTCATTTGAAGATGAGTTTTTTGGGATTTTCAGACGCTTATGCATTCTAAAACCATGAAGGCATACTTTAAGGATTTATTTAAGGAAATTGACCCTAAGCCGCCTGAACCAGCCTCGGTTCCAGCAGTTCCTATGCTGATTCCAGTAACGCCACCTCCTCCACCTCTTCCCAAAGAGCCTCCTCTCCCACTTCCTCCTCTGCCTCCTCTTTCCCCCATAGAAAATACTCTGCTGGCTCTGCCAAACACCACTCTAGGACCTGAGCCACTACGTGGAGTGGACCAGTCATCTGCTCCCATTTCGCTGTAGTAAGACCGGTGGAACAGGATGGTGACGACCCTCCCCGCTCTATTCAAGCTTTTCATGACTGGGTGCTGGATATGATGCTGCTGCTAGACATTTGAATACCCGGACCGCCAAATCCACAGGAGCGGGTCGTTTCTGGAGCCTTCACCTTGTCGGCACAGGAGCACACCAGCCTGTTCCTTCAGAAGGACGCCCTGGTCGAGGCCCGTAGGGTATGGGAAAAATCTCATACCAGGCAGCACCTAAACGGAAAACTAGGCGCTCAGAGCGTCTTCCTTGGGGGATGCCCTTGATATCCCGTGGGACAACATGATACATCGGTCACTTTGGAAACTCTGGAGCACTTCCAACTGCACTCTCCTCTTCATAGCCGCTTGGTGGCCAGCCAGATTCTGGTTTTCGGATCTGCAGCACCTATCAGGCTGCCACAGATTCCTGACCTTCTTCACCAGAGCAATCATCAGTTGTGGCACCCCCTTCTGGACAGGGTTAGGCTATTTACCCTGTCACAATGGCAGCATAAATATAGCAGCTATTTTGCATTAGACAATTTGAGTTTGCAGTAAAGAATTTAGTATTGTTATGTTTAACTTTAAATATATGATATTACAATAAAGAATACTATTCAGAGCTGTCTGACGAATCCCATGATATTGTCACATCTTCCATGAGGGAGGCCCCTTTCCATGAGGCCAGGGAGGTGAGACTGCTGCCCGATAGTTCCCATGGGGGTGGTACTCAGCGGGTGGATCTCATGGGGAGGGAAACCGTTCATGGGATTGGTGACAATGGCCGTGGAATAATGCAATATTTATACACCCCTTTGGTGTCCCCACTTTCCTTAACTCCCACTTCAGTCCCTCTGATCCCCCACACCACTATGTGTTATAGATTAGCAGAGGGCATCCCTAAAAAGACTGGGACGAGGAAGAAGGAGACTCATCCAAGCCTGATGCAGAATATCATTGTGATCAGGAAGATGAAGCGAGGAAGCGAAAGACCACTGCAGAACCAACACATGCAGTACAGCTGCCCAAAGGAGAGTCGGAATTGAAAAGGGAGGAAGGAATAATTCTGTGGTCGAATAGTAAGTCCTGGAGGAGCAAGGAAGGCAACACTGGTCCTGTACCAAGGAACCCAAAGACTGGAGGCCGGGATGCAGACTGCCACAGGTACCTGAGAGGTCTTAGCGAGGCAGACCTGATCACTGGCAGAGACAAGAGAAGGCAGACCAGCGAAAACCGACCAGGAAGAGAGACGCCAGCTGAAGATGAGAGATAGGTGCTGGAGCTGTAGAGCCACAAGGAAAAGAACACCAGGCGTGGCAGGAGCGGAGAAGCTTTCCACCACCCCCCGAAGAGACCATCCTGAGAGTTCCCAAAGGTAGGGAAGGGGCTGGAACAGTCAGGTGGCATTAGGGGAGCCCAGAAGTCTCACGAAAACATCCCAAATAGCCCAAAGGGGTGAACAGGACCCTGTATAATATAATTCAAACTTTGCAAACTTTATAAAAAGACACCCCAAATAGTACAATGGGATGAAAAGGGAAGCATACAAATAGATACAAACATTATAAACCCAACATGAACATCCCAAAGAGCACAATGGGATGAGAAAGAGAATCTACAATATGATATGAACTGTGTGAAGCAGATAAGCAGGTCCCAAGGTACCCAAGGAAATAACAAAAGAGGCATGCAGACAGATATGGACATTGGGAGTGCATCTATGTTAGACAGTACCTGGCAGGGGAGTATACCAGGTCTATCCAAGTGGGCACTATGTAACAAAGGGACGAGGGCCCTGTTAAGCCAAGGGAGCACGGTCTGTGACCCATATAAAAAGCAGAGCAGGAGAAGCCCACCAGTAGAATGCATAAGGGTTGAGAGCCCACCACAATGCAAGAAGAATTATAACCAGTGGGCGGGTGCCCAAAACACAAATATCTTTGAAAGTCTGGCAAGTGAGTAAACCATACTTCATACCCTATCAGAATGGTCTACGCTGAGGTCTGGCAGGTTAGTGAACCGGACCTGACAAGAGACTGGGTAGGATACAATTTTCTGTTCTATGGAGTGGGGAAGAGGAGTTCCTCAGAGGATTTTGAGAAACAGTATTTGTGAATAAGAAGAACCAGGAACCCAGGAAGAGATTCCCCTCAGGAGAGTGGGGAAATGGGTTATCTTTCAGTTGGCTGATTTTGTGAACATTGAACTATTCATATTCTTTTACTTAAGAACTGCACTTTGGTGTCAGGATCCACAACTGGAGAGGCCTCATTCTTGAATTAAGAAGACACCCCTTTTTCCTTTAGTTAGATTGAAAGTGTAAGGGACTGTAATAAAGCACTGTCCACACTTGCTTTGGTTACTTCTTAGTAAGTTTACTTCAGTTCTTAGGTTACAAGTTACAAATTCTAGATATCAGGTATAAGACAATATAACACCGGCACCCATCACCCAGGAAGGGAGGGACCAACTGACTCAACATGGAACACTCACCACAGCATTCTCCCACTCATACGTCAACATTCCACAGGCACTCACATGACATCATCAATCACATGACAAGCTACATCAGACTCAAACAAGTACTTCACAACACATCTCCCTCCTTACTGAAAACACTCACAAACAAGTACTTCACAACACATCTCCCTCCTTACCGAACACACACACAGACAAAGCATGTAATTACATACAGACCTACAGGCATCACACCCAGTCCAAACTACTGTGCCTGTTCTGCAAGAAAATCCCACAGCTATGCGATTCCAAAACTACCCCTCAACCTCTCCAAACACAATCATTATATGATTATAAATACTAATCTCCTTCCATCTGCACCTGCCACGGACAGACTCTAGACTCACACTCTAGACACATACCAGCCCAGATCCAAGGCTATACCTACCCAACAATCCAATAACCTACAAAATAAAACTTTTGTCCTTCCGCCCGCCCCTGCCACAGATGAGCCTTCATGCTGCCACCCTGAAGCACCATTTGCCAGCCTAACGCAATACTAGACAACCAGAATGACGAAATCACCATAACCAGACAGAAAACTCAGTAAAACACTACAACCACCCTTAGAAAATACCCATCACTATGCAAGCCTCACATACACAAATACCAAGATGGGCTAAGCCAATTGAGAAAAACCCAACCACGCAATGACAAAGATCCTCCAACAACTTGAAAATGCTGGTCAGTCATCTTCAAGACAACCTACAAAACATGGGGTTGACCTAACCTCTCATCTCAACGGCAGAACTATCCAGTCCCATAATCAAACCTTGACCAGAAGAACAATAGCCAGGATTAACACACAACACATAAAGATAAACAAATCACCATGCGACTCTTCATCTTGAACAGCATCTTTAACTTTCACCATTGTAATTACTAGAAGGCGTCCCCTACCAGCAACACACTTCATCTAACTTAACCGCTGTCCCTGAAGATAAGAGTCAGTTTCTCCTAACAGTGCACTACTGCCATACCGAAAGTCACTAGACTTAAAAATCCCATTTTCCTTAGTGCAACTCTGACTTACCACTCACTAACATTCCTGACAAGGGCGCTACCCCAGGACTTACCTTACTCACAATTATAACTTAAAAAGGCGCTACCTCACAATAGTTACTTATCCACTCGCTACCTCTAACCTAATAGTGCATACACTAAAACCTAAAACATAATTACTAAAGAAGGACACTACAATAGGGGCGCTACCACCTAACAATACTCAACATGAATGCAGAGGCACTACCTCCTGTTAACTAACTCCAACGGAGGCGCTACCTCCCTAGTCACTGTAGTGAATACCCCATGATAACCCAACAATGCTATAGGAAAGGTTACACACCAGCAACATTCATAAATGGAGGCGCTACCTCCTATCCTTAGCGGTGCCAATCACTTACTAAAACACCTGCATACCACACGCAAGTTATCATTACTTATCATACTGAACCGGAATGGCTACAGTTTTCATGGGCATACAAAGTTCATATCACCTCCAATAGGCTTATTACACACACTCACACTTCTCAAACTATGTGAATAATACATGTGATAATTCTCATAACAAATTAAAACTTTGAACTAAAACTTCATCTCTAGCACAATTCAATTCCTTGTCCATGGACCTGAATGCCTAAAAGTCCATGTTGTTGCTAAAGGTCCATTTTGTTGTCTAACAACCTACCTGCTAAAATTCCTCAAAATGTTAGACTAGCTCATTCAAACTCAAATATGCTCCACACCTTACTTCTTTGCATTTCATTATGCACTTTTCTCTATAATATCCATATAGTCCATGAACCTGAAAATCCTCTAGCATGTTAGGTTTGTATGCAAAACAAAAAAACATCTATTTCCCTCTAGATCTCATTCATATTCCTTTCAACCAGATGCGTATGACCACGACACTTCTTTAACATCCACTTACATTGCATTCGTGTAACTTACTTAAGTATCACATTGCCAATACTTAGTGCATTAAAAACCCTTTACATATTGCACTTGTTACATTTACCAAAACATCACTTAATGACGCCTTCATCTCACGGCAACTCGTGAAAGCATATTCCTAACTTCGCCAATCTGATGGCCGCTACATAACGCCTCGCTATCGGGGCGGAGTGGCATTTACTGTACACAGCCTCCTACCTAACGAGGCCATGCATTCTCGGCACTTAATGCCCACAGCCTCCTATCAAAAAAATAAACATGACTGCACCTTCTGATTCTCCATCGTTGGACGCTACTGGATGTCCCGCTATCCGGGGCCGAGCAGCATTCATTGCCACGCCCGCCACTGCCATCCGCAGCATGGGAAGCAGGGTGGCTCAGTTTGCGACTTCTTTTCCTCTTCCGTATGCGACCACGTGATTACGTCAACGTTGCGTCCAATTTCCAGGTCCTTTACTCAGACGCTGCAATGCTACGGATCTACGCCTGCAGCTTCCAAACATGGAACGTTAATGACATCGTTCCATTTTCGACCAACTCCCTTTGCATCTTTCATGACGTAATCAGTCACAATTATACTGTGGGAAGCTGCAGAGCTCAGCCAACCAACGGTCAATCGCAAGCACTTCCTTCGAACCGCTCACTCTTAGGGTCATTTATCTTTTGCACAAGGCAACATCTCATAGGGCACATCACGTTCACTTCTGACCCTGCTTCCTCACCATGATAACTCGTCTCCCTTAAAATTTCAGTGACAGCTGAATTAATAAGTCTCAGGCCTGATTTAACTCTTTGGAACATCTCCAGCTAACGAGCCCCAGCTCAATATTGAGTTTTCCTTCCTTATGTCAGCTTCACATCCCCGGACCCAGCACTGCCCGACCTATGGGCTGCTGGTCCTCACTACAGGGGCTCTCCTCCACTTAACGTGATGCCACATGAATTTACTTAATGCCCAGGACACGGGACTCCCAAGTTCTTATGGACTAGTCCTCCAATTGTGTCCAAATAATCACAGGGTCCTTCCAAACAATCCCCAGAGTACCCTTCTCACATGGACCACTTCCAGCTTGTTATTTCCACAACTCAGCACTCCCATAAACTATGGTCAATCTGTTATGGTCCATGTAACCTCCCTTATCCGCCCTAGGTGATGGGTATGCTTACTTGGGGGGCGGTGTTGTCTTTTTCTTCTTCTCTGCTGGTCTTGATATCTACTGCAACCCCCGCAGAAGTCCCCTTCAGTCTCCTTTTCTGCATCATGGTTCTTCTTTCCAGAAATCCTTGTCGCCAATCTAAGAAAGCACTGTCCACACTTGCTTTGGTTACTTCTTAGTAAGTCTACTTCAGTTCTTAGGTTACAAGTTACAAGTTCTAGATGTCAGATATAAGACAATATAACACCGGCACCCATCACCCAGGAAGGGAGGGACCAACTGACTCAACATGGAACACTCACCACAGCATTCTCCCACTCATACATCAACATTCCACAGGCACTCACATGACAACATCAATCACATGACAAGCTACATCAGGCTCAAACAAGTACTTCACAACACATCTCCCTCCTTACCGAACACACTCATAAACAAGTACTTCACAACAGGGACGTAAAAAGGTTTTCGACACAGGACATTGGACAGTTTTGTTTGACGGACATCCTTCCTGGGTCCATAGTATTCTTTTGTTGGGCAGGCAGTGAAACCCCTCATAATAGTTTAGGACAGTTAGGCCTTTCCCCAACCCCTTTCCTTTCTTTTTGTGCAGATAAAAGTCTCTACCCAAAACAAATATGCGGCCTGTGTCTCGTCACTTTCCTTCTGCATCCTTACAGCTGACAATATTCAATGGAGAGCATTACATACAAACAAATAATGCTTTACACACATAAACAACCCTACAGCTGAAATATTTTGAATTTTCAGAGCAAGTAGGTGCTCAGTCGATGTGCTTCCTCTGCGGTTAACTCTCAAGCCCTAGCAGATAACCTTTCTTCCCTTTTCCATGAAATGATTATTGCCATTGATACTACCATTGCCCTCAAGTTAAATCCTCATCCACTGCTTCTGTTTTGTGGAAAAAGGTTGAGATAACTTTTCCCACCTTTAAATCCATGTCTCAGCTGACATCGATCAAGTACAGAATAGGGAAATTTAAAGCCTCCTCTGAGCAGGTTTTCCCTTGTTTAACAAAGGTTGTTAGAGACCATGTAGACTTATGGGCACCTTAACAACTATTTAGATCATGGTATTCTGGTATCAGCCAGAGCATCTCTAGTAGGACAGCCCTTCCTCCCTTTATTACGAATGCCAATACCGACCCTAATAGCCCATAAAACGTCTCCCCATTTCCATTTATTCCATCATTAACAAGGCATCTGAAAAAGTGGCTACTGATCAGAGACAGATCTATGGCGAATCCAACAATTGGGACTGGTCAGAGGCACTAAAACAGCTCTGGTCTACATAAGAGACAAACTGCACAAGCCTTTTGACAGAACAACCTGGTCATCCACACACTCCTTGATCTGTCAGCATCCTTCGACACCATAAATTACTCCATCCTCATAAAAAGGTTAAACTCCTCTTTTGGCTTTAAAGACCATTAATCTTATCAAGGTGCTGTCTGACAGAGAACTAGAAGTTGGATCTGGCCCTTTTCTATCTTCTACCGTTGTCCTGCACTGTTGTGTGTAAGTAAGGCATGGTATCGAAGCAAGACAGACACAAATGATCACAGTTCAAGGGTGTTTATTAAACTGGCAAATGGGTGAGATAAACACCTAATCTAAACCTAAATCTAAGATGGTCGCAAGCTACTACCATCAAATAATAATAATACAGTCCTGGTAGTGTCTAGTCAAATAAAAAAGGACCAATCCTTACCGCTATGCTACAAAATAGTGATGGATAATGTTCACAAGAAAAGAAAGAAGTGTTCACAAAATAAAACCTTGGAATTGTTTTAAGCTATCTTGGTTACCTCGAACTTAAACCCGCTAGACCATATATGTTTTTATACGGTTCCAGCTGGGTTTATTCACCATTTCTTTTTGAAAATGTCTTTCTAGTGTTTCTCTCTGCGTGCCAAACCAGGTTTGGTTCCTTTGTTCACCATCTCTTCGTGGGCTTCTACACAGAAGCCCTCCTTAGGCACCTCAACGTCTGGGTGGGCAGGATGTGAGGGAGGGGCTTTAGGACCCCTGCCATGGGTTCCCTTGGTAACCCAAGTGACACTCCTGTTTGATTGGCTAGCTGACTGTCCGGCCAGGACAGCCACCCTGCTGTGTGATTGACAGCCAGGCTGTGTGAATGGGGAAAACTGCATAAAAAGCAGGTCTCTGGGATTGGAAAGGCAGAGTCGCAACTGGAACAAAAGAACTGACGAGGAGCTGACAGAAGAGGACCCCTACAATGACTAAACCACCCGGTGAAGCCCGGCTGCAGGTCCGAATCTTCAGACTCCAACGACAGAGAAGATCCTCCAGGAATCTTCTTCCCCTAAACTCGTGGGACCAACCAGTTTGCCCAAACTGCAAGCCAGGACTCCCTCCTCTGGTCGAATTCGCTGTACAGAGCTACAGTGGAGCAGATAGCCAGGAAGGTCTGACCCTGCTTAGGTTTTAAGGAGCGCACCTTTTATTTGTTGCTTTGCTCTGCTGCTGGTTTCTTCCCTGGTTAGTGCAGGACCCTACAGTCTTCCTACTTCGTGTCAGTCCGACAGTCGCTTCAGGAACCGTGAGCCTGCAGGAACTACCAGGAACGTCCACCTCAGCTACAGCTTCTTATCCATTTAAAGGTACTGAGCAAATCCGGTTGTATGTTTCGTTCAGCCACGGTCAAGGTGTGTGAAACCTTTTGCCAATTTGAGGGCTTGTCCTTCTCTTCTCTTTAAACTAACTTTTCTGCTGACCAACTTCGTCTGGAACTCTTGGCAAAGACTTAACCGGGAACTACCCTAAACTGTGTGATCTTGAGCAAAAGACTTTTGTCCTATTGACTTTGGCCCTAAGCCTATTTGATTTGATTCCATCACTGTAGTTCCTCTTTCTAGATTGCCCTGCTTACTTACCTGTTGAGGCTGCTCAATTTTAGCCTAACTTTGTTTTTTCCTCCCTTTTTAAATTGCTGGAGTGCCATTTGGCTCACACTTCGTTTTGAGTTTAAACATGTCCAGAATCTATTGGGAGTGGTGTGGTGTATTGGTAACATGATTTTTCAACTGCTTTACTTTAGTGAAATGTTATACAACTGATGTGTAAATAAATGTATATTCTTTTACTCAGAAACCTTGAGTCAGTGTTTGTTTGAATCATAGTAATTGCTGTCCTTTGTGTAACTATTTCATAATGCTCACTTGTGCTTGAAATAAGTCTGACTGCCCAGCCATCGCTACCACTTTTACTGTGTAGTACAGCCTTGTACCAAAGGTGAATTTGTACTTTCACTTGTAGTCTTAATTGTGCGTGGTGTTTCTAAAGGGTACTGCATATAATTCTAGCTAACACTTTCCTTGTTCAGGAGAGGGGTAAGAGCCAGAGACCTTCGAATGAGCGCTCACGTGGTGCTGAAACACTCTATCTCTGGTATCAAGTTTGTTCACCAAAAACTCTGTTTGTTAATTTTCTTAATGTTGCCACTGAAACCTTGAGCCGCTGGAGTCAAGGATGGTACCACAATGGCAACCACATCTCCCTGCCCTGGCAATCAGTGCAGGAGGGTTCCATGTACCGGTGACATCCATCACACCACTCGCTTGCTGCGATTCCCGGACTTATGTATCTTTCATCAGAGGCTGCATGGGTCTGGGTTGAAAAGGGCAATGGCAACTCCCTCCTTGATGTCCTATCGGGTCCCACTGCCTTTCTCCTCCGTTTGAACTGCCATCCTGGAATAACTGCTTGCTTGTGCGTTCCGCCTTGCTTCCAGTGTGCTCTTGTGCTCCACCTTTTATTCCAGGGGGAAGTGAAAGGGCAGTCAGGTGTGTGTAGTTGCCAGCAATTGTCTGACTCTGCCTAACTCTTGTGTTGAGACATTTCAGGTAAACGGCGCTGGTATCAGTCCATTGTTGCTCACGGTGTGAGAAAGTGTTTGTGTTGGAAAAGGGAGGGGGGGTAGAGTTCCTAAGTATCCTACTGTGCAAGATAAGGAAAGGGGATACTACGTCTCACCCTTCGGTGTCCCTCTTCCACTCTCACAAGACCCCCCAACCAGGTGATCCTCCAACACTGGTCCACCCCCAGGAACTGGATCCAAAAGTGATGGCCGTGTCCTGGCCACCTGGATGACAGATCCCTGCGGACTGGCGGGTGAGATACCTTCAGGTGCCCCACTAGTTTATCATCTCTTTCTGTGCATATTGAGTTATTATCTTAATCCCTTTCTTTACCTCAACACACTTTTCTCTGCTACCTTTCAAACTCACACGTATGATACTCGAATAGCCTTCAGTGTAAATGGCTCTGGTACACTCCTCATCTCACATGTCTTCTTTAAATATACTGCATAATTGATAATCGCCTTTGCATCAATGCTGCCAAAATGGATATTATGTGTTTGAACACCTCTACTCCACCTTCTGGCCACCACATCATCCATGCAAGCTTCCCTAACAATTTCCCCAGCTGCATCAAATCGGGAAGTAATTTTTGACAGCCTTCTATACCTCTCCCCAATATTAAAGACATCACAAAGAATATCCCATATTCTCCTGCGTGTGTTGAAACAGATAATAATCCTTAATCCTTACCTCGGCTATTAGTTAGTTAGTATGGCTGGATTGCTTTAACAGTCTTTTCCTGGTGTTTCCTACATGTGTAATTCCCGAGCGTGAAGTAATTCAGAAGAAGGCAGCAAAACCAACATTACATGTGAAACTATGGGATCAATTCATCACACCCATGCCTTCCCTCAAATGGCTTCCTGTCACTGCTTGAAGATACTTTGCATTCTTCACAAATCCTTCTGTGATTCTGACCCTTCTCATTTAAAGCTGAAGATTAAGAAGTACTGCCATCCCCTGTTCCTTTTCATCAAACATTGTGACGGGTCAGAAGAAGGACACCGACTCTGATCTAACATATTGTGACTTATTCTTTGTGAAAAAGAAAAAGTACTACATTTCCTGGATATAAGGATTTTCCATACTTAATAGAAACTAACTAGCGTGCTTTTCACTTGTCATATAGTCCAAAAACATGATCTCTCCACTGTCCAAACTAACCTAACCTGACCCGGTTACGGAAAATATAGGAGATTGGCTACCTTCCCCTGTGGGCTGCTTTGTCAGCAAGTTGCCTTTTTAGAATCTTTGTAGATACCTCTTTGTGACTACTTTTATTAGTACAGTTCAAATATTGGGCTCTTCAACTTTCATCTTACTTTCTTATTTTGTTCTCCTATGTTCTTATATGTTTTGTACTCTCCTTTTTCTTGAAGCTCTGCTACTTTCACCTGTTTAATCAGAGATGAATCTTCCTCTTTATTTAATGTCCAATCTTTCTCTTGACTGGGACGAACAACACGGTTCCAATTAAAATGCTCACTCTTCCTGTGTATGATATGATATGATAGGTTATTTATAACGCGCTTAATACCCAGAGGTTTCTAAGCGCAGACCCAGGGATAGTGGGATGTTTTAACCCACTAGTCCATGCCCTGCAACATTACTGTGCACTGCTTGCATCAGAAACCTCAGAATGGCCGCTGGAAAGCATTATGCGTGTTAAAACACCCAGAAGTGCACAGGAAAACCCGAAAAATAGGCCACCAATCCACTTTTGCCTATGTCCGTGGAAAAGCAGGAGACCACTGCCAAAACCTATCCTTTGGCTGCCCACAGAGGAAAATGAAACTATTTGAAAAAGCAGTCCTGCATTACCAGAGAAACACAGATCTGTTTAAAAATCAGTTTTTCTTTGACTGTGGAAAGTGCAAAAATCATGGTTCCCAAACATCACAAGAGATCCAACCTCCTGGTTGGGTGTTAAACATCACTGTATATAAAGAATTCACCTAAGCACAATGTCAGCAGAAAAATATTTGATCCGAAGAAAATCCACATTTAAAGATGCTTGCTTGGAAGAATATGTCAAAAATGGGCGCAGTACCGCTACTCGCCTGTGTGAGAAGCTGGCGATTACTTAACGTGTCAATTTAAAATGATACATTGAATCAAAGTATGAAAAGGAAAGACTTGCTATCAGAAGCAATAGAGGTGGATACAATTCAAAACTATATTTTAAAAAGGCTGGATTTAAGAGATTGGTGGATATATTTGTTAAAAATGTAATTTGTATTTTAGGACAAGACTATTTTAAACATTGTGTGTTAAAAGTTAAAGCCAGCTACACTGAGCTTCAAAGACATTCCACACCTTCTCCCAAACAAAGGAATCTTTTCCCCTGCTCTCTGCTAAGGAACTGGTAGGGAGGTGTGAAAGGAAAAGGGAGGAGCACTTTGGCCTGTTGCTCTGCTAGGAGACAAAAGACTCCCTTTGACTCAAAGGAAATGCTAATTCGGGTGTAGGCTGAAACCAGATGCCAAAGTCAGAGAGGCCTGGGACTGCTCTCTAGCCCAGCCAAGACCTTGGAGGTGGAGACAAGCAGTTTTGTTTATTCAGAAAGCACAGACAATATCTTTTTGAAAAAGACTTATAGAAAATTGTGCCAAACTGGTAAAAATATGGAATTTAGAGGTTATTAAAATGAAAATGTTGCTCACAAGTAGAAACTACTCTGGAACTTGTGCGATATTCAGAGACAGAATCATCAAAATGTGGACTTTGTAGCAGTTGTGATAATGTTAAAAATATGAAACTTTACATGAATATGCCCAGATGGTATGTGCATGTTTGTGAAAGAATTGGTACAGAAGTGACACTGAGTAACCGATCAAAAGCGCAAAAACTGTCATTTGTGAACCAAAGCTCTCCAGAAGATGGGACTTTGACGGATGTGTGCCTTTTTTAATTCGGGATATAAATATGTAGTATTATTAAATTAGTGATATTATAAATATGCTTTTTGTGAAAAATAAGATATACTGTACAGAAACAAAGGGGAGGGTTTTCTCCCTGGACCATAAACATGACACATCATGACACACTGTTGCTTCTCAAATTAGGGGAGAGGAAATTCTCTGACCTATCGGCTTCTTAGAGGGTTGGGCATAGTATAATCAGCCCACCCAACCCCATGTAGAAATACATAAATAGGGACTGTTGAGGGTACAGAAACACACACACATTCACCCATCACTGATCAACTGGCGAAGCGCTCTGAAGGAGAATCCGAATACAGAACTATCCAGACTCCAGAACTATCCAGACTCCAGAACCCTGAAGCAGAAGGCCCAATCCAAAAAGCTGAACCTTTCTCAGCTGGCCTTTAGAATCTTGCAACCTGATTTTAACCCCAAACTTCCACAGGACCCAACCAATTCAACAGCCTGGCTGTGCTGTTTTGGCTGCTTCTTACCAAGAACCCTTGCTAGAACCCAGAGATCCAAACCAGTAGAGCAGAGCTGTACCCACAACCAACCCGTCAGATCAAGTCCAGGAGGCCGTGCAGACCAGAATGCCTTGCTGAGAGCAGAACCAAGTGCCTGAATCCTCTCCGGTGGCTAGCAGATTCCAGTCCAAAACCCTTGACCAGATCCTGACGGGCCTATTCCATTCCAAAGCCATAGTTGTGATTATTTAGCATAGAACTGTCCATAGCCATCTCTTAGTTTTAAGTGATCCTATCCAACCCATTCTAACATATCCAGAACTGCATTGTAGAATCTATTTTGTCCATTCTGAATCCTTCTCTAATCCATATAATCCTCTGATAATTGTAGTGATAATCATCTTTGCACTAATATATATTTGCTGGAGAAAGGCAAGCATCTCGGCAGATAGAAACCATCCGGGGGCGCCCCTGGATCGGTGGCTGTGCTGTCATGTAGCTTGTGGCTCCACAGACTCCCTAGTGTTAAGAAATCATTGTTTCTAATCTCCAAAAGCGCTTCTTTCATTTGTAAACCTTGACTCTTTTTCTGAAAAATCGACCTTTACTAAAACCTCTAACTTCTGAACCGTACATGCTTTTAACATCCTCAGCTTTCACACGAACTAAGAACCGCACTCCAACTCCTTATAGTTTTTTCTGTAATTGCATTTCTCACGCGCTGAAAAGTTTGCCGCGATTCTGCATTTGGGTCAATTTCATTCCATATAAAATTGCTATTTCTTGCATGCAATCTCTGAATTCAGATTCCTATCTATTAGTCATTCCAACAGCATTGCTAGTGTCTACCTGAACCTATCCAAAGCGACTCTCACTAGTTTTGAATCCCTTTTAGGGAAATAAAGTCATTTTAGCATTTTTCCCATTCATTTCAAATCACATTCAAAAGCATTTGACCTGTTTTAAAATCATTCCTGTTCTCTCTAAGCTTGCTGGGGAATTGGGATTGAACTGCATTGTTGATTGTATATTCCTGAAACCTGTGAGCCCTCATTCCATATCTTCCAATTGCATATTAGGGGGGATTGAGTAGTAACAGGGGGAAAGAGTGATTACATTGTCTTTGATTGAATTCAAATCAAGTTTTATTTTTGTGCTGCATTAATTTCATATCATTGCATTTCATTGAACCCACACAAAGTAATTATCTGCTACATTATTCTTCTCACCCATACTCCTATTTATTAAAGAGATTGTTGATTGTTGTGATATCACCCATTGCTGATCAGTGTATAAATATTAATAAGTGTGATATCTAGATATTGTTCATATTCATAAAAGTGTGATATACATATATTGTTTAATTCATCAAATAAATCTTTCAACTTTGCAAAACAACCTACTTATTGGTTCAGTGAGACCGAGGGGATTCAAAGAGAGGGGCATTATATAAGGGTACATCATCCAGAAATAAAAGAACTTTTGACATAAAAATATATAAATTAAGGGTTCCAGCTGGGCATCTCACGCTAGGCATTGACTTAGTTGGAGTGCTGGTTTGAAACCACTTACAAATTGGGGGCTCGTCGCGGGAGTTCTGGATTAGACATACCACTTATGACAGCTTAACACAGTGTGCTAACTAATAGGATACATAAATCCTGATTGGGCTACCACGCTGTGTTACACTGTAAAAGCAGCCCTCAAAAGGGAACGCTCTAAGGAAATGGTCTGTTTGCAAAAATAAAATAAACTTCTGTAAGTAAGGAAGGAAATTAATATTTCCATAATGGCGACATTGGTAGACATCAATATGGCGAGTGAACACCTTTTGCATAAGTTATTTGTGAGAGGTGAATGGACAGAGCAGGATCAGAAGGTGTGGTTGCAGGCAATCACACAACAGATCACTGCAACAGGGTTAGATACATGGAAAGACCAGGGTCCCTTACATGTGGCCCTGAGCGAACTATATATGGCCCCCAAGGCCAAGGATGAGCAAAATAAGATTGCCAAGATAGCGGCATTTCTATATTTATCTATTGGAACCATACAGGATAAATATGCTGAAGGCCAAGATCTGGCAAGCAGGCAACTGATGGCATTGGAAAAGGCCCAAATTAATCTTGACTCTTCGGAGCAGAGGCTGCAGAGGAGCCAGGAGTCTGAAAACGAAAGCTGGAGCAACAGATCAATTTCAACAGGGTATGCGCAGAGCAGGTAGTCACCCTGCAAAGTCAAATAGATAGAGAGAAAGAGGAGAGCAATAAATTGATTTTGAAGGACCTGCATATCCAGGCAGAATTTGATGAAGAGCGCCAGAAGGCTGGTGCACTTCAAAGACAGAGGGACGACCTGGTGGCACAGAGGCAGGCTCTTGCTCAGGAAAGGGACACCTTAGGCCAGGAAGTCTCTCACTTAAAAGAGAAAGTAGAAGAAAATCACCTGGCCCTTCAGGGACTGGGTGACCTTCAAAAAGAGCATGAAAGATTGTTCGAGCACCCCAGGAGGGTGGAAGAGGCTCTAGCAAGAAAGGACCAGGCCAGTCTGGACAGGACTCAGGAGGTAATCCTCCTGCAGCAAAGACTAGACCAGTATTCAAAGACAACCCAGGAAGCACAGAGAAAAAATGAGGCTCTCTGTGAGAACAATGACAGGCTCCACAGGCAGGTAGCCATGCAAAAGAGACTGATAGAGCCTAGTAAGGCTTTAATTGAGGAACAGAAAACTCAGGTCCTCGCATGGCAACAGGCAGCAGGGGCGGATAGAGATGAGGTTCGCTGGGAAAGGGAAACACCTGAGCATAACCTCAGGAACCCTAGTACCAGAGGCCTTCATCTCTCCCAGTCCTTGGACTCTGCCACCCCCATGTCCACTGACACACATGAGCCCAGGGCCACGGGGATGGCAGATTTCAATCCAATCAGAAGTATGGGGCTCATAGACCAGCACCTCCTAGGAATGGATGGGCGGGCATCTGGGTTTGGGGTCCCAAGTACTGCAAGATTTAGTTGGGAACCCCATGAGAGTAGGCCCACTAAGGGCATCCTGAAAACCTCTGCTCAGCTAGGACAGTAGGGGGGGTACCCATCCAATCCTGGGAGCAAGGAGGAATCGGAAGACTCCTCTGAGCGCCCCAGGACACAGGAGATTATGTCCCCACATTCTGCCAGCCATTCCCAGGCTCGCAGAATCCAGGAGAACCTAGAAGACCAGACGGGAACCTCTGGGAGCAGTGCCTCTGAGTCAGAGGAGGATTGGACCAGGGTTACCCGAACCAAGAAGGCCAATAAGGCAAAAAGGGCCTTGCTTAAGGACCCCTTAAAACAAATCACAGCAATAAGGAGCGTCATCACGCCTTATCATAGGAACGCCAAAAATTCTGTTTGGGAGCACTTAGAGCTCTTTGAGCAGATGATGGAAACTTTCCATTTGAAAGACAGCAGTAGCTGCATTCAGTATGTGAAATGTACCTTCTCACCAGAATACTCCAGCTTCTTTGCGGGGCTGGAGGACCAAAATCATTCCAGATGGTCTACCTATAGGGTGGCCATCTTGAAGCATTTTTCTGTGCATAGAAATCCGCAGGAGGCTCGCAAGGCAGCCTACAACTTGCAATGTGGGGAGTATCAGCCCCCACAAGAATTTGTGCAGGAATTAAAGCATGCCTTTGCACAGACTACCAGAAGGGTGCGCACGGACAGCAAAGAATCTGTCAATACTTTTTCCAGGCTCTACCAAAGTACATCATGCCCCAGCTAGTGAGAGATTTTCATGAGAAAAGATCACTAGGCTGGGTCATTGAACAGGCCACACGGATCTATGAGGTGCAAAAGCCCATAGAAAACAAGAATAATCCTAAAAGCCCCAAAACAACCAACACCCCTGCTGCTGCTAAGGTGGCAGAGGTGAAGGTTGCCCCCATTTTAGATTTGGAGATGGGGGCCTAAAAACCCACCTGCACAGCAGAATAATCCCAAGCCCAGAAGGCCCTCGGGCCAGTCACAAACAGGGAACCAAGGAGGTAGTCCCACAAATGGGATCCCTCACTCCCCTGACTATATAAGTCCCCGCTACAAGGGGAACTGACCCATCCTGGGTTATGTGTGGACTCCTCCAGCCCAAGGGGGGGCATCCAACCAAGCAGGACCTAACCTAGGGAACTTCCCTCCTCACTTCCCCCAGGAGGGCAGAAGTTCCCCAAATCCTGGACAGAACTTTTTCCCCAGGTACGCACAAAACTTTCAACCCCAGAACAATCCATCCTTCTTTCCCCAATTTCCTGAGCCCAGACAACCCAATCCGGGAGAGGGGAGGCCAAGGGTGGAGGGGTACCCACATTTTCCAAACCAGGGGTATTTCCAGAGAAGGGATAGCTATCCTTCCTGGGATCAGCCCAGAACCCTGTATCAGCCTGAGCGGGTATCACAGCTAGGGCGCCAGGTCCAAAACATGGCACAGGATCTGGGTCGCATGCTGAGGGCTCAGCAGAACCCTCAGAGGAGCATGCCGGCACAGAATGCCTCAAACTCCGGACCTGGTGCTCCAGAACAATGACGGGGGCAGAGCCCCGACAACCCACCGGTTCCCATGGAGGAGGCACAATGGGAAGGGGGTGTAAAACCTTGGAGAAAGCTTCCTTCCCCACTTGTAGAAAGCCCCTGGAAACCCATGAACTGGAACCAACATCTCCTGCCCCTGAAAGTCTGCCACCCAAGGAGCATAGAGGGGGTAGGAGAAACAAAGTACCCAAACAGACCCATTTTGTGGAAGATGGTACAAGTCTTCCAATGTAAAGGAGAGGGATCCTCAGAGGATCCTGGGGAAAGGATCTTCTCCTTCAGAGATGGGGGAACTCCTCCCAAAGAAAAATGGGTCCCAAAGGATTCAAATCCAGACTGGGTAGATGTGGGGACTGAGCTAGCGCCGCCCATCATCCAACCCCAGAACCAACAACATGAAAATCCCCTGGTTCAACCCATCCTGGTGACTGCCTCCAAAAAGGGAGGGGGCAGCCCAGCACCAGAACCAGGAGAACTCAAAACTTCTTCCACCTCTAGTTTCCACCTTTTGTTTTCAGATTCCCAAGACTCCCCACAAACTTCTGCCCAAATCTCTTCTCTATCAGTGTCCAAAACTAGAAAACTAACCCACCAGTTGTCCAAAAATGTGCATTATCTGTGCCCCCTTGCGGAGACGGAGGGAAGATTCTATGCCCCGGTACAAATAGAGGGGCAGGGTACAATTTTGGCACTGGTGGACACTGGATCCCAAGCTACCCTTCTGTCCAAAAAGGCCTTTGACAAACTGAATTCAGGAAGGGGGGAGAATTACCAAATTCCTCTCACCCTTCTTTCTGGACAACTTCAGAACTTTGACGGGAAGGAAATTCCCGTTGAGGGGACTGCGGATTTGGACATTAAAATTGGGTGACACAAGGTGAAGCACCCAGTCATAGTTGTGACCCCAGAGGGCACCCCTTGTTTACTAGGGAATGACCTCCTGCGAAGGTTGTCACCCATAATTGATTGTGTAAACAAGGTCCTCTAGACCCAGACTAGCAGACCAATCAAACTAAAACAGAGTGTCAGCCATGTTAGTTTAAACGGCACCTGCCACGTGGTTGAACAAAAATCGGACCAAGTAGAATTTCACTTCCAGAACAATCAAATTCCAGATGCGACAGTAATAGCAGTAGGACAACAAACTGGTGATGGGGGGTCCTCTCTATTTCTGAAAATCAACCTTCCTTCCAGTCTAAGGTGGTATTCCACACTGGAAGGAAACACTCTGAAATTCTTTACCAATCCACAATCAGACATTCCCACTCCTATGGTCCATAAAGATGAGAAATCAGCTCAAAACTTGGCTGATATTCAGCAAATTGGAGAGCAGTTGTTCATCCCTGTTCAGTTAAATGAAGGGAAGGACTCTGTTCTCGCCCAAACGTGTGTGAACAACGGTAAGAGCTTCATCAGCAAAGCCATGTTCTGCCAACTCCCAAAAGATCCAGCCATTCCCACATTTAGACTGATAGACAAATGGGAAATGGATCTGGAAAAGCCCAATTCCAAACATTTCCTGCCAAGCAGGTGTATGCTCAAAATCTCCATAGGCAACAAGAGCATAGTCCATAATTGTTGGGTCGTGCGAGACGTCACTGCCGCCTTTTACTTAGGCACTGACATTCTCAATCGCTTTGCCATTAGTTTGGACCGAATAAACTTCAAAGCTTGGTCCCGATTAGCGGATAATACCATGGGCTTTGATGACCCAGAGAAAGCATTTAGGTCAGCTCAACTGCTGCCTTATGCAGTTGAAATCCAGATTGGAGAGGAAGTCACCATCCCAGAAAGGACCCGACAATTCTCCCTGAAAGTGAAAGTTAAAAGAGGACAGAAATCGAAAAACCCTGATGCCTATATTCATCTAAACGCTTCTCTCCAACAGCAAGGGTTGGGGGTAAACCCAACACCACTAGTCAATATAGAACATGACACCATTCCAATAGAGGTGGATAACAGTGACTTAAAGAATATTACTCTAGCCGCAGGCACCATTATTGGAATGATGGTTGATGACCGACATTTTTCCATAGATTTAGGTAATGAACTGTTAGGACCAATCCCCAAGGACTGTTTTGACAGTGATAGTGATAACAACACAACACCAGACAGAATCTTTACCCGGCATGGGGGGAACTTCATGGTAAGGAAGATGTGACCTGTGACTTTAGGAGAGATGGGGTAATTTTCCAGGACCATGAGGGCTGCCTTTCCCACCTGAAGCCACCAGTCCAAATCAGCACTCTGACCAGGGACTTTACCCAGCTGGAGGAGGCCGCTGAGATAGCAAAACCAGAAGTCTTTCCAGGCTTCAGGCAGATGGTTGAAGAGAGAGTCAACCTAGTGGAAGCCTGTGAGACTCTGGAGCAGAAGCAAAAGCTGAAACAAGTTTTCTTGGATTTTCAAGATCTCTTTGCGGTGGACTCATATGACTGTGGTCGCACCGACATCCACACAACAAAAATTCCCACGGACCCTGGTATGACTCCAGTGTTTGTGAAGCAATATTGCTTGCCTCTCGCATCAATGGAGTCCCTTACTGAAATAATTAAGAACCTTGAGTCCCGTGGGATAATCCGTCCAGTCCACAGCACCTTCAATAATCCGGTGCTGGGGATATTGAAGCCAAACGGCCAGTGGAGATTCTGCACCAACCTTAGGGAGCTCAACAAACGGGTCCATACTTCCCAATGGCCTCTTCCCTACACTGACCAAGGGCTAGCCCAGATCCAGGGGTCACAGGTATTCACAGCAATAGACCTGACCAATGGGTACTGGACTGTACCTGTCAGTAGGGAGGACCAATACAAGGTGGCCTTTACCTTCGGGGGGCAGCAGTACACATGGACCCGGACTCCCTTCGTATACATCAACTCCGGCAATTAATTCAACATTTTTCTACAGAAGGCCATGCCCAACCTAGGTGAAAGGGGTAACCTGGCTTATGTAGATGATGTCCTCATCAAAAGCTCATCTGTGGAGGAACACATAGCAAAGATCTGTTATGTTCTGACACAGTTGAGGGCCGCCGGAGCAAAGCTTTCCTTTCAAAAGGCACAGTGGTGTAGAACCCGTGTCAATTTCTTGGGCATGAGATTACTCCTCAGGGTCTCTGTCCCCAGGAAAAGAAAGTGGAAGCACTCCAGAAATTGAAAGACCCCACAACTCTGTGGGAACTAAGGAGCCTCCTTGGACTGACTAACTTACAGTAGAAAGTCCATTGAGGACTACGCAGAGATCACAAGACCCCTGATTCATCTTTTGAAGGGGGGGTCAAGTGGGTGTGGGGTCCAGAACAAGCCGAGGCAGTAAGACAACTCAAAAGGAGCCTTTCACAAGCGCCTTGCCTAGCTTACCTTGTCAGAAACAAGGAGTTCGTCTTGGAGACAGGGTTCTCTAATACATGCTTGACTGCAGTATTATACCAAAAGCATGACAAGGTCAATAAAGTAATCTCCTATGCGAGTAAAACTTTATCCTCTGTGGAGGAAAAATTCAACGATTGTGAGAAGGCACTCCTGGCAACGGTGTGGGCATTGAAGAATTACCGCAGGAGGAGCTCGGAACCGCTGCAGGAGCAGCTGGTTATGACACCCTCCGATTGCTGTGAATTCCATGCAAAGTTATGCTGTTAGCTGGCCTTATTTAAATGCAGCAATATATTATATGGCTATTCTTAGCGCTGTAGGCACGGTAGCCGAGGAAATATCTGCAAACAACGTGAGCTTTTAATATTAAGGCATTCGTGATGCACATGAGTTGTGCTGCCCTGATGTAAATGCCATCAGCATCCTACCACCATTACAACACACAAGGTGTTTTCTATTTCCAAGATGTCCGCCCGTGTTTCCTACACCGTTCACCATGTTCAGCCCCTCCACCACAGTGATGCCTGCTGCTGATTGGCCTCTGCACCAACATCAGGAGCCTATCGGAAGCTGGCAGGCGTGAGCTGGCCCTTCCTGGAAAGGCCCTGAGGGCAAGGCCAACAATTGTCCTGAGACTGTCCCAAGCTGACCAGAGCCCAGGGCCAGACCCCCTGCCCATGCACACTGAGACTCTGAGTAACCCACCAGTGCCTCTCTGTCCCCATGCTAATATAACAACTGGCCACCTGGAACTTAAAGACCCACTCTATACAGAACTTCCTTTCACTATGTATACTCGCCCTGCCTACCAAACATTGTGACATCTTGTAATTTTTTCTGAATGTGCACATCTGACTATTTACTCTGCTCACTAAGCTTACACTATGGAACTTGGACATATATGTACCTCGAAGTGGCTTTAATGTCTACAGCTGTACCTCCCCTGATCCATTGCCTGCACTGCATACGTCCTGACGATAGCTGCCTCTATGCTGCATATATATTACCTTCTAGCCCTGATTGCTAAAATTGGAATCTAGATGCTCCACTGTTTGTGCTTACTGTAATTGGCCTCACTTTAGCCCTGATTGCTAAAATTCGAATCTAGATGCTCCACTGTTTGTGCTTACTGTAATGGGCCTCACTTTAGCCCTGATTGCTAAAATTCAAATCTAGATGCTCGACTGTTTGTGCTTACTGTAATTGGCCTCACTTTAGCCCTGATTGCTAAAATTTGAATCTAGATGCTCCACTGTTTGTGCTTACTGTAATTGGCCTCACTTTAGCCCTGATTGCTAAAATTTGAATCTAGATGCTCCACTGTTTGTGCATTCACAGCTCTTTAGCCTACACATGTCTAGTATTCAAGCTTAGACATAGCAGCATTCTATATGCCTTCTTTGATTACCAGTATTGTACTTAGTCTCCTCTATACACCTTGAAGCTCTCCCTATTATCTTGACTCACTTGCATGCCAGTATACCCTGCATATATCCTACCTGATGCGCTATTTGATTAGCTACTGCTACAGTGCACCAAGAGTCAATGTGCCCTAAATGTGTCAGATATCCTAAATTTGAATTGCTATAGACACTACTAGCCCTAGACTGTTTTTACACCTTGTGTGATACTTGCCCAGCCTCCATTGAATAGCACTTGGTCTCTACATGTGCCTTGTGTTACACCCATGTTACTATGTATGGACATCTGCTATACTTTGCTTGATTCCTTACCAGTTCCCTGCATACAATGTATTTCCCAATGCTTTACACTGTCCTACTAAGACCTCCCCTATATATTACTAGCCTACATGACCACACCCTGTCCATTAATCCACCCCTACCTGCGCCAGCGCAGAATGCCCTCAAACAGGTTGCCATGATTACCATACCCTGCATTGTTTCACAGAGGAACCTTAAATTACGTGCTAGACTACCTAGGATCTATGACCCTCCAACCAATCTAGCGCACTGTAATGCCACTCGCAGCCAGCATAATTCAAGCCATCACCGGCACCCACTCCAACTTAACAGCAGACTCTTCCGAGAACCAATCCTTCTCCCAAAATGCAAACCTAAAACACAGCTAGCAATCTTGAAACGAGTTCAGTCTGGGATGAGAGCTACTCTTATAAATGCACGCTCTATGGTACCTCATGCTACTGACATAGCTGACTTACTACACAATGAACATTTAGACTTCTTAGCTGTTACCGAATCTTGGCTCCACCCAGCAGCTGGCCCAGCAATTATGCTAGCCGTGCCAGATGACTACACCCTCCTAAGACTCGACCGTACCACCTCTCGAGGTGGTGGCCTTGCTATCATAGCTAAAACCAACCTATCAGTGAATCTCTCACCACCACACAACATAAGTTCTTGTGAATCCCTAACAACTAAGATAACTCTATCTAATATGCAGACTGTATCCATTCACCTAATATACAGACCTCCTGGTCCACTAGGATCTTTTGAAGATGACCTAACAAGACCATCTCCGAAAGCATTATATTAGGAGATTTTAATCTTGGCCTTAGCGACCCGTTAGACACTAATGCTACTATAATCAATAACACCCTAGAGTAGCTAGGTTTCACTCAGAAAATCACAGCTCCTACCCATACCAAAGGTAGAACCTTGGACTGGCTAGCTGTGCATAACTGCCCACTTACAGTCTCATCTATAATTCCACAGCCGTGATCTGATCATCACCTGATCACATTCTCACTAGAGTCCACACCACCGCTACAATCTAACAGCATAGCTCCAGCTGTCCCAACTAGAAACAAGAGAAACATCACTCCTGAAAACCTTATTCCTCTGATCCTACCTACTCTTAACGCTATTCCCGACCATACATATCCCTCAACCATAGATCTGTACAATAAAGTAATGCTATCTTCCCTTGATGCCATAGCACCTCTCAAAGTGAGAAAGAGCAAACCTCGCAAACATGTGAACAATTGGTTCTCTCTTCACCTTAAGGCTATCAGATAGGAGAAACAACGCTATGAAAAGAATTGGAGATCAGATCCTTCTGAAACTAATAAGATAAACCTAAGTAAGTTAGCTTCCCAGTACAAAAAAGAAATTATCCTTGCAAAACAAACTTCTTATAACCTTCGAATCTCTCAAGCGAAATCTAATACTAAAGAGCTCTTCTCAATTCTGAAAGAAATAGAAACTCCTGTCCAGCCACCTGACTCATGTATCAAGGACAAAAACTGGTGTACAGATATTCAAAATGCTCTTGCCAATAAAATTACTTCTCTGCAAACTAAAATCAGTAACAAAAAAGATTCCCTTCTCTCCATCTCCAAATTAAGTAACACCAGTTCTACCCCACCTCATCCCACCCGGACGTCACCCCCTGTGCCCACCCCCCTCTTCAACTTCAGCAAAGTCTCTACCAAAGAGGTTGAAAAAGTAATTCTTGCACTCAAACCTTCGAACTGCCATGGGGACCTATGCCCTGCACAACTGATAAAAGATGCAGCTCGAGAACTCTCACCATTTATTACTAAACTAATAAATGCATCCTTTACAGCCAGTACCATACCTATCAATCTGAAACAATCCTGGGTCCTCCCACTCCTTAAAAAACTGAATCTAGATCCTGCCATCCCTACCAACTACCGTCCCGTCACTACAGTGCCGTTTCTTCACAAAATCCTTGATAAAATAGCATACCAACAAATTCAACAATACCTTGAACTCAACCACCTCCTAGGAGTCCGACAGTCAGGCTTCAGACCACAGCATGGGACCGAGACTGCGCTTATCGATCTTAAGGCACAGATAGATGAGCTGAGAAATGAGGGCAAACAGCACTTCTGTTACTTCTCGATCTCTCAGTTGCATTTGATCTGGTCAACCACGAGATCCTCTGCACACACTTACAGTCGGCAGCTCATTTCTCCCACAGGCAACTGAATGGATCCAGTCCTTCCTCAACAACCGCACTATGCAAGTTTTTTCCCCTTCAGCGGCCGCTGACCCTATGCCCATTACCTGTGATGTGCCACAGGGTTCTTGCGTCTCCCCCACCTTGTACAACATTTTTACAAAGCCCCTTTTTGATGATCTAGATGGCCTGGGTATCACCTACACGAACTATGCTGATGATACCCAGATCCTCTTCCCGCTGACGGGGGATTATGACAAAGATTTGGCCTTTGTAAATCGAGTGTACCCCATCATCCAGGCATGGATGGCCTCTCATGGTCTATGCCTGAATGATGACAAGACTGAACTCCTCATCCTAGGCACCGCACCCAACCTCAATAAACTAGGCCAAAACTACTCCTCTTTTGCCATTGACAATAATATAATCACCGTAGCTAAGGAGGTTAAAACCTTAGGATTCTATTTAGACTCAATGCTCACCTTCAAAAAATAAGTCAATGTCATGGCTTCCGCTACATCTTATACATGTAAACTTATTAGGGCATCCAAACTGTTCCTCTCACCAAACAACTGCATCACTCTAGCCAGAGCATTGATTCTATCCAAATTGGATTATTGCAACGCACTCTACGTAGGCAGCAACAAATACATTACTAATAAAATTCAAACCTTACAAAACAATGCCTCAAGCGCAGCCCTAAGCCTCCCGAGGAAAGCACATATCTCAGAGACCAGAAAATGTTCCTTAAATCGGTCTCTTTTACCCATAAATGCCTACACCAAGCGGCCCCTCAATATTTGATAACGAGATTCACCAGACCGACTTCCTGCCGCCCCTCTAGAAAGGGCAACTCAAACCTCCTCCTTGTTCCAAGATTCAAAAGTACTATGTCTGGAGGAAATAGCTTTCCTGTCAAAGCAGCACAATTTTGCAATTCCTTACCACCATCTCTTAGGGAACACCTTCCCTACCCACAATTCAGATCTAATACCATCTGCTGGATCAAGGAACATGACATCTAATGCCATGACATCTAATCTCCTCCACTGCCGCGCCTACTGTAAATTGTGTATAAATTGTATATCCCCTCACCTCTATGCCTAGATATATCTACAACTTGTAAATTATGTATATTCACCTATAATTTATACTTTGATGTATTGGTCCAAATGTTTGATTCTTCCAACACTGTAACCTAGTTGGATTCATTTACTGCGTGTTCTGTAACTTAAGTTGTACACTCCTCTTGCTGCTTTGCGCCCTGCTACCTATGGGTTAGGTGCACTTTACAAATAATAAAAACAAACAAACAAACTGCCCGTTTATCCAGGGGGAACACATCATAGTGGAGACTCCCCACCAGCCTCTGCAATATCTCCAAAGTGACAGAATCCGGGCCGCAAATGTAAGTAATTCCCGAATTACTTCCTGGATTCTGTCAATGCAAGGCTTTCCTGTGGAGGTCAGATATGGCCAAAACAAGAAGAGTCCCCTCGCGCAAGTTCTGGCTGACTTGCATGATTGTGCCAGAGAAAACTGTCTCGAGGACGAAAGTCTAAAAATCAAGGACAACATGGAGGCATACCTCAATTCCCCACACAAAGTCTTTGAAGAAGACAAGTGTGAGGGAATGCCCACTGTCTATGTGGATGGATGCTCTTACCATGTTGACAACAACGGGGAAAAAGAACTTGTGGTCGGCGTAGGGAATGCATAGGTGAATGAGACCCCAGAACCCTCCACTGGGTACAAGATTGGTCCCCGAAGTAGTCAAGTGGCAGAGTTGATGGCTGTGCATTAAGCCATCCTCACTGCTGTCTAACATCAACTCCACAAACTGGTCATAATCACAGATTCGGATTATGTACGGAACGGGTTTGTGTAGCACCTGGTTAACTGGAACACCAGAGGCATGTTATGTGCTAATAATAAACCCTTGAAACATGGGAAATTAATTCAAAACATTGATGATCTGGTCACCTCGAATGGGATGACCATCTACTGGAAAAAGATTAAGGGTCATTCCAAAGTAGAGGGACCAGACAAAACTGGAATTGACTTAGCTGATCAGCTGGCCAAAACCGGACCCATCCAAAGGGATCTACTAGAGATCGAGTCCCTATTGGGGGAGATCCAGGTCACTGCTATCACTAGGTCCCAGACAAATGCTCACAATGAACTCTCAACTGCACAATGGAGTAAGGAGACCCCAGATGCTGATTTGAATACAGCTCAGAAAGAGGACCCAATAATTGGTAAGTTTTATCAACACATTGAGGACCCTGAGAACCTTCCCCTGATGGATACCGATGACATTGGGAAAGAGGACCTCAGAGTGTTGATGAAATGTCCAAAAATGTTCCGAATCAAAGACGGTTTGTTGGTCAGGAGATCCATAGCTGGCCATGATCAGTGGGTGGTCCCTACCTCATTCCGAAGCCTAATGTTAAGTCACGCCCATGATGTCGCCACAACCGGTCATAGGGTGTTTCATACAACACTTGAAATCTTAAGAGAGGTTGCATACTGGCCACACATGGGGCAGGACCTCGACCAATACTTGAAGGGGTGTCTTGTGTGTGCACAATTTCAGCCAAGATCCCTCACACACCGTGCGTCTCTCCAAAAGAGGGGGTGACACTGCCATGGTCAGATTTACAAGCCGATTTCATCGGGCCCGTGATTCGCTCATCTAGGGAAAATAAGTACATGTTGACCGTGACATGCTTGTTTACTAAATGGGTGGAATGTCTCCTGGCCCCAAACTGCAAGGCAGAAACAGCAGCTGCCCTGATGATCAACCACATCTTTTTGCGTTTTGGACTACCCCAAAGGATCGAGTCAGACCGAGGGAGCCATTTCACCAGCGAAGTAATGACAAAGATGTGGGAGATACTTGGGGTAAAAAGGAAGCTACACATTGCTTACCGGCTAGCCTCTAGTGGTTCGGATCAGAGATACAACAAAACAATTGTGAGCATATTAAAAAAGTTTGTGGCAGATTCTGGGCCAAGTTGGGATATTTGATTACCTCTTGTCCTAATGGCCATCAGATCTATCCCTTCATCTGCAACTAAAATGTCACTGTTTGAGCTGATGACTGGACGTAGGATGGTGCTTCCCCAGCATCTGCTCTACAGAACCCAAGAGCAGACATTGATCAATGCCTCCACAACTCATGAGTATGTTGAAAATCTGAGAAAACACCTTCAACATGCTTTTGCCTATGCTCAGCGAAATCTAGAGAGATCTGCAGACAGCATGAAGACCCACTATGACTTAAAGACTACCAGAAAAGAATACAATGTAGGAATCTTTTCCCCTGCTCTCTGCTAAGGAACTGGCAGTGAGGTGCGAAAGGAAAAGGGAGGAGCACTTTGGCCTGTTGCTCTGCTAGGAGACAAAAGACTCCCTTTGACTCAAAGGAAATGCTAATTCGGGTGTAGGCTGAAACCAGATGCCAAAGTTAGAGAGGCCTGGGACTGCTCTCTAGCCCAGCCAAGACCTTGGAGGCGGAGACACGCAGTTTTGTTTATTCAGAAAGCACAGACAATATCTTTTTGAAAAAGACTTATAGAAAATTGTGCCAAACTGGTAAAAATATGGAATTTAGAGGTTATTAAAATGAAAATGTTGCTCACAAGTAGAAACTACTCTGGAACTTGTGCGATATTCAGAGACAGAATTATCAAAATGTGGACTTTGTAGCAGTTGTGATAATGTTAAAAATATGAACCTTTACAGGAATATGCCCAGATGGTATGTGCATGTTTGTGAAATAATTGGTACAGAACTGACACTGAGTAACCGACCAAAAGTGCGAAAAACTGTCATTTGTGAACCGAAGCTCTCCAGAAGATGGGACTTTGACGGATGCGTGCCTTCTTTAATTTGGGATATAAATATGTAGTTTTGGTAAATTAGTGATATTATAAATATGCTTTTTGTGGAAAATAAGATCAACTGCACAGAAACAAAGGGGAGGGTTTTCTCCCTGGACCATAAACATGACACATCATGACACATCATGACACATTGTTGCTTCTTAAATCAGGCGAGAGGAAATTCTCTGACCTATCGGCTTCTTAGAGGGTTGGGCATAGTATAATCAGCCTACCCAACCCCTTGAGAAATACATAAATAGGGACTGTTGAGGGCACAGAAACACACACACATTCACCCATCACTGATCTACTGGTGAAGCGCTCTGAAGGAGAATCGGGATCCAGAACTATCCAGACTCCAGAACTATCCAGACTCCAGAACCCTGAAGCAGAAGGCCCAATCCAAAAAGCTGAACCCTTCTCAGCTGGCCTTTAGAATCTTGCAACCTGATTTTAACCCCAAACTTCCACGGGGCCGAACCAATTCAACAACCTGGCTGTGCTGTTTTGGCTGCTTCTTACAAAAAACCCTTGCTAGAACCCAGAGATCCAAACCAGTAGAGCAGTGCTGTACCCAGAACCAACCCATCAGATCCAGTCCAGGAGGCTGTGCAGACCAGAGTGCCTTGCTGAGAGCAGAACCAAGCACCTGAATCCTGTCCGGTGGCTAGCAGATTCCAGTCCAAAACCCTTGACCAGATCCTGACGGGCCTATTCCATTCCAAAGCCATAGTTGTGATTATTTAGCATAGAACTGTCCATAGCCATCTCTTAGTTTTAAGTGATCCTATCCAACCCATTCCAACATATTCAGAACTGCATTGTAGAATGTCTTTTGTCCATCCTGAATCCTTCTTTAATCCATATAAACTTGTGATAATTGTAGCGATAATCATCTTTGCGCTAATATATATTTGCTGGCGAAAGGCAAGCGTCTCGGCAGATAGAAACCATCCAGGGGTGCCCCTGGATCGGTGGCTGTGCTGTCGTGTAGCTTGTGGCTCCATAGACTCCCTAGTGTTAAGAAATCATTGTTTCTAATCTCCAAAAGTGCATCTTTCATTTGGAAATCTTGACTCTTTTTCTGAAATATCGACCTTTACTAAAACCTCTGTAACTTCTGAACCATACGTGCTAGGAATGAAATTTAAATGTCAAATTGAAGTTTTTCTGTAATTGCATTTCTCGCGCGCTGACTAGTTTGCTGCGATTCTGCATTTGGCTCAATTTCATGTAAAATTGCTATTTCTTGCATGAAATCTCAGAATTCAGCTTCCTATCTATTAGTCATTCCAACATCATTGCTAGTGTCTACCTGAACATATCCAAAGCAACTCTCACTAGTTTTGAATCCCTTTTAGCGAAATAAAGTCATTTTAGCATTTTTCCCATTCATTTCAAATCACATTCAAAAGCATTTGACCTGTTTTAAAATCATTCCTGTTCTCTCTAAGCTTGCTGGGGAATTGGGATTGAACTGCATTGTTGATTGTATGTTCCTGAAACCTGTGCGCCCTCATTGCATATCTTCATATTGCATATTAGGGGGATTGAGTAGTAAGAGGGGGAAAGAGTGATTACATTGTCTTTGATTGAATTCATATCAAGTTTTATTTCTGTGCTGCATTAATTTCATATCATGGCATTTCATTGAACCCACACAAAGTAATTATCTGCTACATTATTCTTCTCACCCATACTCCTATTGATTAAAGAGATTGTTGATTGTTGTGATATCACCCATTGCTGATCAGTGTATAAATATTAATAAGTGTGATATCTAGATATTGTTCATATTCATAAAATTGTGATATATATATATTGTTTAATTCATCAAATAAATCTTTCAACTTTGCAAAACAACCTACCTCTTGGTTCAGTGAGACCGGGTGGGATTCAAAGAGAGGGGCGTGATATAAGGGTACATCATCCAGAAATAAAAGAACTTTTGACATAAAAATATATAAATTAAGGGGTCCAGCTGGGCATCTCACGCTAGTCATTGACTTAGTTGGAGTGCTGTGTTGAAACCACTTACAGAATCGAACCTGTGTAGCTCTGTGTCATCTTTCTTCCAAGGCGAGCACGCGTTGCCGCTGAGCTATCCTCCCGAGAATCCAACAATTGGTTTTCATTGGGAATATTATGAGTATTCCAGCAATTAATCTTGCTGTCGCCCAACTTTTGGGTTTTACTGGCACGGGTATGACTGCTCCAGTATTGATTCTCACTCTTTCAATACTTGTTAATTACTGGGATGAGTATGAGTATCGTGCTTATTATTTCTGGTCCCCTCCCGAGTCTTCCTCTCTCCCCATTACCTTTATGTCTTGAGGATCGCGACACCAGGCCTCCAGTTAGGAAAGGGTTTTCTTTCAATGTAGTTAGGTTGGTTCTCTGTTCTCTGCTTCATCTTCTTCTGAACATGCCATAGTGCCTTCAGATAAGTTATCTCAGTGGCCCACATACTCTTGATCACACCACCATTTCTCAGGTCAGCTTTTCTTCTCTTGGCTCCATTCAATACACCCTGCGGCGCCCTCAGATCTGCTCTCCACATCCTCATGCCAGCTCCCTTCTAGCATCGGCAGCTGTGTGTCCCGGCTTCCTTCTGCTCCGCTCACCCTGGGCTTCTCTTCCTCTCATGTCTCCACCTCACAGAGTTATGACGCGTTGTTGGGGCTTCCCAGGCGCAACGTTAAAGTCCTTCTTCTTTGTCTTACTGGTGCTCGGTATTACTCCAGTGGTTTTGTTCGTCTCAGTATCAGGTGTTTCCTTTCAGAACTTCTGCTGGATTCTATCTGATAATAACACATATCAGTTTGTTCTTCATATGGTCTTCCAGTAGGTTTTTTTAGGAGAGAGTTATATGTGGGTTGATTAAGGGAGTTCCTCATTGCTACGGGAGTCCTTGTCCCCAATGGGGGAGTCTCCCCCAGTGATGCCTTGCTTGCCTCTATCCCTAGGGAGCGTATTGCATAGTGGGCTCACCTCCCCCTGGGGAGAAGTGACTGAATCCCCTGATTTGTCATGCAACCTTTAGGAAGAATAGCCTCAGCAGAAGAACCCTGGATGCATATGGAGCTGCCATTGCATATAATTCTGGACTTGGTGCACCATGTGTCCATATAAAAACAAAAACATGTCTCTAAAAACCATTGCCCGAGTCCTAGCTCTTAAATCTTCACTTCATGATTTTTACCTTCACCTTCGATGAATTGTGCCCTCCCTGTTTCTGCTTCCTCTGCCACATACTATTAGCACTAGATCTCATCACCTTATTTATGCTCTTATGAACTTCACAGCACTTCTGATCTGTATGCTGCCAAAGCCTGTGAAGGGCCAATCTGTGTATCCCTTACCCTAATCGTCATGACACTGAAATGCAGATGACACCTTATGTCACAAATACATTCACAGAAAAGTTTTACCCACTTAGCTCTGCGCCGAGCTGGTGCAGGTGAAGAATGGTTGTAGTTTGCGAGGGGGGACAGATCAACAAAAGTGATTCTGCACTCAACATGGCTGTGCACAGGCAGATTCACTGTTGTGACCAGTTCACCGACCCGCAGCTTCAGGGCATATAAAGATGGGAGGGAGTTGAATGTAAATTATGTGAATGTAAATTATGTGAATGTGAATTATGTGAATGTGAATGTAACATGGTTACACGCAGCCTCTGGCCCACTTCTTTCCCTCGCTATCCCCAACGGTTACTCTATCCTTAGAGCTGACCGACAATCAACATCCAAAGGAGGTGGAGTCGCATTCATACATAGAAATAACATCACACTTAGAATCATCCCCAACACAGAGCTCAGTTGTGCAGAATCCCTCTCCGTGAAACTCACCTTATCTCCAACTAACACTGCTACCCTCCACCTCATCTATAGACCCCCAGGACCACTTAGCTCCTTCATAGATGAGATCACAGCCATTCTGACTGCCAATACGAAACCCAACTCTCAGGTACTGCTTCTAAGTGACTTCAACCTTGGCCTAAATGACACTAAGGATCATTTGGCCTCTGAAGTCGCTGTCACATTAGCTAACTTTGGACTCCAACAGCGCATTGACAAACCTACCCATATCAAAGGTAGAACACTCGATTGGATTTCTGATCTCAATTGCAACACTACCATAAGCTCCAACCACGCTTGTGCCTGGTCCGACCACCACATCATAATTTTCCACCTTCCAGCGACCAACCCTCTCACCACTCCCACGATAGCTCCAGCCACTCCCACAAGGAACAAAAAAGACATCACCAGGGATAAACTTCTCCCACTCATCCTTCCTATCCTGAACAAATGTGTGTCCCAACACAACGACCCTACAGTCCTAGTAGACATCTTCAATCAAACACTTCTCAAAGCCATTGATAATATAGCTCCGCTTAAATTACGGAAAGCTAAACAACAAGCCCATTTGAATTCCTGGTTCACCCCGCAGTTATGAGCCTTACGCAAAGAAAAACGCAAGGCTGAATCACTCTGGAAGAGCCACCCATGCGACCCTAACAAAGAACGCCTCATCATCGCCACCCACAACTACAAGGAAGCAATCTTACAAGCAAAAAAGGAGACTTACAACCAACGTATCACACAAGCAGAATCCAACATTAAGGAGTTGTTTAAAATCCTTAAAGAATTGGAAGCCCCCTCCCCCGTCCCTGATACCTGCACTAAAGACAGCCAATGGTGCAATAACATCCAAAACGCTCTCCTCAACAAAATCACCACCCTGCAATCAAAGATTAACGCCAAACAAATTACCCTACTCACCAACCCCCCCACTAAACCCTCCACTACGCCAACGGCCTCCTTTACTCACACCCCTTTCAGCTTCACCCCACTCACCATCCTCGAGGTCGAAAACATCATTCGCAAACTAAAACCCTCTAACTGCCAAGGTGACTCCTGCCCAGCACCTAGCATTAAGGAAGCGGCACAGGACCTTGCTCCTTTCATAACCACCTTCATCAACTCTTCATTCCTAACAGGAACGGTACCCAACAATTTAAAGGACGCATGGGTTATCCCTCTCCTAAAAAAAACGAATCTGGACCCTGAAACACCAACTAACTACAGACCTATTACCACTGTACCATTCCTACTTAAAATACTTGACAGAGCAGCATACCTGCAGATTCAGAACTACTTAGAAACTAATAACCTCCTCGGCTCAAGACAGTCTGGCTTCTGACCCAAGCATGGGACCGAAACAGCTCTTCTTGACCTCAAAACCCAAATTGAGGACCTTAAAGACAACGGTAAACTGGCCCTTCTACTACTACTGGACTTATCCGCTGCTTTCGACTTGGTCAACCACCAAATACTATGTCGGCACCTGAAGTCCGCTGCCCACTTCTCTGACAACGCATCCAACTGGATCAGGTCATTCCTCGACAACAGGCACATGAGAGTTTTCTCACCTACCGCATCGGCCGACCCTACACCAGTCCCGTGTGGAGTCCCGCAAGGGTCCTGTGTCTCCCCTACTCTCTATAATGTCTTCACCAAACCATTATTTGATGTGCTTGACTATCTGGGTGTCACCTACACGAACTACGCCGATGACACCCAGATACTCATACCCATTACTGGTGACTACATTGTTGACTCCAAAGCCCTCAATGACATTTACCTTGTCATTCAAGCATGGATGGCCCAGCACGAGCTGTGCCTCAACGACGACAAGACTGAGCTTCTCATCTTAGGCACGCAACAGAGACTTAACAAACTAAGTCCCCTGTTCGGCTCCTTTAACATTGACGGTAATCTAATTAAAGTATCTAAAGATACCAAAACTCTGGGTATCTACTTGGACGCCTCCTTGAATCTCACCCGACAAACCAATGCAGTGGCTGCCGCAGCTGCCTACACCTGCAAATTGATCTCAGCCTGTCGCCCATTCCTTACCGCCCAGAATTGCATTACCCTGGCCAGGACCTTGGTTATGTCCAAACTGGACTACTGTAATGCACTGTACCAAGGCACTAACCAGGGCAATCTTAACAAACTGCAGACTACCCAAAATAACGCCATTAGAGCGGCTCTTAATATCCCCCGATCTGCCCACATCTCAGAAACCAGGAAGAACCTCAACTGGCTCTCAGTCGCCCAAAGGATCTCACTGAAAGCACTCACTCTTACATACAAATGTGTTAACCACCAGGCCCCCTCATATCTAGCTTCTCGCTTCACTCAACATATTCCAACGCGAGTACTCAGATCTGCACTGTCCCACGGTCTTGAAATCCCTAGATTCCAGCTTCATACAGCTGGGGGTGCCAGCTTCCCTGTCCTGGCTGCCAAGCTTTGGAACACTGTACCACTCACCATCAGATCCTTACCGTCATTTAACCTATTCAAACACAAAGCCAAGCTTTGGCTAGTTACATCTCACTAACAACCGCCCTCTGACTCTGACGGGCCATCTGGGACCTAGCTCTGCTCTGTTCCGGCACTACTGTTCCGCTTATTGCTCTGTTTTGTAACGTCAATTGTATATTCTGTATATTTTGTTCACAATCTGTTGGTACCAATGTGATGATATGTTATACCTGTAACTTTCTGCCAAGATATGCGCCCGGTTGCCTTTGGGCCTGGTCTGCGCTATATAAATAAAATAAACATAAACATAAACATAAACAAACATAAATGCCTGATTAACAGAGGAATGTGCTTTAAAACTGTGGCGGTTGATACACTCACTCCCCTACGCCTGGACATCTAGTTGTAAACCAGGTGCAGAAAAATCTTCTGAGATCACCGACATAATTGTACTGCCCAAAACAGAAATGCACAAATGGAGGTGGAAATATAGACGTGGATGTGTATTGGCAGCTCTTCAACAGCCCTTACTGCAAATGCTCACATTGACACCATGTAGGTGCGAAGCTGATCCAAGGTCCCTACCAACTTGGGACAGTCAGACAAGTCATACCTAGGTGTCTGGAATACCCCCCAAACTTTGGAATGCATGGACGAGACAAGCTGCACGTCCCATGCATCATCCACAGGCAAGCCGTCCTCTTACAAGCAAATCCTTGCTGTGGATCAGGGATTTGAGTGCAGGCAAATTCAGGTGCAAGGTGTCAGGTGCCCTTTGCAGGTCACACCTTGCATCAAGGGTGCTGTGTGAACTGGCCCCAATGTGCAGATTTAAAGACAACTGTGGAAATATATTAAGAGCTGCATGCAACGTGTGGGTTCAAATTCGAATCAAGGAGGCAGGGATGGCTCATCCATTCAACCTCGGAGGTTGATAAATTGGCTAGTATTGAGAAGAGTAGCAACTGCTCTTAAATATTATCAAACAGTGAAACTGTTGCAACAAACCCTGCATGACGAACAGGTTCATATTATTGAAAAAAGAGTGTTGGGGTGCCATATGAGAGGAAAGGGTTCTATGTGAAGAGGTTTCTGCAAAAAAGTCCGTCTTTTTTGCTTTTCTACCACATTTATATGCAGGCGGAGAACCCCTACCGCTCCCCCATACTCCCTACTGTAACCCATCACCCTTACCCACCCCCCACATATAGATTCAGTAGAAAATGCATTTTAAAAAACTGCTTTTTTTCCCTTGACTTTTTGGCGGCGACTTTTTCACTGGATACAGAGTAAAATACTGGATACAGAGGGGTGGGTGGAAAATAAGTGACAGCAAGTAAGATAACACGAGAGAAGGACAAAGATTTGCTTCAAAATGGGTAATGGGATACGTTTCTTATCCTAAGTGCACACAATCTTTAAACGCCCCTGGTCTAGTCACTGAGTGTGTCCTTGAATGTGTATTATTTTACAGCTCATCACCAAACAAACCAATCGGAAATGAGGCAGCAAAGGTAGATACAAGATTTGTTTCCATAGAGCTGTGCAGAAATGGACAGAGAAATTGGCATCTCCATCACAGAAACATGGCCTCCCAGCACAAAACTTCAGGGATTGTAAAGAATGAGCCTTATACAGAGAAGTCAGTATGATACATTTAGTCATGCACATCCACCTGTATGCAGAGGACATTCATCCAGTAATGGATGTCTAGTGCTTACTTAAAGCCCAACCCCTCCAAGACTGAATCTCTATTGCTGACCAACAACACCGAACGCCCTAACATCCAGACCTGGATCTCTGCTATAAACCTTGAGGGCTTCACACTGCAGCTGGCCACCTGTACCAAGTACCTTGCATTCAACATCGACATATAACTCTCCTTTGAACAACACATAGCAATAAAGACACAAACGGTTTGGTATCAGCATTCTCTCCTGGGAAAAATCAAGCCCTTTATCCAAGAAAACAACTTCAGATCTCCTCTCCAAGCTGTGGTCCTCTCCCACCAGAATGGTGGCAATGTCCTTTTGGAAGGCCGTCTAGCGACTACCCTGGCATCCCTGCGATGTGTCCTGCATGCTGCAATACGTCTCATCAGAGGACACCAGACAATTTGACCACAACATCCCAGCCCTCATTGAACTGCACTTGCTCCTGGTGCAAGCTTGTATCACCTTCACATCTTGCTGTATCATCCAGAAGTCTGTAGGCCTGAAGTCCCCAAGCTACCTCACTGAGAAATTCAGCATCTCTGTAGGCCTACGATCCATAAGTAAATACATTTGTAGACTTGAACTCTGCCGGTGCAGGAAGGGAAAAACCAGAAGACATGCCTTCTCGGTCTACACACCAAGATTTTGGAACCACCTCACCGTCAACATCAGACTCCCCCCTCACTTCTACAATTCTGGAAAGAGCGCAAGACCCTCCTTTTCAAAGAATGGCTCCTCCCTAACATCTAGGTCTCCACACCCCCCACGCCACACCCTACCTTCAGGGCAGGACATTTCAGCGCTGCCAGGTCGGCGTGGGCCAGTTCGGCAAAGGCATTTCGCTTCAGGAGCCGGTGTGGCGTGACCTGTTTGGTGCAATTCTAGTTGTTCTTTTAACATTATAATTGCAATACAATAATTTTAAAAAAAGATACAATTAAGGCTGTCGCGAACCATGGCCTGTAAGGTTGCGTTGCTGCACATTGAAACACAAGACCAAACAGAATTTATCGATTTGAAATGCACCAGTTACATATATTAAGCGTCATAAGTATAATTTGTCCTGCATGACTTAAGTTCATATGCATAAATGGTGCCTTTGAAAGTCATATGATTTTGATGACCTACTGGTTAGGGCTTTTTTGGTCTCGCCGCCCTGCAGGCCAGGATACGAGACATCAAGTGTTATATTTGATTTGTTTAATTAAAAATAATGTATTGCGTGCCAAAAAATGCTGGTGCCAAAACATCCCTGCGCCAGACTGGCTGCGCTTAAGAAGCCGCTCCAAACTTGGGTGTACCGCCCTATCTGGGGCTGGGTTATCTGTTCCCCACTGTTTCCTCCCCTGATTGCTTGTAGACCCCTTCCTACCAAACTGTTTCCCTCTCCCTACCCTGTTAGCTCCCTGCTCCCATGTTTCTCTGCTTCTGTCTGCGTGGTCTTCCCCCTATGATTGAAACACGCTCTGTTGCTACCCGAAGCTAGGTCCACGCTCAATAAATACTCTACTAATAATAACATTTATCCACGTTCTTATATGGGAATACTGGCATAGATTGGGCAGCCAGAGTGAACGTGTTTTTATACTGGCATGTGCTGTGGGCAAATGCATCATGAAAAGGCTCCTGTGAACTGTTGGTGACTTGAATCTATTATTTAGTGACCCCACAAACCAATTGCAGACTGTCTGGATTTGTACCCAATTTTTCACAGAAGGTGTGCTGTACAACCCATCATTCAAAACGTTTACTGGGGAGTAGGACCCCCCCCCCCCAATTCCCTTAGTCGGTTCAGGCTCTCTCATAACACTCCGTTTCTTTGATATATTTGTACAATATTTGTAGTTATGCCCTTCCAATTAAAAAAAATCCTACAGCCGCTATTTCCTTTATAAATAGTGGGAGGCATTTAATTTGAACGTATTAATTAATAAAATGTGTTCATCTGTGTATTGTATGCTTCAGTCTCCTAAAAACATCCAACCAAGCAAAGCACTCAAGCGGTCACATTAGGCGTGAGAATGTCATCCAGGTACAGTATTTTATTTGCATTCTGGTAAATGTCGTTCTGCATTTGAAATGTGCAAAGCAAAAATACGGGAACCAGAATAAAACAATTACGGGACTGGCTTAGCTAATTAATAAAAACTAGCACACATCACCACTTGCAAGCTCTGGGCCATGCTCACTTTCACTTCCTGATGACCCAGGTTGCATTTAGATTGGTTGAGCATGCTGATATCTTCCCACAATAGGTCAAGCCTAGACATAATGATGTATTCCCAAACGCCAAGAGATCATTAAGAGTGCATAGCTCCCAGGCTTCCTCTTATCTTGCATGATAATGGCTTCCAGGACTGTCTATTTGGAATTCTAGGATTTTCAGTTTCCCCACATTTAAAATGGGAAAGCAAAACAAACCAGAAATCCCAGAAATCTAAGGAAACAAATCAGTGTTTGAAGGACTTTCCACTTATGGCCAGGGTGAAGAGGTAACAGTAAAAACAGGGAGTATTCTAATGATGCCTATTTTTACCACATGCAGTATCCCTTAGGAATACAGCTTGTCGCAAATGCACCCCGATTATGAGGTGATATACTACATAAACAATGTTCCAAATTTACCTCCACCAAAAGATGGAGTTAAAAATTCCAACAACACCCAGTGTTTAAAGTGCCAGGAACTCACAAAAGGGGTGAAATAAGTCTGCCTCCAAAATGCTCATCCCACTTACAATTTAGCGCAGAGAAGGATCAATGCTGACCCTTCTGTGCATTATTTAAAATAGTACAGAAGCAGTATGAAACAGTACTAGACCCAAACCACTCTAACTTCCTCTACACAACTGTGAGAATGGATGATTAAAAAGGAAAGGAAATATAGATTTTGAAAAACACTACATGCAGTATGTCCATAAATCCATCAAGATACCATCAGCAATCAAATAATAATGTAGAGACATCATTATAACTGCATGCAGTGATACAATTGCTGCATGAGATAATGTCAGGTAAACAATCATCAAAATCATGATCAGCATACATAGACCAAGCCCCTTACCATTGAAGAGGTGTTCATCCAGTCGTGTTTTTTCTTGCATTCTGGGACGTGTTGTCCTGGATTTTGAAAGCTTCAAATTGAAAAAGTGAAATGGGAGCTGTCTGCAATGGCCAGTGGGGTAGGAGTGCAGAGAGACTGGTTTGATTTACCTTCATATGTCTTTAATGCCCTGCTATGACATTGTTTAAGATTTCCCCTAACCTGTTGACCATTCAACTTTCTACAGTTATACAGTTCCCTAGTCTCCCGTTGTTCATATCTCTGCTGGAATTTGCTCCCAGGCATCCCATTGAATTTTGCTACCAGCTGCCCCACCGTGATTCTGCTCGAAGGTTTCCCTACAGGGATTTTCCTCTGATGCCATTTCCTGCCACTCTAGAATTGGTACCCACTGCAATCAGCTTCTCTATATTCGCCCCAGTGTGAGTCAGGAAAACGCCCTGCATTCTGTCTGATGCTGGGAACAGCAGCCCATTCCAGGGAGCATCAGTATTTTACCTTACAAATACCCTGCAAAAGGACTTTGGCACCGTCACACCGGATGGATGAACAAATGCCCATTGAGGTCTCACCTGACCGTTACCCACACTAAAATGCTCACATTCTAACTGTGAAAAAGCAATACGCATAGCAACCAAACTACAAAAACATAGCAAAGGAATACCCCTCCCAATAAACATCAAACATCACAGTACATCTCGCTAACCAAGTTATATATTATGGTATAGATCAATGCACCCTTGTACTATAAGAGCTCTCAAGATTCCTGTGGCCATGCATGACAAGGCCCTCCAATCCTTTTTTCCCCCTTTGGATTCTGGCACTTATAGATTTTTCTTCTCCATTCAAAATTTAGGAAAGCTCCAGCATTCCAAGAAAAAACAGGACTGGGTGGCCCACTGTGTGAGTAAAAGTTGGGAAGCATATAGGGCATTACAACCTTGTGAGGGGATTTATCCAATGAAATTGATGAGTGCCTTATCAGGTTCTGCTATATGGAAGCTGAATATAAATCTTGGATTTATGGAGTTATGCCATAATCCAACTATGACTCATAAAGACAACTGAATACCAATACCGAAATATTACTCTGTATAGAGATTTGAAAACAATCTCTTACAATTATTGTACAATTCTTTGAGACTTCAAGGTAACCTCAAAATCAAGAGAAACGAATCCCAAATGTACTGGTGTTGGCCTGTCTACAATTTGAGGAATAAAAACTCATCTCTCTAACTATCTGATTTATTGTAGATATATATGCCTTATACTAGTGAACTTTCACAATTTTAGGGGTGTTATGAGCGCGAGCAGCCTTACTGTATCCATTACATTTGTACACCCAGATGTTGTGGCGATTTCACAGGTCAAGAAGGTTGCACCAAAATCCAAGGAAAAACAGCCAAGAAAAGCAGCAGTATGTCCTCAGGGCATGGTATTGACAAAGGATCACGTCCTGAATTCTGAGATTGATATTATGACCTCCAATGATAACGCACCACCTCCAAACGATATGGCTCTCTTATTGACTATGTCAATTTATTCTAACGATCCTCAGGCAAATCCTGTGATGGTGGCTATTGAACCTTGGAGTATCGTTGTGACTAGAGACATTACTGAGTTTCGAAAGACAATGTCTCCAGCTTTTATGATGTTGGAAGAGAAACAAGAAAGATCTGGAAAAGTTTGAAAGAATGTACAGCCTGTAGCCTCCTCTGTGCAGCATAACTTGTTACGCCATCTCCCCGCAACCTCCCGGCTTATCCTGGAAAGAGTAGTGGGCTTAGAAAAGGACGCAATACTCAGTCGGTCTAATGTACTTGCTCATTTCAGCTGATTCCCAGTTCCAGATCCCTAACTTCTAGCGATATAGACCTAATAGAGTTATTGGACAATCATGTATGTCACTCTGCATGGTTATATGTCGGATACAGAATTGTCTTGCAAACTTTAAAAACTGCAGTATGCTTTCTCCTCAGCTTGTCGTACGATCTTTGGGAACAGCAAGACCTAACTGTAATAGGAAGACCTGGTTATAAGACCACCTCCATCATCTTCCCTGTAGCAGTGCATAAGGACAAATTATCCCTAAAGATTTGCTGGGATTTTGCAGAGGTTAATGAAAGAAACCAGTCTTAGATGAACTCTTGCACTGTAATCAAAAAGCAGATGTGAGTGATTGGACCTGGCTAGCTTTAACCCAGGATCACCCTCTAAATGCCTGAACCAAACAATATAGATTGTTGTGGACCAGTGGCTCGACAAACGTTTTAATTGCGGGTGATCTGATGTGCACATGTGTTGATTCAGAAGTGGATTTTTTGTATCACCATCTTGACATTAATCTAAAGAGTCACTACACTTAGGCAAAGCTTGGATTAAGCTCAGGACAGTTGGGGATTCCAACAGTTTAATGGCAACATCCAAGGAAATACTCCTCCCACCTTTACATGCGTCAGGGAAATTCCAAATCACTTATAGACTATACTAGGGACTACCTTTTGGAGACCTGCTCCAAGTTTAAAGTGCTAAACGCCTTTGACAGCGATCATTTACTGCTATCAGCTGAATTGATAGTAGGTTTTGAGTTCAAAACAGTCACTTTGGTAACTAAAGAAACCCCTGTTCAAATTAACCCAGGGGGCAATCGCTTAAGGTGGAACCATCATTTTTCAAGAATTTATAACGAGAATCTACTTTCCAAAATCTTTGAATGGCACATACAAGAATTCCATGCTGCTTTTTCCCCTGGCAACTTTTGTAGGTTGTTTTGTGAATTTTAATAATGCTTTTGAACCTAATCCATGAGAAATGCCTAAGCATATGCATGCCTCTGACATTAATGTTAGTGATAAAAAACAGGAATTAAAAGAATTGAACCTCAGAGCCCTAACTATGGCCTCAAATCACAGTTCTAAGATGTAAGCTAACAAACTGAAATTATGCTATAAAAATTGAATGAGAAAGTATAAAAATCATATGTTGCAGAGGAACACAGAGCTCATGCTTTACAGTTTGTCTGTCAACAATACAGCATCTTTCTAGAAATTGATAAATAAACCTCATTCGACTCAGGCTCAAAAGGCTGATAAACTCAATTTCCGAAGATGAATGACTAAACACTAGATTACTATATACGCTATGCCTTTGCAACTTTATACAGACATATGAGTTTCTGATCCAGCTTGCACCCTGGACTTTGATGCTGATGATGTTTATCAAATAATTAAAAAGAGTAAACCATCTCATGCCCCCGGGTCCATGTTCTGGTCCAAGATCTTAAAATCCTGATTTGATCAGATATTTCTCTCTCGTTCGACTCCCAATTCGTGGAAGTTATCCCATATTGTTCCTTTTTTTGAAAGCGGGGACAGGGTGCGTCTGAAAAACTATCACCCCATCACTATGCTGGACGTCTCTAGCAAGGTTGTTTCATTTATTCTACCAAGACACCTTAAATATTGAGCAGCAAATAGGAAGGACCATGAAATATAGCAATCAGGATTCAAAAAGCACTTGGTAACTTCTGTCAATTGGTTAATTCTGTCTCTTTTGCAAACCAGAGAGATTGTCAAAAAACAACCCATTTATGTGAGCTTCATAGACCTCACTTTGGCTTTTGATTGTGTTCATAGGTTGCTCCTCTGGAAGAAATTCCAGAGTGTCGGTCGTCCTATAACCTATCTAACCATTTTATGACACCTGCATGATGGCATCAAGGTACAAATCAGGTTGGATGCCGACCCCGAATGTGCTCTGTCCAAACCAATTTCCACCTATAAGGGTTTATGCCAAGGGTGTGTTCCAGTTGCCCAGTATTTCATTTTTTCATCTGTGCTATTTGTTGGAAATACCTTAGGTAGCTTTACGCTTTTCGGAAAAAGGCTCGATAAGAAAGGTGAAAAGAAAAATTCACGATTACATTTCGATTTTTCGATTATTTAATATTTTTAAAAAGTTTCCTTATAAAGACTACACAACACAATGTTTTGTTCTTCTTAAAAACTAATTCTGAAACGTACATTAGATAAACATGGAGCATCCTGAGCAGCATGATGGGCAACATGATGCCGACGATGCCAACAACTATGGACCTAAAGTTTAACATTACAAAAATACATCTTCATTGTAAGGCTTGTTTATAAAAAACATTTTTAGTTTTTCCACTTAGAGCAAAGATATACAACTGATTTGGGCAATCCACTCTAGAACACACAACATATTACTGCCAGTGGGAGAAACATGGAGATTCCAAGTTGATATCAGTGCACTTGATTGACTGGCTCTGTGCCTTGTTGATCGTGATACCTAATGCCTGACCGGGACTTGTAGGCGCTTGAAACTGAGCGGCATATCTGTCGGAATGAGTGGAATGCGGTGGATGAATACATCTTTTACTTTTCCCTTCCCTGTCAACACTGTCACTTCAATTTAGTTGGCCAGCAATTTTTTAATGCACAGCCTTGTGATATTACACAGCCTAGGTGGGTCGGGTTTGTGAAGCAGCATGAACGGGTGACCCAACTTTCAGTGGTAGGTGATGTGGTGGCATTTTTTCCGGGGGGTCAAGTGAGTTGAAGAATTCTGTTGGATAGTTTACGGCTTTGTCGTCATCCACCACCGTATCGATTGAGTTGTACTCAGTAACTGTGTCCAAAAGCATATCCTGAATCTGATTATTAATTTCATTGACAGAATATTTTTTAGCAACAAAAATGGATCATTCACACAGTAATTCGTGAAATAACACTTTAGCACTATTCGTAAGAGAGTAACAGAAATGCCTGTCGCACCTCTATAGATGGTAACAATTTGGAAAACTTCTGGAATGTTGCCTGCCTTCACCTTGCCTCTCAGGTCCATTTGCCTCCCATACGGTTTGCCTTCACCTCCCATACACCTTCGCCCCTCATTCGCCTTCACTTACCATACGTCAACGATTCGCCAAGCCAAAAACCCACAAACTATTTTTGACATTTATATATAAAGATGTTTGTAGCTGACATTGGAGAGACCTGAGGTTGGATAAGATCCTTTCCTGCTGAATTTGGGAACACCCCGGCCAGTTGGTTGGCGTATGCTGACAATTGTGTTTTGCTAGACTACACCACCATAGGGCTCCAACACTAATTAGAAGCATAATATTCATATGTGAAAACAAATGGTTCGAGCATGAATCTAGCAAAAACAAAGATTCTTATATTCAGTATTAATCAAGGAAATAAATGTAAAAAGTTTATTCGGACCCTAAACGAAATTTCACTGGAAGATTCCCCTTCACTTGCTTATTTGGGTTTCTCAATTTATGTGAGGAATAGGACTGTGGCAAAATATTCAGGGCTTCATGAGAAATGCATTGCTCTTGCCTCTCAAGCTAAAAGAATTAGTATGGACTATGGGCGCTTCTCTCTATCCCCCGTAATGAATTATTTCAAAGCAAATCCTCACTTATGGAGCTAAAGTAATGAGACCCAATGATGGGCCCATTTGGGATAAACTTGAAGTCCTCTTTTGGAGGCGGGTTCTGCACCTACCTAACTGTATCCTGGTTGCAATCGTGAGATATGAATCAGTTGCGTTATATCTGGCACTATATAGGAAAAAACTGGTGCCAATCGAAAGCTCATTATCTAGCATTCTAAAAGTGAAATTTTTTAAATTGACAGAGATTTAATTAAACCAATTCACTAACAATGGTAACCAGCTGTAAAACCCACTAGGTACGACTGCTGAAACCCTAATTTCATTGTCTATGGCGGTCAGGAAAATATTCTTGTCCCTATGCTGGATCCCATTTAGGGAATTCATAAAGAGACATCATTTGAATGCACACATCATAGAAACAGAAAATCCATTTAACTTTGTTCCACTCCGCATTAAAAAATCTTCTGACCAAAAGTATACAGCCTGGTATTTGAGGTTTGGGCTTAATTTGCTTCCAACTACTTTCATTTTGTGAGCTCACCTCAATTTAGCAAGCGCCCAAAGACTTTGTCGATTCTGTGGTGGCCCTGATGTAGTAGAAGCCCTGTGGCACCCGACGGTAGAATGTACAGTGTTATCCACTAAGTGGATATTTCCAATTTTAAATGGTGTTATTTTATGTTACTGGTATTTTCTTTTTTTTTTATTGCTGGTGTTATGGCTTGAATACCAAACCTTTCACCACTTCATGTAAACAATCTGACAAACAGTAGCTACATCAACTAACAATTCAATAGAAACTAATACAAATTTAAAGGATTTGAATAGGTCAACGTACCGCAATTATTTACTTGTAATTGCGGTACGTTGACCTATTCAAATCCTTTAAATTTGTATTAGTTTCTATTGAATTGTTAGTTGATGTAGCTACTGTTTGTCAGATTGTTTACATGAAGTGGTGAAAGGTTTGGTATTCAAGCCATAACACCAGCAATAAAAAAAAAGAAAATACCAGTAACATAAAATAACACCATTTAAAATTGGAAATCCATGACTACATGTCCCACGTAACAAAGAAAATAAATGGGCAGGGTAATAACGTCAAGACTCGGCGCCTTCGTGGCCATGTAGCCCCAAAGACAGTCTTTGAAATTAAAAAAAGAAATACCTGGGAACAAGGTACCACAGGATATATCCAACTTGTGATACCTCACCATTGTTTCACAGCTTCTACTCGCCCCAAAAGAAAGTCCCATCCCAACTCGTGCAGCGATTAACTAAGCTTGAGTGCAGAGTGATCACCTGCAGCTCGTCTAAAATGGCTGAACTGGAGACACTAGAAGTGAGATGTACATACAGCAGCTGGCTGGATAACAATGTGCGCGCATTTCTGTTAAACAGCCACACGGCATAACTCATTTGGCGCACTGTTCTACCCAGTTAAGGATGTTCACACTTTTGCCTGAGTAGTGCTCCCAGTGCAAGGTTTTGATATTAGTTCTGAGAATAATTTTTAATAAATGTATTCAGTCTCTGTGATTTAAGGTAAAAAGATGCCAGTTAACCTGCTTACAGTTTGAGCCACTCCTGGGTTTTCCAATTGCATGCTGGTACATATAGCTTTGTTATTCACATTGTAACTATGGGTCTAAAGATTCATACGTGCAATGGTGAAAGCCAAAACAGGCTGGCAGTCCCGGATTAACCAAATAGGCAAAGTAGCCATTGACCTATGGGCCCCACTCCTTTTAGGTGCCCAGCAACAACGGATCAAAATAATATTGATTTGATCTTGAAAGAAAATAAAAATCAAGCTTTCTTAAATTGTTTCCAAAAGATAGAAATAAATTAATCAACTCAAAGAAACGAAAACTTCACATTAAAGACTTGATAGAGAAATTAAAGTACATAAACCAGAGATATCAGATTCACTTAACAGTTTGTCTCTTAAAAGCTCATCATCTAGCAGTTTGTAAACAAATCTGGTGCAAACTACGTACGTGTAATGTACAGTAGTGATGGTCATCTCCTCCTATCGGCCAACGTGCACGCTACTTAGTTCAATGTTATCCCACTAGAGCGCATGCATGAGAAACTTCCAGAAACAAAGCTTTGTGTGAGTTAGTGTGTCGCGAGAGTTCCTGCCGACTCCAGACCATAGTAGAATATTTGCGAGTAGAAGCTTCGAGAACACAGGTGAGTATACATACCTGACATCTGTGTTACTGTAAGTTAGCTTTTTCGCGTTAAAATGAAGTTTGAGTAACTTCACCGTCTAATTTAACAGAACTAATTTATCTTGTTCCAGCACTTTTACTCATTTATGACTGAGACTTAAGAATTCTTTCATTTTCTTGAACTAAGCGTAAATATCGTTTGTTGTCGCTCACTTGTCATTATGGCCACTGAATACGACTTTATGCAGAAGGTAGACTTCCAAGATATCCTGAAAGATTTCACCAAAGAAAAATTGAGGTAAGTGAATATTTAAAGTTTTGTTGGTTTACTAAAAAATGTTTCCACAATTTTGTTTAATAATATTAATAATTGTTAATGTTTAGTTTTGTGTAATAACATTGGTTTATTATAATTGTTGTTTGGGTAAAATTAAAAACACATTAGGAGATCATTTACGAGGGGGCCCCGATGTTTCTACTACCTTGGGGCCTCCACAGGGTTTAATCCGACACTGCAAGCTCAAGGTGTCAGGCTTACACTGATCAACTTGGAAGCTATAAAGACGTTCTGTATCCACTTTAGAGAAAAGCATTATAGGTCAAATGACATAATCTTACACCGTTTAGCATCGTCAAATCTCCACGGGTGAATGGAAACTTGCTACACTTAAGGGATGGAGAAAACTACTCTGAGACTACAAGTCCCAGCATGAACACCACTGTTTTCTAAAAAGCAGGGACTGACTGAAGGTGTGAAATAGGGGCAGCTGTTATAGAAACTACTATCAGTAAAGTCAGGTAAACCACAATCAGGGTATTGCTTGATGTGAAAATGGTTAATTTAGAGCAATTGATAACAGCATCGGATTCTGAAAACGTGACACAGAAACGTGGTACGCAGCCACTGCTGTGGTTGAGAAGTGCCTATACATATAGATTTTAAAAAAGGAAGTAATAACACGCTAAAATAGAAACAGAGATCAATTCTTATGCCTGATGCAAAAGCCAACATTTGCTGTTTATCTGAAAATCAAGTTCGCTAATATACGACAGCAGTCTATCAAGACATAGTTGCCAAAATGACCCATTCCAATCTGTTGGTGTTAATCCAGTCCTCTTTTTTTCTTTGCATTCTGGGACTCGTAGTCCGAGTTTTATAATGGGAAAAATGGAACTATAAGTCCCAGAATCCAAAGAAAAAAACAGGACTGGATAAGAACCTACAGATTGGAATGGGTCATGTTGGTGATAATATTCCATGGACGATGTGCTTCCGTAAACGGTGTGGGTGACGTAAAAACTGGACAGAACTCAAAATGCTTGAAAGCTGGAATGACCTGAGAAAATGTAATAGCAAGCTGTGATTGGCAGTGGGGCGGGTATCGCGGAAAGTGCAGCAATGTAGGTGCCCCGGGTTATGCATAGACAGGGCGGCATGGCCATCTGATGGAACTATGTTTAGCGCTTTGAATTATAGCTCAAGTGCCTCTTAAGAAAAGCAAAGCCATGACTGACGCTTGTGAAGGTTACCTCTAGCTGCGCGTGTCTAATTGGGTGCGTGTCAGCGAATTAGGCTTAATAAAACCCCTGTCTCGAGGAAGGACTCAAAGTGAAAAAGGTGCTCTGCCAGGCACGATCCAGTACAATGTGGATACTGACGGCAATTATTTTCATAAATCCAGCGAATGAACTCTCACTCACCTTCTGAAATTGCTGTTACGATAAAGCAGCACTTTCGAGCAACACCCCTGTGTAAATCATTACCCTTCACCCAATGCCCCTCCCAGCAGACTTCAAATGACTGATCAAACTCACTAGGGCATGTATGCCCAGGAGGGGTTTGACAGGACATTTGCGGGCATTTTCAATAAAATGTGTAATCTATTTAATATCAAAATAATGTTGTAAAATGTATTATTTTAAATGTCTGCCAGTGCATCGGTTATATAACGATCTATCCACGGCACTTAAAATACAGGACAATTTCACCAGGATTGCTCCAGCAGCAAATGTAGCGGGAAATCAGGGCTGGTTCGAGGTATGGGCAGCGAATGCCGTGTCATACGTGCTCACGTAACAGCTGCCTCGCACTGCGCTACCACCAGAGGCGCCATGAGGGGTGTACCGCCCATTCAGAAACCTGGAACCTGTCCTATCAGCACCTTCATGAAGGCCTAACAGCGGCCTTGCAAAATCATTTTTACAATTTCTCTTTGTTCTGTGCAAGACAGAACGATTGAATGAAAGAATGCTGCGACTGGAGAGTGGATCACATGGAGCGACCCTTGCCGTGGTAAGTTCCCCTAATAAGTATAAATATTTCAGTGACACACACACACTACACTGGCACCACAATGGACAATATTTGAAAGCTGTTAGGGGTTGCCAGCTGCTGACCCGTGCAAGTCACTTGGTACCCCGGATGGTGCCCTAGAAATCAATTGCTCGAAGATGAGAGGGGCAGTGTAACTAACTTAAAGAGAGCTCTGTAAAAGTTCCCAGTCCTTGGCCCACCCCTAACAAATCAGCAGACTTAGGGTTATCCAAGGGCCTAGGGGTAGGGACTTCGCTTCCCACCCTCCTGCATGAGCAAACTGCACACAGGATTCACACCGGAAGAAGAAAAGCAAGCGGAAAATGCTGCAAATGTACAGGCTGATTGAGGCATTCATTTGCATTTTTTAGGGATTTGAGACTGCATGTGACATATTATGGTAGCACCGCCACACATGATGAAGCTGTACCTTATATTGGTAACTATACTAGGCAGCATTAATTGGCACTGCCTGGCATTACTAGTGCATGTGTGACGGTACTTAGGATATAATGATGCAGACGACACCAGGCACATGAAGCATTAAGTGGAATAGATGTATGATGACATCACCTGAACATGTGAGGGCGTGCCCCATATATAGTCCCTTCATGTGAGGCATTTACTAGCATTAGAGCACATTGCTAGACCCATTAGAGCCTGCACTTTGCATACAATGGCAGCCCCTGGATATGTAAGCATGTACCTTCTATATGGTGACTATACCACGCATACGAGGAGATGCTAGCTGGCAGTAGATTTCTCTTGCACGTGGAGGTGCATTTGTCATATGACGACACCAACCACACATGTGAGGCTGCACAATCTATATGGTGAGGGACCATGCCAGGGTTATGAACCATTAAATCTAATTTCGGAAGAATTTGAGGATATACTTGCATACGATGGCAGGCGCTAGATGTTTCATGCTGTCCCTTACAAACTGTAATTACACCTGACATGTGAGGCATTAACACGCATAAGATGGATGTCATTGCATATAGTAGGCCAGACTTGACGCATCATGGTGGCAACTGGACATTTCTGGCTGCATTTACTGTCACTAGAAAGTGAGGCTATAACTGGCATAAAATTGTAGCAAGTGCCAAATGTGGCTTTATTTTGAAACCACCTGTGATATTTTGAGGCAGCTCTATAGAGAAACAATAGTAGGTAGGTAAAATACTATTTTGTCTGCTTTATGTTATGTGATTTTAGTAACTGTGTGTTATTGTATAGATGTCAACCTGATTTAAAGTTTTTTCTTTACATCTGGAAAGTTACTTCCGGTGATTTCATAAGGTTAACAAGTTCTGTTATTTCAATTCCTGTGATGTCATCTAGGTCAGCACTGATATGGCATCACTTCCTGAAATAAAAGCGTTAGGACAGCAACAACAATAGAGCACTGTAGAAAGTTTGTGTAATGTAAACTACTCGGAACATCACATCTGTAGGTAAATGCCGAAGTGTAAGAACAATTAAGCAAGGGAAACACAATATTTAAAATATAGTAAAAAGAATGGGCGAATTAAGAATTGGGAGAAGCTCGACTAGACAATGAAGTCTCAACATTCAGCAACATTCTGGGTGATTGCGTGACACATCCCTGGGGATTAATGACATTGGAGGAATATATTTCTATGCCTTAAAAGGGGGAGGGGAGAAACCTAGAATGTCACCTGCCGAATTTGATCAGACTGGCAGGCTCCTTACCCCATCCATTACCACACACCTACATATTGTTGGACGTATCTCAGTTTATGAGTTAATCTAATTTAAACCTTTACTCTCACTCCTGCTTCCACCTTTATATGGCAGCTCACTAGTCTTCCTCATTCAAACCAATGGTTCTTGTACTATTTACATTATCTAGCAAATTCATTTTCTATCTCACCTTTGCCTCTCTCATGCTCTTGAGGTCCCTATTGTCCAGTCTCCCCTCACACATCCAATTCCCTCCTTTTGACCTTTTATTCCATTCAGACGGCTTTCCAGAGTACCCTTGGTGAGCTATTTCTTGATACCCTTCTTCCTAGCCTGTTTCTGTGTACATACCTTTATATAGGCATAGCAGAAAAAGGCAATAATGGACCTCGCCAACCCTGTAGTATTGCCCTGAGCCACTTCCCAGTTTGGTGGATAAACGGGGCTGTGCTCAGCTCTGCCAGCGCCCATCAAGAGTGGCATACATTTTTACACATGTGTATCCCCCAATGGGCAGGCAAGATGGGTGGAACTAAGGCAGTTCTGCAATAGCGTGGCACAGCGGGCATAAAAAGACAATTTAGCATTACATAGTATATCATAATCTATTTTAACAAAATAGAAGTGCAGGCCTGACCAGAGGCGTTGCTATGGGGTGGCTAAGGGGGCGGCTAAGGGGGCTATAGCCCCTGGTCTTTTGGTTGTAGCCCCGGATAAAATCTCAGGAGCTACAACCAAATGGCTAGCTAGCCCCCAGTCCCGACAGTCCTGGCATTAGCGTAGCCCCTGGTCTTTTCCAGACCTAGCAAAACCCCTGGGCCTGACATAGCATGAACAATAGCATAACATAACTATACTAATAGAACAGTGCAACATGGCATAGAGTAGCATAAGCAACATCTAACATGGCATAGATCAGCACAGTACACCATCATGGGCCTAAAATGGCTGCCAGGTAGGTTGGTTCTGTGCCCACTTCCTGCCTCCACTTCCTGTGCCACACCAATCAGATCAGCTTCCAGGATACTAATGATCTAACGCTAGGCCTTCATATGGCCAGAACACAGTAGAGGCAGCCCAGCTTGGAATAAACAATCACAGGTTGCCTTTTGGGACTTTGTTTTGAGGCCATGACACATTTTGACTGTAAGCAAGGTTCGTGTGTTGCTGTGTTTAGAGAGTCTCTGGCATCCGCGCTGCCATCTGACCTTTGTGTGTTCTCCACAGAACAGCATAACCTTGCATTTATCACCTGATGGGGGCGTTTAAGTTCTCACTTTAAATTCTCATTTAAGCATAATGCCCAGAGGCGTGATTCCCGTCACGCACAGGCAGGCACGCACCTTTGTATTTTCTGACTCAGTTCAAGTTGTCCTGCGTATCGCTTTTCATGAGGCACCTCGGCTATAGGCACTAACATAACACATATCTGCGGGAAAGTCTTATTGCTGGTTTCCCCGTATTGGTATTATACCCTATTCTTGCTAGTAAGTACAATCAAGACGTGTGGTGTGAAGGGCTCATAGGTGCAAAATCTACCAGAATGCAGCACATCTGGTTCAGCATAAGATCCTCAGAGTTTTGCGGTTTCCGTCTATACATGCTCCATATTATTCCCTTCCCTTGCATTTCCTCATTCTTCCCAATGCATGTTGAGCCTCTTTCTATTTTTGCCTTTTCCAGCTCCATTTTCTCCCTGCCAACAGTTGAAGTTCCGATTACACCCGGGCGGGGTCATAATGCACCCAGTCTTCAGCCAGGGATTAGGCGGCGTCCAAGCGCTACGTTGGTGAAAGGCACAATGCGGAAGCTGAATAGCTTAACATGACATAACATAATGTGTTATGCTCTATGTTTATACGTTGAACTTTCTGGAAGACTGCTTTTTACCTGATGCTCTCTTTACTACCGATATCTTTCAAATGTTTATCTAACACTGGGTTAAACCATCGAACCGCAAGTGCCTTTATCTTCTCTTCCCATCTCTACTACTTTAATCTTTTTTTAATATATATTTCGTATTCATAAGCAACACGTATCTATATTGGACTTTGTTGGCCTTGGCAGCCATCTTGTCTAGAGCTTTAAAAGACACGGTTTAGCCGAGCGATGACTGGGTCATTCATAACTTCACTATTCTTAGGATAGCCTGATCACATCTCGAGTCCCTCATATACATTTACATTTACATTAGTTTCATCTTTCCACGGGACTCATTACAAGTTTGGCGGTGCAGGAAAAAAGCGGTGGTAATTACGTTACCACAACTTTTCCTGCACTGCCAAACTACACGTTTGATGGTTGGGTGGCCTGATTTACCTACAGCCAAGAGCTGGAGGCAAGTCAGGCACCCCACTGGCAGAACACAGCCAGTATTACTGACGCCGGCAATATCAACAATCTCCCATGGAGTCCTATTGACTCCATGGAATGGGGATTTACATACCGTTGCTGGCACCTGTAATCTATCTGTATTTCCGGCAAATCAGGCGCTGGTAACGATGTTACTGTTTGGTGGTGTCCTGCCCGATCTACTGGCAGGATACCACCAAATATATAATGAGGGCAACTGACTCTGTTTCTCTCCTTCAAGCTTCCATCCATACTTCCTATCCTCCTTTCTATACTTTGTCCATCTCTAAGCATCTCTAATGCTTTTACATCACCAGGCTTTTAAACGTGCACATTCCATCGAATGTACTCATCGTTTTCTTTTTTTTTTTGGGGGGGGGGAGTTCCCACCCAAACCCCCCACCCACACTTAACCCACACTTATTTTTTACTATTGCCCACCTGCCCAAACCCTTATTTGCCCTTTGCCACCTCCCCTAAAAAACTGTGATGAGCACATACAATGTAATGTGCACGTTTAAAAGCCTGGCGATGTAACAGCAGGCGATGAAACAACGTCGTACCTAATTGATCACCTTCTTATATGCAAAAGGCAACCTATTTGGCAAATGTTTGTTAGCACACCTGGGAAGGTGGGCAGATCAGAATATGCTCATTCCGTTGTCCCAGCCAGAGGCAGGGGATTGTAGGAGCTATAGTGTTTATACTGTGTTTCCCAATTGCCTTGCCAGATTCCTGGCTAGATGGGTTGCAGTAAAAATTATCAGATTTATTCCATGCTACTACTATCGACTTGGCTGCAGCATTTGACAAGGTTCATTACAATAGATTCTGGATGACGGTATGTAACTGGGGAGCTACTCAAGCTGACTGCCAACCTCTTTAGAGGTATGTGGCCATGCATCAGGTTAGAAGATGGGGCCTGGCATGAAAAAAACATAGACCAAATCTGGCTTTGACTCTCATTTTTGATCTTGTTTTCCTGACTTAGCAGCTGAGTTTAACTAGGGCACAATATTCCCTTCATCCATGGGGACTTGTTCATTTCCACCATTATAATATGGTGGTGAGTGAAATCTTTTGGAGATGATGCTGATATGTCTGCAAAGAATGTTAGTAAAGTGGAAGAGTATTTTGGAGAAAACGTTGTATCTACAACTACAGCAAGAATATGAAAATGCAAATAGAGAGTGGTAGCAGGCAATTTCTCTTTGAGAATAGTGTTGTAACCTAAATACACATTTAATGACTAATCTTACTTGGAGCTGGGGATTGGCTCTTAGGCTAATTATCTCTCTCTAGAAAAGGCATTAACATGCACATTGATGTTTCAGGCTTCCATTTTATACAGATTCAATTTCCAATGTGGCAGCCTCACTGCAGTCTATCTACTCAATATTTGTATGGGGAGGGTAATAATGATGCTGCTTTTTTTTGTATTTGGTTGAAATAAACCTTTACAAAATCGACATGAATTACATAGACAGAAGCAAATAAAATCATTCACAATCAAATTAAAATATATCAAATAGGCATTTTCAACTTAATAATCAAAAAGATAAAATACATTTGATTTTCTACATGAGATACACAATCATTGAACTTAGTATGACTTCCAATTTCAAACTTACAAAACACTCACTAAAATAAATGTTCAACTTAAAAGACAATGCATACAATTCATTACAATACATATGCATTACCGATCAGTCCCTATTCGTTACCCCCCTTCAGTTTCACAGCTGTTTATACAGTTGTTGCTAAATTAGCTTCAATCATTTTTAGTAACTGTACTAAGGCAAAGGTTAATCGGTTATAATTTCCTGCCATCATCCTTTCTCATAAGAATTCCAAACAATCCTCAGAATTTGAATTAACAAATTTCAGCAAAAGATTTGTCTGCGCTACTCTGAATTGGGGACATTCCAATACCAAGTGCTTAATTGTTTCAAAATATTCAGAACACATAACAAATCTACAATTCACCTGCTGCATACTTTCAACTCCATCCCAATGCCTGCAACGTTCACGCGTACGAAATTGGTTAAATTTGAATCGCATAAAATACATCTGCAGATACATACAAGGAAGACTTCTTATGTACGAGCAGCACGGCGATCTTCTATGAGGAAATTAAGAATATTCAGTATAGGTCATGTAATCTTTAAATTGTCCCAAAGTGCAAATCCAGTCCCTCTCAAACAGTTTTCTTTTTCTCCAAGGCTGGTCTTAAACAGAGATCACTGCTGGTTACAGACAGTTCATCTAACACGCCTTACATACGCCTATCAAATAGGTTGAGAGAGTCCACACTTTTAGACTGAATGACTTCTTTCAATTCTTGATATAAGGAGTTGTTTGGAGGATTCAGAATGTTTGCATAATTTGCCAAAGAATGCCATAATGCCCCGCATGACAAAGAAACCAGGCCAAGCTTGTGACGGACTACACAATTTGGAATTGAGAGTGCTAAATGTAAGGCTCCTTTTAATAGACACCCCTGTAAGGTGTCAAGTTATTTACTTAGATCAAACAGACACATGTCCAAGGAGTGGAGAATCACAGCCTCAACTTTCATTAACAAAAACCTGCGCAACAGAATTAAAGAAATCAACTTTAACTGGCTTGCTAGAGGTTGCACTTTCTGATTTAGCCTGTCTTTCCATAATTTAACAGAGGAGTTGTTACTCTTGTAATAACCTAGATAAATTACTTCTGACATTTGTGGAATGGCAACTCCCCCAATCTTCCATTTATAGATCTTTAACTTCCTTCCTGCATTGAATACAATTATACTTGTCTTGGTTGCATTAGGCGAGAGGTGCTGGGCATTGGGCATATAACTCAAATGATTGGAGCTTTGCTTGGAGACCCGCTGGAGTACAATCTAGCAGAATAACATAATCCGCGAATGCTATCCAATGCGTTTGCAGAGCTCCCATTCTAACCGCATTCATTCCCATTCCTTTACAATGCTGCTTTATGTAGCTGATGTGTAGTTCCCGAGACGACTGGACATGGCACTGATGGCATAATGTTTTTGGAAGCAGATTTACATTTGCGCCAACTCACCCCATCGCTGTTATTGAGGCTTGAATTGGCTGGATTCTCCATTACCTCAAGATCTTTGCAAGCATAAAGCAAAAAAGCAGAATATAAATGGTGCCTTAGCAAAAGTGCTACTTAGATTGAGTCTTGAAAATGCCTGCTCTGGGGCAGCTAATGAAAAGTCTTCAGAACAGCAAGCCGGATGGCTCGCTCAAGTGAAACATGCTTGCCTACAGATCATACCTCAGTAGGGTCGTGCCAGTCCTTCGTCCTTCCAAGGTTAATAAATCAAGTACCACGAGAGGGTAATAATAACACTGATTTTTACAGTACTTGGAGACATGAAGCACTGCATAAATCAAAAACATGAGATCTTATTTTCTGAATGTCCATAGCAGAATATCAGAAGGTCATTTGTGTGTTTTCTTTATAATACACTTCTGAAGAGGGGACAGGTGCCTGGAACAATATCACATGAACAGAAGGAATGTGCAGGTTTTGTGTGGAGATATAGGCAGCACCTGGTGCTAACTCCTAACTTTCTAACTAACACACACAACCTATATTTAGCACATAGGTTTGAGAACTATGACATTTGAGGGTTCAGAAATGCATGGTGGGAAGTTTTATTAACTCAGAAGGGTGTGAAAAAGACCACACTATCCCTAACCTAAAGGAGATTTCCATGACTATCAAACTAAAGCTAAAGGAAAGAACACTAATAAAAGGATTCTGTCCCTCACACTTACATATACATCAAACTCATAAAGGTAGAATATGACAGTTTGGGTTTAACAGAAATAACAGTTATGCTCAATATAAACCTAGTACCTGTGCATCCTTGTAACCTGGGTTGGATCCCCTTCCCCAGATTCAAAGCAGGAATTTAAATCAAAGTTCTAAAAAAGAAAGTTCTGATCATAAAGTTCTTCTTACTCTAAAAGTCTTTTACTTGACTTTTGACAAATGTTCAACCAAATGAAACAGTCGTTATCCCTCCACTTTTAGTCAATAGTTCAACACAACAACCTCTACTTCTGTAGCAACAACAATATTTTGTCAGGAGGATTTCACCACAATTAATAAAACACATTAGTGGACTTGCCACTTCCCCTTCTCCACATCCCCCACCCACAATGTAGTACTTCAATGATTTCTTCCTGGTCTACTAACCTGCCAGGACTAGCACTAAAAATCCCTTTCCTGGTATACTCGACTGCCAGGACAAAATTCCTACCAATACTACAAATATTATGTGGTGAGGCTTGCTTCAAAACTTCAGAAAAGTCTTTGGCTTTCAACAACATAGAAATTCACAACTTCGTCTGTGAAGACATTGTAGAGGAGGTCCCAAATATGGCCTACACTCCAGCCACCCATGTCGAGATGCCAGAAGCATACTCGCCAAGATATGAGATGTATGGGGAGCAAATTAACCAACAGAGAGCTACAGTGGGGCTCTGTCCAGTACCCATCAGAAGGACATGTATACCTATTGAAGCGACAATAACCAGACAACCGTGGGCTGCAAGGTACCCACTGAGACAACCATACCAGCAGCTGACACGAAATGAAGACTACTTGCAGGCTGTCCCCGAAGAGACCCAAAGAGCCCTAATGGAGGGTAAATGATGACGACATAAGAGGCTGGACAGACGTACAAAAAAACATGAACGACGAATGAAAATAGACACACAAGGGCAAAACGCTAAGAATAACGATGTGATGGACATATAAGAAGAAAGATGCTAATATAAAGAAGCGTAACCATGAAGTGAGGTGAACACACTTAAACTGACTGAAATGTTTGTAAATAGGCTTGAAACGCAAGAAGCTAAGAGAACGATACTGCTTGTAATGCTTAGTAGAAGATTAGAGCGGCATGCGCCAATTATATATCTACCTCATTGAAGCACGCTATACAAGTGCGACTCCATTTTGTGAAAGCCGAACTAAGCCCTTGCTGCAAGGGGCCAGCAAGGCCAAGATTCACATTCCAGCTAAAACCAGAAGGGAAGAGCGGAATCGAAACTCAGTAAGAAGTAGCTCATGCCTGGGAATTCGAGGTCAGCTCCAGGAAGGGAGGAGAGCGGCAACTCTGAAGAATCGAAACTTCAGAGCATGACTGCCAGCCAGTGAAGGTCGAGATAAAGATGCCCCAGGCAGGTGACGAGGCTGAACAAAGAATCAAATATACGAAAAAAAGGAAAATGAAGCAGATCCACGGTGAACAGACACGTGACCAGCCAAGCACAGAGGGGCACTAACGTCTGATGTCAGCCAGAACCCGAGGATGCCATAACTTTCCTTGATAAGAAGCTACACCTTCGAGGCCATCCTCAGCCAACTAATTGACACATAGCTCTAAAGGTACTAATTGATTGAAGGGAGGTAGGGTGAATCTTGGGGCTCTCCACATCTGGGTGTCCATTCTGCATGCTACTAATTAAAGTGGAGATTTATGCCTAGGGGTGTAACCCACCCAATTACAATGGACCAAATACTCTAGGGTCCTATAATTGTATAGCCAATTAGATTTTGTAGTTATAGTGACGTCTATCACGAGTGAAGTAGAAGGATGGGTGTAGACGCCCACCCGATAAGAGTTATCCAATCCTCACGCTCTGTTACCATATACAGATATAGCACCTATACTTAAGTTACCTTTTCCAACCAATAGAATTACACGTCAAACTTATGAGGTTTACACGTCAATGATGACACTAATTTGCTATAAAAGTTACTGTCTGCATGAAGAATTTGGAAGTTGCGACTCTGTTCATTACCATTTGTTTCCCCGTTTTTTGTACTTGTCATTAAATGGACTTCCCTTTGCCAAACTATTGTGTTGTCCTTATTGAAGTGTGTCAAAGTAAGAGAATCCTGCACCCTAACCTCCTCAAGGTGCAGCTATCTTGTTTTAACAGGTGGGCTCTGAACTATGGGCCTGTCAGAGGACGCTCCGCCCTCCTGTACAACATGATGCTCATTGGTGCCGTTTCTTCCACTGTTTTATTTTCCACATGCAATGCAGGTTATGCTCCTCTCCTCCTTGATATCTCCTACCAGGAGGGCTTCTTTCTTACCACTCTTGTTTTCCCACTTTCACATCAATTAACTGCTGACAATGTCTCTTTATTACACTTGCAATCCTTTGGCTTAGGCAATGCTTGCTGATGTCTAGTTGAACTATTGCATCTTCCTCACTCTGGGAGTAATGGTTACAATCTTTCTGCAATAGTTTTCTCTTGTTATTGTGGCAATGCGGGTTATATGCTTTCTGAAGAATTGCCCACTCTGTACTTTGGCAATGGTGGTTCTTCAATATTGCCCCCTCTTTATCTGGGCATTTGTCTTGGCTTTGGTAATAATGATTATAATCTTTCTTTTCTTATTAAACCAATATGACTTTCTTACATTAGTTCGGTATTCAAAATATTTATACACAGCCAGCAGTCGACTATGGAGTGTTCCAGGATTACCCAACAAAGGTAAACACACTGGTTTCTTTTTACGCATCTGTTCAATCCGCTGCCACTGCCAGTTCTGCCTCTTCTGCTGTGCTCTGCGTGGCTGACTGCTTCGGTCTTTTTCCCGCAGCCTTCACCAATCTGGAAATGAGCTTTTCTTGCTCCCTTTGCACTCAGGTGCTTGCCAGCCAGCGGGATAAGGTGCGCAATAAGGGGAGCCTCTCTCTCCAAGGGGAAAGCCTGCTAAAACACCACTTCCTGCTTTGTGACCTCTGCACTTCAGTTAAGCAACCTCGAAGACCCTCTGACGACCGACATCCATTTCAAAACCAGCGGCATCCTGCATCTCCATTTCTCTGCTTCTGCAAAAGCGGCTTGCCTCTCCTGCTAGTGCTCTGCTTTCTTGTTCTAATGGCCTGCACCTGAAGGAATTTTAAATATTGAAATGCCCCACTCAGGTGTGGGTCATTAGAATCACTAGACTGCAGACTTCAGTTTTGTGCTGCTCAGCCCCTATTTTCATCCCAGCACTTAGGGCATTGTGAGACTTGATGTCCCCAATGTTTTGGTTACTGTTTACATCAAAGGCCTCAATTCTACAATGGGCTATCAACACTTTAGGTTCTCTAGGGAAGTTAGTTAGAGGGTTCTCCCAGTTCTCTTGACCGGAGTCCCCTCTCGTATGATCCTCCCGCAGAACACCACCTGCAGGGTCAGGATCCGGAAGCGTCTGCCTTTCCCTGGCCACATGAGAAGGGTCCCAGGCCAGGGTTTTTGGGATAATCACCTCTGATTCATCACAGATCTCAAAACCTTTAATCAAGCAATGTCTATTTTAATGTCTGACTGCCCAAATAGGATTGTATCATTAATTAGTATTTTGAAAGACGTTTATATGAACCCCCTGCAAAAATAATATTGAAAAGAAATACTGAGAAATACTGATGTAGTACTTTGCAATCTATTGCAGCTATTTGAAGGTTTATATTTTTATTGTTACCTTCCTTTAAAATACATGCCCTGTACGTGTGGGTTATTCAATTGTTCTATTTATTTTATGACTTATTTATCCTGATGTCACATAGAAGATGAAATACCCAGCAAGACTTTGACGCTGTTTGTTAAGCAATCTCTAAGATGTATTTGGGAAGAGATGCAGTGCCCCACTCACCTGCCAGCAATTCCTGGTCTCCCAGGATTTTCAGACTCTCTAGTGTCTTCATCTGTCAGCAGCTTAATAAAGCTGAGAAGCTTCTCCAGGGACTGTAGCGTCATCCGCTTTCCATATTATTTTGGCCTTTAAGCATCCACCAACCCTTCGGCTCCCCACCCCTCTCCTCCAGGTTCTCATCATCCCGGTTTCTACTGTGTGTTGAGCTGACTAACGCGACCATCCTCTTTTGCTCCAGCTTTATACAGGCCTGTTTCCTCCTGGCATATTCTCCTAGGGTCACTGATCAAATGGGTGATGGATCTCTATGCTTGGAGCTTGAGCTCCAATTGCTTCTATCTGCTTTCGCCAATCCATTTCAATAGCTGGAATGCATGCATAGAAACAGAAGCAGTTGTATTATAAAAGGCCTCTTCTTTATTAGCATCTTACGTATTCTGTACATTTTCCCTCAAACTTAACTGAATGGGGCCTGGCCACTCACTGGACCATCCAAGCATGAGTCTTACAGGATCTCAACTAGCACTCATCTGATACACGTGGAATACCCATAAATCATGTATGTCCAAGTTTCCACTGTTCACCCCATGTGCCACACACAATCTTACGCAGGGATGCTTCCACACAGGATATCACAGGTGGCCATGATTGTTGTGGCCAGACGTCCCACCCTTCATCTGCAGCTCTGGCTCTTCAGTGTTCTGTACTCCAGCTGTGCAGCTGTCTCCTACACACCAGCTTATCTGTTGCTCCTGGTCAGTGCTCACATTGATCCCTCCTACCACATGGGATACAGCAGAGTTTCCGCATGCAAAACCTCTCTATGTCATTGTTCTCAGCTCGTAGGTCCTTTCTGCCATTTCCCACAAGGCTCCCTATTGGGGCATATGACCCCATAGCACCATTTCCAGCTGCCATTTATCTCTTTGCTGGTTTGTTGATTCTATGTGAGGTTGTGTCTGTGTGAGTCCCACATAGAAAACCTGGACCTCATGGGAAGGGGCTCTCTGATTAAGGTGCCCTCTGATCTAGTCTGGAGTTTGAGGAGTAATAATGTGGGTGTTCTCTTTTCCACTGACCTCATACAAGAATAGGGCAAAAATATTTCACAGTCTTCAGGCGACAGATTGAATCAGTAAACCCATCCATAAAAAAAATCCCCAATGGCACCAGCCATATACATGTATGGCAGGCAGCATTAGCTTGAATCTCTATGGATTTTAGGAGCTTTTTACAGGTGTGAAAAATAGCAACATTCCATGTAGATTCCAGCATTTCCGCTCAAATTAACATTCTGTGCAGGTGGAGATACAGGCATATTTCAAGACGGAGATGGCAGAAGAGGTGTCAGTGGATTTTTCCCTTAACCGCCCAGCTCTGTGCTATAATGCCATTCAAATGGCATGGATTGTAATTTGGTGGTCACACTGCCAGTACATTCCATTCTGTTCACATCTCCGACCACATCAAATTGACCACAAAAATGTTAAGGTGGACCCATTGCTGCTTCTTAGCTCAATCAGACCCCCTTTTGGATAGTTGAGCATGTCATTTCCAATTCTTAGTCTTATATATCCCTTATATAATGTATTGTGTTCCTCACATAATGCAGGCAAAACTAAGTCACTCAATCACTGCATTCTCTTTATTGCACTAGATTATTTTTTTAAACTGATACAGTCCAACTGCATGGGCTCCATCTCCTTCATTGCAGGACATGACTTCTGCATTACAAATGGCATTATTTCCCTTCTGTTGACATGATTGCTGTGCATCCGTCAGGTGTATGCCACATTTGTAGATGCCCTGCACAGGCTTAACTCTCAACACATATTGAATATCTTTGATGTGATACATGTTTTGAGCAGCCCTTCACACAAGTGGATTTCAGTTTAGGAAAAAACAATTGTTTTAGCTTCCCATGAATGGGGTATTTGTTTAACTAGACCATCGTCAATTGCATCAGCTTTCAATATGCCTATTAAGACACAGAGGGTAACACTGAATTGTTATTGTTAGCTGCGATTTGAAGCACATTTTGTAATAACAACTTTACATAAATGAAGGAAGCCAGGCTTTCTCAGAGCTGAATCCTGATCCTCGGTGATTACATTCAGCACAAATGATACTCTGTCCAGCCCTCTTGCATACAGGTACAGAACACATAACACTGCAATCCTACCTGACTAAATGGTATTCCTTTTGAGATGTGACAGTCTGCATCATCACTTTTGAGAAAGTTCACGCATGCTTAAACCCTCCTCCACAAAATAAGAGAAAGCATTTTATCTCCAATAACCAATGTAAGAGTAGAGCTACAATTCAGAAGTAAGCAAAATCCTACCCTGATCGGAAACTCCAAACTATTTAACTTTTTGTTAGCATGATAGGAAATTAAATCCTAGATTGATTTTGGTCAACAGGCACAAACATTTACATGCTGTTCAAAAAACCCAGAGCACATTTGAAAAAGCAGTTTTGATGTCAGAATAGGCTCATTTTGTGAGCGCACAGCTCTGATGTACATGGGCCTCACCCTTCTTTAAAAAAAGAGGTGATCCAAACCCTGCTCATTGCAGCATGCAGCATAAGGGTGGCTGGAGGGATTGAGCAAGATTAACTCATTCATATATTCATATTGACTTGCTCACGTGTGTCAGAGGAAATAGCAGTTTTATTGTTAAACAGAATATGTAGGTTTGCCGCAGTGTTCAACGTAGAAGTACATCCACAATGGGGGTCATGTACATACTTTATATCTTGCTGAATGTTATAGTGATGTACTTACTGTCAGTAATTGTTGCAGGTTTCATAACAAATGTGGATGTTCTGTTATGTATGCTAACTAAATACTGCACAATCCATTCTCTCCCACATCATCAATGTTCCACATTCATATCAAGCTAACTTGTAGGTAAGAGCGAAATGTGGTTTCATGGTTGTCATTCTAATGCCCAGAATAGACATAAGATGGTAGGGTCTGCAAGGGCATTTCCTAATCTGACCCTACTTAGAAAACTGGGTTCATAGGACACGTTTTGGAGAGATGGGCCTGAAGGGAGCAGTGGGTACACTGACATCCTTGCCTTAGGAAGATCTTATGATCGGATAGTGTAGGTGCAAAACCAAAAGTTGATGGCTGGAAGTTTTTTGAATAAATCAAAACCACAGGCACAGTTCTGGGCAACCCTCCAGACCATAGTTTTTCAGTCTGCCAAGCCATTGCAGAAGGGGAAAGACCATATGCAAATCGGGGTCTGTTCCCACCACAAAAGGGGCAGTCCAGCCCCAACGGCTAGATCACATCCCTTCTGCATGATACCACAAGCATCACCAGACCTGTTTCAGCCTGGCTGGGCATCATCAGTGAGGAGTAGCTTCGATTTCTAGGCCCAGCAGGCTCCAGACCCACGTCTGGGCATACCCGTCCCACTCGGGTTGACTAAAAGAAAACCAAACGTTAATGGCTGGAAGGTTTTAAATAAATCATAACCACTGGCACAGCTCTGTTCAAAGCTCCATGCCATCAATTTCAGCCTGCCAATCCATTACAGAAGGGCAAAGGCATTATGCAAATCTGCCTTAGTCCCAGCCCAAAAGTTGCCGGTCACCCTGAACTGCTAGATCACATACTTTCTGCACGACACCACAAGCATCCCCAGACATGTTTCGGCCTTGTTGGGTATCATCCGTGGTGAGGAGCTTCGGTATCTAGGTCCAGCAGGCTTGGGACCCACGTCTGGGCATACCCGTCCCACTCAGGGTGACTAAAGCAAAACCAAAAGTTGAATGCTCCATGATCACTGCTGAAGGAGACCAACGACAAGTGACAAGAACCTCATCATACTTCAAGTGGCTGTCGGGGGACAAACAACCAAGGGGAAGTAACCCGCAGGAGAGGGAAGTCACCTACTTCTCTGATGAATCTTACCATGGAGACAGTGAGGACTATGAGCGAGCTGAGCAATATGAACTGGCGTCTGACGCCAGACCTGAGCAGTCGAAGGTGTTATCTCAGCGACCACAAAGGGCTAGAACAATGGCTAGAGTTGAATCCAGTTGTTCCTTTCCATTTGTGGCATAGGAGAGTAATTAGAAAGACTATAGGCCCTCATTATAAGTATGCCTGTCCGGAACCGGCTTCCGGCACCTTTTCCGGATTGGCAAACTACAAGTCTGCCGGTAGGGGAAGTGAACTACTGGGAGGCCTGACCTGCCAGTAGTTCAAGCCCCCACCGGCAGATTTTTCATGGAAGCACCAGTGCTGTTACTAGCAGTGCCAGTGCTTCAGTGTTCTCATTCCCACTGGAATGGGAAGTTACCATTGCTCTGCCGTCGAAATATCCTGGTATTAGGAGGCTAGCGGGAGGCAGAAACAGTAAGGCGTGTCTATCGGTAACCGGAAACCCGCAGACTAATAATGAGGGCCATTAAGTCCTGTTTCTTTGGGCATGCTTTCAACCTGCTCAGGCTCCCAATGACATCCTAAATGGTTTGAAAGTCTGACCAAGTGCTCTCGCCCTTAAACATTTCACAGAAAAGTTCATATGGCATGACCACTAATTGCCTGCCTTGATTCTTTATAGGGTTGGATGAACCAGTCATGTGCTCATATACAGACAGGTGCAGATGAAATATTAGTTGGTTTACCAGCACAATGAAGTCACACCTCAGATATGGCTCGCAAGGCTCATGGCCCTGGCTGGGTATGTCCATTCCACAATAAAGATCTAAGAGTTCTGCTCTTATGCATAAACCATCTTAGGAGAATCTTCAATTTAGCATCATATAAAGAAGAATATATTATGCAGTCTACCATTCAGGATGAACCTGAAGGATGACATAGAATATGACTTAATCTTACATTATTCCCACTAGCGAGACAGGGATAAAATGTACTCCCCGTTCATCTCACTGATTCCTATAATATATCGCCACCCATAATTACAGCCCCAATAACAAAGCATTGCCATCAATCATAATCGTTTTGATTTCACAGTCAACAAGACCTTTTCATCACAGCACAAGACTTACAGCATCCCCTAGAATGTTATTGACAGACCAGCACCCCTTTGCCTCCCTTATGTTCTCTAACCACAATTTGACTTCCAAATGGTCTGCTCTCAACCGAGCCACTCCTGGCCCAGACCTGGCAGTTTTCCTGAAAATTACCATTCCGGATCTGACTAATGGTCATATATTAACAAGCCAGGTCAAAGGTCACTACGAGTCTAACGAGGAAGTTTGAGCACTTATTGCGCTTATCACACCCCATAAAACTATTGTATACATATTATCCCTTGAAACTGCTTCACACAGATTAATGAGTTTGAACTAAACCTATTATCTATATTATACATTCTTCATAACTCACATATGGGCCACCCAAAGGATCCACGTACATCCATACGATTTCACTTCACTGCATTCCCCATCTAGGGTTCCTCACCCACTTTACCATTCTCTAATCTTGGCCCTTTGTTCCTTTTCCTTCAACTGACTATGGTCTATATACCCTGGTCGGGGGCACAATGTCACACACGTATTTCCGGATATGCCAGGTGTTGCTTCTGTCGTGATTTGGTGCATTATAAACGCTTCATAGCGTAACATGCTGTAACAAAACAGACCAACATCATTACCCTCAACCCCAGTCATAACAGTGATGACGCCTAAAGCATTACACCAAGAACTGGAACCTTTACGCCACTCAGTCGTCCAAATGTGGGACCACCTTTGCAACAACTAACAAAACACAATTTGACAATCCGAAGAGCCAGCCTGAGGGAAAATAGACACCCACTGACTACCTCCCTCAAAAAGTAATTTTCACCTAACCCCTTATGTCAAACAACATTCTTTTATGTGGCCAATGAATGCCCCCACTCCATCAACCATACTGCTGCCAACATCCACAACCGTTTTGATGACAGCAACCCCGGCTAGCTGTCTATCACATTCCTAGCTGGTTTGGTGACAGTCACTCCACCCTGTATATTGTTCTCCTACCACTTGGCTACAAAACATTCCAGAAGAACAGCAATATGAAATTCGGAGGGTACATGGAATTTACAGTGCAGTCTTTATTACTCATGGATTCCTGCTGAAACACATATTTCCTTAGAACACCTGCTGGCTAGATGTACTATCAACCCACACTTGTCCATCACAACTCTTGTAACTTACTGCCCCCAGAGGCAAAATAACAAAAATGTCGATGAAGTCTGGCTCAATCTCATGGAGACCATCTTAATTGCTTCAGCAGGTGCCACTGTGGCTGGAGACTTTAATCTCCTTGATAATCTCATTCACAAGTCTACCTCTGAATGATGTAAACACATATAAAGACTAGTTAGTCAATGATCCAAAATGCACCAGGATCCACACCCTGGATGCCATCCTGCCACTAGCAGTGTCCTTCAACATCATCACATATAGCAAGGAATTGTATACATACTAACAGGCCTATGATAAGAACAGACATACCCGACGTAATTACGTCCTGAAGTCCTGAGGCCTGAACTATGATGTTGTTCTCTCTATTAGGCAGGCCTGGCCTGATGACCAAGGGCACCACTGCATATGGACACAAACCCTGCATCAAATAATTGAAGTGACTCTTAAAGCAATAAACAAGTGGTTTGACAGAGATCTAGCCGACATGAAGAGAACCGTCCAAAAATGTGAACCTGCCACAAATTCAACAATGTGATGGAAACAATCTCTTGTAAAATCCAACTATGCAGCTGATAGAATGCAAGCTGGAGAAAGAAGAAAAACTACCTTCAAAACAGATTAACCATAGCAATAAGCAAATCCTTTAAACCCTTAAAAGTCCTCAATGTCTTGATCAACCCCCTGAAAACATAACATATAATAACAGATTCGCCTCAACTCTCAGGTGACATTGTTGCCTTATTTTTGGATAAAATTAAGGGATTCAGAGAGTTAGTTAGCCCCATCACACATTCTACCCATAAACAACGTAGCGATCAACATCTTCGTTTTTAACATGTGCACTTGTCTCTGAAGAAGCTCTGGTGGCAACTGCCTCAAAACTAAAAACCTCATCTTTACAGGCTTACCCTTGCCCAATGCCATTCCTAAACAAACACTCAACCACCCTGTAACACCACTCAGGACTCTCTTCAGGGAAGGCCTCTTCCCCACTCATGAAAGCTAGGGTTGTTTCCCTACTAAATAACTCAAGTGCCAAGTTACCCATCTTATCTAACTTCTTCTCTCTGTCTATCTCTCTCTCTCCCTCTCTTGTTCACTCTCATTCGCTCTCTCTCCTTCTGTCACTCTCATCGTGCAGGATTGTGTGTGGCCACATCCTTTGGCGATTTCCCCATGGTACTGGTTCTCCCAGTGACGATTTTCAGCTGTAGACAAGTATTTTCCTCCTCTAGGCTATAAGCCCTCGTGTCAGATCAGGTTTTAACCCCTATTCACCACCTTGATGTCACGCAGAAGAGCTATAGAGGCTGGACGATCACGTGAGTCGAGGCGGCCACTCTTCAATAACTTTGGGACCACATAAGGGACTCCAGGTGGTAGACTGCTGCTTCCCGAAACTTGTGTCTCTCAAATCAGTGGGAGAAATTGATCTGTGGAGTGAGCATTGATATTAGATGGCATGAGTCCACCGCAGGGCTTTCTGTGGTCAGAGAGAGCGTGCACCGCGGGCTGTGTGCACCACACGGGAACAGGAACTGAGTCAGGTTCCTGACCGTAGGAATGTGCACTGAGTATGTTCGTACTATGGTCATCATGACCACTGATTAGAGATCAGGCTACTGATGACCCACTATCTACCTTTACTAACATGAGGAATCGTGAAGTTGTGGTGTCTCTCAGGAATCCCCCATATACTGCCCCCAAAAAGCACATTGCTTAGCGAGCTGGCTCTCCTGCTCCTCATAGCCCCTCTGGCAAGCCACTCTAGATTCTGACAAAGGGATGTTGGCTAATGTGACTTTGTCACACTTATTAAATACATGCCATACGCAACACCTAACCCCAGATTATCAGGTGTAAGCATGGTTTGTTTATGAATGTGAGCGATTGCCAGTGTGATTTCCAGCGGGCAAAAGTTACATATATCTTTTACATAGTTCTTTGTGAATAATATGTCCAGTCATATGTTACAGTCACACGCAAGAGTAACTTCGGCATATCTGAAATTAGATGCATACCTAATTACCTTTGTTAAAAAGCCTGAACACTTGAAGTGCTAGGACCTCAATGCTTTCCTAAGGATATTAAGACATGTATATGAACTAAGAACAAGTTTAAAAACCATTGTGAATAGCATGTGTTTTCATAGGCCGAGGAAAAAGATTGGGTGTTAAGGACATATCGTTTTACCAATTTAAAGATAAAATGCACTTGCTTCTATGGCTTTACTATGAATTCCTATTATTAAAAAAAACATTGTCAAAGCCAACAGTATAAAATTTCCTGCAGGTAAGTATATAGGTTTAACAGGATGACATTTTAATATTAAAGTTTTCGAAAAAAGATTGCCATACTGGTACTGGCCTTTACTTTTTCTATACAAAAGAAAAAGTCATAGGGCCTCATCACGAGTTGGGCAGTAGCCCTTAAATGTGGTGATAACAGTATTACTGCTCGACCCAATCTCGAGTCCTGCGTGTTTACCCCAGCTCAGAGCTGGGAGTAAACACACCGGTAATTGCGCAAAGTATTCCCCATTGGGTCCAATGGACCCAGTGGGGAATGGGGAGTAACGTTTGGCGCCCAACCCGTAATCCAGTGGTAATACCGCTGGACGCGTTGCGCTATCACAAATAAAGTTGAGTGGTATCCCATCCGGGATACCACGCAACTCGTGATAAGGCCCATAGACAAGTTAATGACTTTAATTCTGTGATGTGTGCTTGGTTAAGATGCAATATTACTGCACATTCTGATTTATTACTGCAATTATCCAATCCAGGTGATTTCGCAAAAGAAAGGAGGTTTCTAAATCACATAATTGTGACAACAATGTTGATACATGGCAACTGAAAGGCAGCAATTTTTGCAGGCAGAAATTGCTATTTTATGTCATCTAATTGTGAAAACATAACACATAATTTACTAATGTACAATTTAAACAGTCCACACATGCTTTCTATACCAATAGTTTTGGGCATACATATAGTTATTCTTACCCCTGTGTGCCAAAACCAAGCAATGCAAGTTGTTCCCTAGAGCACAAACAAGTGCAAAAAGCAGAAGCTAGTCCCCATCTGCAACATGGTATATCCGCACTGTCGAGGATGAATACCAGCACTCACAATTTACACTGCCCATGTCTTAAATGACAGCTGAAGACATGAGCACACGTTCAGGCAGAATGGCCACGAAGATTGCAGAAAAGGTCCAGACAGTGAAATGAAAGCGCTTGGGCAACATAAACTAGATAGCTGCCTGAAGGGCCGCCATCAGGAGTGGAGAAAGCCGCCCCTACAAGGGGTATGTGTCGCCCTAGTAAAGAGAAGGACGGCGTGGGCAGTGGTTAAATTGGGCAGGAAGAATTGGTGCTCCAGCATTGAATAAGGGTAGCAAAACAGCAATGTTTGAGACAGAATTTAAGAAAAAATCAGTTTAGGTCTTTCAGACTGTTATATTGTGACCACCATCGCCAGAGAAGAGGCTAAGCAGGGAAACGTTATTCTGCTTATAGTATACCTCTTCTTGCAGCAGGACAACCAAAAGGTCAATGATCATGCATCATCATCACCATCATCATCATCATCATCATCATCATCTGGGATCAGGCTGTGTAGCAATTATACACTACAATGAGGTAAATAACTCTGGTGGCCGGTTTCATGCGAACAGGATACCTTGCTTACCATATGTATATACCGCCACCTATAATTACTAAGATATTGCACAGAAACAGATTATTTGAATGATTACCACCTGAGAACTCAAGCCTCTATACAGTATTTTTATTTATTTGAAGAACAGGGATATCAGTTCCAAACAGAAATGACTTGCAATAACACATTTACGGAGGCCCAAGGCATTCCCATGAAGGGCGCCTGCACAATAGCTCAAATATGAGAACAAGTGGGGTGTACAACAGTGGGACATATACCAAGGATAATACACTAGGAACACATATATATATATATATAGGAACACAGGTGATTTAGCAAGGTAGCATCAACCTAAGGGGGCAAGTGCTTTCAACTCAAGATGAGTACTATTTAAATATAAAAAATAGATTATTAAGCCTCACGGGAGGCGGTGGTGGATCAGGTAGCAAGGATGGGGAAGAGGGCAGATTGAGCTCCCTCTTTAGCAGGTAAGTGAAGTTTAGGCTGAGCTTTGAAGAGATGCACACTTGGACTGGCTTTGACTGTTATGGACAGTGGGTTTCAGTGGATCGGGGCAAATAGGAAGAAAGAGCAGAAGTGAGAGGATGCACAGGGAGGCTATGGGATGATGAGGTTGAGTGTAGAGGAGCATCAGAGGGAACGAGATGGTGAGTAAACTGAGTTGCAATTAGATGGGTACTGAGGCGCAAGACCATTAATCTCTTTGTATGCTAGGAGAAGGTACTTGAAATGAGAGTGGTTGTCCAAGGAGAGCTAATCAGCATGTTGTTGGTAGGTAGAAGTGGGGGAGGACCTGGAAAGTTGTAGAGTGCATGTAGCAAAGTTGAGGACTTTGTCTAGAGGAAGAAAAGAATAGATACAAAGACCAAGGAGTAGACTTGAGCAGTAATAAATGTTGCTGAGCATGACAGTGGAGATCACGGTTTTTGTAGAGTGGTTACAAAGAAAAGAACACAATTTCCAAATGACGAGGTGGTTAATGCGTGCAGCAGAGGCCGTGGTAGTGATGTATTTTTACAGTTGTAGGTCGCTTTAAAAAAAGACCCCAAGATTGCAAGCTTTGGGTGAGAAAGCAAGAAGGTCAGGGAGGAAGGGGGTAGAAGAGGTGAGAGGAGGGATGGCATTGGAACTTGGTATAACTAGATGATTTTCATTATTGAAGAGGTCAGCATGAGAAAGCAGAGAGCCAACCAGTGATGAGTTGCCATGAGACAGATTAAAATGTGTTCCTAGATGGCCAGTGTAAAAGAGGAAAATGAAAAAAGTATTTTAGTGTCAGCAGCAAAAAAGTGATAGTGAAAGCCAAAGGATGAGATAAGTCTTCCATGGGCAGATGATTATAGTGTGAAGAGCAGAGGTCCAAGGACTGATCCTTGGGGGACACCAATTGGGAGAGGGGTGCGGTCAGGGGCTTGCGAGTTCTAACAGATTTTAAAGGATTGTCCTTACATAGGAGATGATCCTATCAAGTGCAGATTTGTGAAAACCCAAAGCCCGGAAGTGTGTGAAAGAAAGAGGAGTGTTTGACAGTGTCAAAAGCAGCAAAAAGGTCTAAAAGGATGAGTATAGAAGAGAGTTTGGAGTGGTGAGCATTGGAGAGAAAGTTGGAGACATGAATGAGTGCAGTCATGGTGGAGTGTTTACTATGGAAGCCAGATTTAACTGGATCTCCAAGTCCATTGTCCTCAAGGTACTTAAGGATCCGGTCGAAGACTACCCGCTCAATGACTTTTGAATAATGAGGAAGGAGACAAAATGGGTGTTAGTTTGCTGGGACATTAGGGTGCGTCAAAATTTTCTACAGTAGGGTTAAGACAGTTGCAGAGTTGAAGGAGGCAGGGAAGTGTCCAGCAGCGAGAGAGGTTAAAGCGCTCAAGAGATAAGGGCAAGTGATTGAAATTAAGTTTTGGACCATTTGGGAGGCAAAAGAGGTGCAAGGTGGGTTGGCTGATTCAATAGGAGATGGGAGAAGTAGCTGAAAGTAGAAGCATTACAGCGGATATTCAAATCCCTTAGGAAAAATCTGCTCTACTCTGTAATTTAAATAGATGTATTTTATTACGTAAAATTGAAAATGTCAAAGGTGTTCTGATAGCGCACAGCAGTCATTGGTGTGACTATGCAGCACTATATCCTTCTTCGAAAGTGCAGTCAGTGCACAGCCCTGTTGTCCAAAAGGTTTCCATCTAGTTTCTAGATACGTGGTGTTTTTGATGCAGGTTGCCTTAATGGAGCGCATAGCAGTTACAAGGTGGAGTTCAAGGGGTGCTCCAAAGTGGCCCAGAAAACGTATTACTGTGCTTAAATAGTGTTGTGAGGCCAGTAGCTTCTGCATTCACTGATACAGTGAGGGACAGGGTTATGGTATTAGATTCCTTTTGTCCCCTAACGTGGGACTTGTGATACCCATTCAACAGATACCAACCTGAGTGCACGTGTGAGTTTTGACCTTACTTAGATTTAGCTGTATCTACACACTGGTTGTTGGAGGAGTGACACCAGGAATGAGCTCAGCAAGTGCTGTGTATTTGAGACATGAGGGGTGGTTGCAGATCGTAAGAGTTAATTGGATTGCATCTAATGTTAACATCCAGCGGCAAGAGAGATTGTTGAGAGCAAGTGGCGATCGGTGCATGTTAAATAGAGATGTAACTGGCAGGGGGCAGGGTGTCGCTGCAAAGGTCTGAGTGTGTTATGAGAATATATCTTCCTAGGGAAATATATGTTACAAAATGCATGGGTCTATATATTGAGTGAAGATGATACTGCAACAGAGAAATATAAGTTGTGGGAGCATAGCTGCACATATCTGTATGTGTCTGAAAAATAATTGCAGTTCAAATACATGCTGTGCTGTACTGTATGGGTTTTGTTGGCATTTGGCTTCCCAAACACCCCTTCTAAGGATCCAGGCTGTTAGAAATAGGAGTTCTGCGCATATATATGCTGCCACTGGGAATCAAGCCTTTCTTCTACCACGCTTAATATCCCCGCTCACTATGTGAAAGCAGCCCGTGCTTAGAGAACCCTGACTGTGGAATATTATTTAATTTGCAGTCAGTAAATTGCGTATGGAAGCCCATCTGCGGATTGCATTTACTTTGCATGCATAATACCCCCGTACATAAATGAAATTCAGGAATTATGAAACAATATTGTGCCTGACCACTAAAAGCATCTGATAAATGGGGGCATTTGCATATGAACAGGAACACAAGCCACATGCATCTGTTTAAAATCAATGCAAGTCAAGCATCATTAAAAATGGCCCATGTAAAGCAGTGGCCTTCACAGGAAGCAAGACACATATTGCTTTCTCCTTGGTTGGAAGCAGTACTGGAAATGGGATAAAATGACTTCTGTGACCCCACGAGCAGGGCGGTGATGGGCATGTCAGACAAGTGACAGGCTTGTAAAGAAAAAGTGGAAAAATACCAGTCTAAAAAAACAGACATGACTTGAAATGTGCAGAAATAACAACCTGGCAATCCAATAGAGACAAACGAGCATGATCCTTGCTTTGTCTTTTGCATGTGAATGAAAACCTACCATTACCTGCATGCAGATTGCTGTAAGCCTAAAAGAAATTGCCTCTGAATCAAGAAAGAAAGACAGGGCAAGCACAATCAATTGGTCTTAGGGTGTCACACAGCATATGCATGCACCCCTCCCATTTGCAATCAACTGCCATTTGCACCTATTAAGACACAGTAGTCTCTCATAGCCATGCATTGCTGCTATGTACGCAGCCATCCCAGCTTTAATGCACGTTTATCTGCATACTTAAAATAAAACAAACGAAAAATACAAGAAAGAGCAAAGCTCTTAAACGCAGAATGTCTCTGACTGATAAGAACATCTGATCTCTTCAGGTGCAGTATAATGGCTGAGCAAGTGCGTAGGCTGTTTGTTTTCCCCTATTCGAGTTCGATGGAGGCATTGTTTTGCTGGACCAAGAATCCGGGAAAATCCGTCCCGATTCCAGCACTGATTGGAAGCAAACCTCAGAGAAAACAAGCCATCTAGAAGGAGTCAAGTTGTATCAAAAAGATGGTAGCAATTCTGAGCTTTTGGCTCGAATCTTCAATGTATCACTGCAGGTCTAGTGTGGAATTAAAACTGAAGAATATTGTTCAATTTAACCCTTTCACGCTTGGGGTCTAATTCACAGAAGCGTTTCATAATGACAAATGCCAGCTGCCTGAATGCCAGCAACACAGATAGCATCCTCATTGGCACACCTGCACTCCTCTTTCCCCTCACTCTCTGGCCAGCCTCCCATGGCCCTCCTCCTGCTCCCACCTGCGAGGCTAAGAACCTCAGGGGTATATTCGACTCCACACTCTCCTTCTCTCCTCACAGCTCTGACATCTCTAAGATGTCAAACTACTAACTGCACCTCCTCAGAGGTATTCGCCCTATCCTCTCCTTCCCCCAGAAGCTCACTGTTTCTAGAGCTCTGGTTCTCTCTAGGCTTGACTACTGTAACAGCCTCTTTTTAAATCTGCCTGCCTCTACTCTCCGTTCTCTGCAACTCATCCAGAACAGGACTGCGAGACGTGTCCTTGGCCTAAAGCCCAGGGATCGTATCTCTCCAGCACTGAAATCCCTCCATTGGCTCTCAGTGGTGGCAAGGATCAAATTCAAGACCCTTTGCATTGTCCTCAAGGCCTTCTGGGCACTGAGACCAAAATATCACCAGCTTTCTCTTCGTAAATATCTTCCTACTCGATCCCTTCGCTCCTCCAACTCCTTGAGGGTCAGGCGCTTATCCAAGTAACAAGCTGGGGGCAGATATCGCTCTTCGGTGGGCGCCTCCCTCTGGAACAGCACCCTGCCTCTCTGAAACTTGAGCAGAACCATCACCAGTTTCCAGAAGCAGCTCAAGACTTTCCTCTTTGCTTCTGCCTTCTCTCTTCCTCTTCCTGTCTGATACTGCACTGTTTACCTGGCTACCCTCTGAATCACGGGCCCAGGTCCCTGCCTCCCAGCTGCACACCTGCATTGCCTCCTGACAACCCTGCACTTGGGTCTGTATCAGTAACCGTACAGTCCCCCTACCTGCACTATGACTTGCTGTTTTGCACTTAAACTTGCACTGCCACCTGCTGACCGCACTACTTGTCTCTTAATGTTTTAATCATATGTCCTGCACTTGCTCCTCCTCGCCTTCCCTCAGCACTTTTCCCATTCCTCTCCCCTGCACTTGCGCGATCTCAATGTCACTGGGTCAAGTAAGAACAGTGTTTTGCCCCCCCTTGTTCCCCTCCCCTGCCTCGTCGCGCTTTGAAACACTTGTATATGGGCGTGCTATAAATAAAATATCATATCATAAGAAAAACATTGGAAAACGCTCTGTGAATAAGGGCCTTAGTTTGTATCATTAACACGTTCTGTTCCTTATTGTAAATGTCTCCTCCTCCTCATCAAAATGTGTCGAGCTTTAGCGCCGCATGCACTACACGCCTCACGGTAGAGGTCGTCCCCTTCTCCGCCATCACGCGAGCAAGTTATCTCAGTGTTCGCCCCTGGTTCCATTATTTTGTCTGACCAAATTATGCAAATGGCCTAGTTAAAGGCAGACCGATAACAAACGCACGGCAGACAAAGTACACACTACATGGTTGCTTAAAAAGGTCTACTCTTGAGATGCAGATCACATAGTAAAATGTGAATGCTATAACCCATGTTGAGACCCTAACACGTCTGCCTCCTTGTGTTATTCGGGGGAACTACTAATTAACACAGCTATGCATGACGTCCATCTGTGCTGTATTGATCAATCAATTCCAAAGGTGGGCAGTAGTGCGAAATATTTCAACATAGATTTTTAACAACAAGATACCTGTACAGCTAAGCCTGATGTTTGTGTAGATACACACGCACAATCTGGTTGCACCAGAGTAGATCCAAAAATAACATTTCCTCATCTTGGCAATAGTTCAGTGTTTGGTTTTTATTAGAAAAAGGGTCTGCATTTCACTAATATTAATATAAGTTGATCAGAGATTCTCTGGGAAGTGGTCATTGCATGGAGGGGACTGTATTCTTTGATACTTGTGAAGGTTAAAACCTGTGTGCTGTTGGGTCCCTCCTAGAAATTTTAATCATTTGCATAAATGTAATTAAAAAAACATGTGAAATCACCTTTGCACCTTGTTTTTGAACTCCGCTTTACAAGTAGTGTAAAAGCTGCCTACCATTATTGCATTTAAAATGGATTTCTATAAAATCCGACTGCCTTGAGCAGGTGCAAAGAATATATGGATTCCGTGGGAATCTATTGGTTACTTCGTCACACAAAACACCTACCCAGTTCTTATAGAGAGCTGTTTCGCATCAGGGTTATTAAAATGTAATGGCTCTTAATCAGTGGGATTCACAGCCACTTTAAAGTCCATACCCACCATATTTAACATTTACACTAACCCGTAAACAAAATTCAAAACATTAGACAGCAACCTACGTGAGAGGAACAGTGACTTTGAAGGCGGGATTTAACTCGAGGACAACCAGTGAAACGCAGATGAAATGTCAAGCTGCAAAGCTAAGTTAGAACTTTGAAGAGACGATGGTGCCCGAATAGGAACCCTCCCGTTGATGCTCCATTCCTTTTGGATGAAGACAAGGCTTTCAGATCGAGATCGGTGAGTAACAGGGGCCCCTGCACAAGAGATGTGTTTCCTCGCAGACTGCTACGCCTGATCTCCGGCTGATTGCAGTGCCTAGAGGACATTGCAACAATGGTTCCCGAATCAAGGCTTGTTTGCCGGTTTGGAGGAATTGCCAAACACAACGATTGTCCGTTGGACTTGATTGGAAATCAGGTACTCAATCTTATTCTCCAGAGAGGAATTAAAGCCATATTCAGCTGCAACAGGATTCTAACCTGTGACTGCAGTGAGCTATTTTACCAAATCAGGAATCACAATTCGGAGTGACGAGGGAGTGTTTCTTGTGTTTTTCCCCTTGCTGGATCCCTGCTGGATGGCAAGTCTGTCTACCAGCTCCATTGCTGGAAAGGAGAAAGGAGTGTTCTTAATCCCCTCTCACTCGCGCAGCGAACGCGGAGTGACGAGGGAGTGTTTCCTGTGTTCCTTGTGAGCCTTTGGAGCTTGGGATTTCAAGGGCGGCCCCTCACGAGGAGAAGATCTGTTAATCCAGCAAAAGCATGGAAACAAGACAACAGCTGTGTGCGCGTGCTAAATCGGCAAGATGTGAATCCGTGCCTGCACGTGTCCCAGAGCGACAACAGAAACTGAAGTTACCGCCGCCGCTCTTGCAGACACAGCTGCCATTTCAAGTAAGTAAAGTTAAAGACACGGCACTATTATTAGAGAAAGACACGCATGAACTCCCTTTTGACAGTACGGGCATTATGGACCTTGAATGCCAAGTATTTGCTGATCAACGACCCGTGAATATGGAGATGTGTATGTCAGCTAATTTAAATGAGCCAGAAAATCTAAGTGCTGCTCTCAAAATAACAGATGCGTGCGACGATGAGTGCGAGGTTGCGGAGGGTGAGGGTGAGAGTGGGGGTGAGGTTGAACCTGATACAGAGGCAGTGAGTGAAAAAAACTGCATTGAAAACTGCATTGACTCGATAAATGGTTCACAAAGAATCGCATTCTCTAAGGAACCTGTGATAAGTCCTGCCAAAAGTCCACCACCCTCTTTTACTTTCATGCAGACCGTCCAAAACGTTATACAATCTGCTTTTCCGCGCGTGTTCGAGCCTCCAGCTGTTGACATGTTGAATAAAAGCACGAATAAAATGGAACCATTGATTTGGTTAAAATCCGACTGGGACTCAACTGATTTCAAAACAGCAATACAACCACAGCCACAATTGCGATTTAATGATAAAGCGAGTACACAAATTAAAAATCGCTCTGATGATGACGTTGGGCAAAAAATCTTGTGACGAAAAACTAGAAAATGAGACTGAGATAACAAACGAAAGGCGAAATTCCTTAATAGTTGCTGATCAAATAATTAAGGATATCATGGCCATGACAGAAAAAGTCAATGCAGATAAAAAAAAAAAAAGCGAACAGGTCTCTAAACCTCTGAATGAAAACCAGAGCACAGTCAACACCCTGGGTCTTGATAACGACTCAAATAACGGAGTAAACAACTGTAACAATTATAATAGAAGCCCTATTCGATGAAACATGACCAAAAAAAGCCAACACCCAAAGCCGAGGTGGGACGAGACTAGAAGCAAAAGAAGAAGAGTCGACTCCAGTCCAATGAAAGACCACTGCTGCTCACAAAAAAGAAATGTAAAAACAATGAAAGGCATGAATAAGGAAGAACACACTCTGGCCGCAAAAAGTGAGAGCCATATAAAGAAGAGTGAAGAGCTCATGTCCTCAACGGAAGACTCTTCAACAGAGGAACTATCAACAGAACCGGAATTACAGCAAGGACTTTACAAGAACATGAGAAACCAGACCAACTTTAAATCCCGACAAAGAGCAAATGACCTGATACAAAAAAAACTCATCAACGAAATAATGGAAAATGTAATTAACACACTAAGGCCAAATTTACTGTCCTCTATGGCTATTAGCCAAAATCTACGAACAATTTCACGAAAATTACAAAGATCAGAACACATTGATTGCACTTGGTAATACAAAAATGGTTAATCTAGAGATGAAACTCCATGAACTAAAAGCACAAGCGCAAAAAGATAAGCACAAAGATGAATTGACAGCAAACATACTAAAGGAAGCCCTAACAAAACTCTGGAGATGACAGAAAGTTACTTGCAGAAGTTGCAAAAGAAGCACTATCTATTCTATCTAAATATCATAGTGCAGGAACTGAAATCGCTGAACGAGAAAACAAGGCAAAAGGCAAAAAAAAAATCAGAGCCTAACTGAGCTGAACAAAGGAATGTCAAATATAACATGCACAGAAGCAAGCATGAACCCTACGGCGCGACCTACAGCTCCGATAAACACAGACGGACCTGTATGGGACAATGCAGATGGGATAAAGGAATCAGCACCCAATGGAAAGAATCAAAGAAACTATACACCGGTCTTGACCGAGCCTGATTGCACAGTAGAACCAAATGTACCCTCCTTGGATACTCCCTCAACTCTGATTGCGACTCCGTCGACATCACAAAACGCAGACGGTTTACCGTTTGAAAATCTAAGCGAGAAAGATAAACTGACAGACAAGGAGTCAAATCAAAGGCTTATAGAGGAGAGAGTGCAGGCGGCAAAAACAAACATAAAGTTGGGTGCATCCTCTTCAACCCAAGCCTTGGAGTCAATCTCAAATGAAAACGTTGGGGTTTCAACATCGAAAGAAAGCTTTGCAATTTTTGAAAAAGATCTGAAAACAACAGAAAAACTAAAGACCACTGAGAATAAAAAAAAGGCAGAACTAAGGCCAAAGTAAAAAAACAGAGAACATGACAAAAGGAAAGAATCCTAATACACAAAATTCATGTAAGTTTTTGAGAAACTGAAAGGCGCTGAATGTAACAATACAGACAACAAATAACAGTGCACCTGAGAAAGAAACAAAGAAATTACTGGAGTCCAAAAAACAAACGTTTGAAAAAACAGTAACTGATCGTAAGGACATGCAACGAAATAGCGAGACCAGAGTAGAGGAGCAAACCATAGAAGATCTCCTGAATCTATCAACATATGACATGAGTGACGAAGAAGATGAGAATGGAAGTCTATCGGACGACGACGTTGAGGTGCTCAATCATTCCTATCAGTCATTAACTAAAAAAGCATTTGTTCGGAAAACGGATCAGTATACGAAAAAGTGATCACATGGAAGAGAACAGTGGCCAAACTGACTCAAGAAAGACCAAAGAAACCCAATCATGACGAAAAGAGAGAGAAGGCGATTGCCTTTCAAGAATTCCTTACGATGAAAGAGCGGAGGGAGAAGATGCTATTAAAGACAAAGTTACTGGAAAAAGATTATAAAAATAAACCTGAGACCCTAAAATCACTGACGTCACCAGAAAGCGATAAAAGATCAAACACTAGAAACGAAGAAGATGGTTGGCCAACTAAAACAAAAGTAATGGACAAAATCCCCGATGAACCCTGGAGGGTCGACAATAGACCCAATCCAACAAATAAATCTGCAAATCTGAAAATGGCCCTAAAAGGACTGGATTTTAGACTCCTTTTGGAGCGCATTGAACCTAAAGAAGATGGTTTGACCCTCTAACGCATCTACCAAATATGAAATCAATCTCGTCTAATGATATAAAAAGAGTGGAATTTATAGGAGATTCAGCTCTTGATCATGTAGTGATACACATACACTCAAAAATTGTCTACGACTTGAATTTGAGAAATGCAGAAGAAATATACTATCTAGGGTTTGCATTAAAGGAGATTAAGTCAATAAACGAGATGGAGAAAAAGCAGATAGTCGAATAAAGAAAGAGAAAGATGGAACACCCAAACACTCAAGTAACTGTCAAAAATGAGTGTGACACAAGAGAAACAAAGAGTTTACCCAGAAACAGAAGGTGACACTAGTGGAGGAGAAGAACTATTAACGGAAAACACTCTTCTTAAACATGTTGATATCATCTGTTGCCAAGAAACATGGCTACTTAACCTGCCTTTAGCAGATGGATATGATGTTGCCTTCAATCCCGCGATACACCAAGCTAAGGGTCGTCCAATGTCAGGCATGATGACACTAGTAAAAAGGGAGAGTGGGCTAAGAATACTTAACTCTGAAAATGTATCTGCATACATACAAACAACCACAATAGTGGATAGTGACTAGGTCACAGACCAACCAAAAAAGATGTACATCATCAAGGTATATTGGCAACACAAGGTGATGACTGAATACACATTTGTTGATCAAATATGTGATATACGTGATCAGATTACAGAAGTCAAAGATAATGCCGACATTATAATCTGTGGAGACTTCAACATGGACTTAGTAACAAAATATGAAAGAAGCAATAAAAGTAACACGTATGCATAGTTTGAGACAAATGATATGGGAAGAACTGTATGCAAGAAGCATGGTCATACTGAATGGAAATGTTCCAGGAGACATCCCGCGCCAATTGACATGGAAAAGAGAGTCCCAAACCTCTATCATAGATTATTTTATAGCTTCCAAAAGCATGAGTCTAAAGATAAAAAAAATGAAAGTTATTAAGACAGATCTTAGTGACCATAACTTAATAACAATTTCATATAAAACGGATGCTGCAAAAGAGCAAATTAAATGGGAACAAGAAATTGAAGTTGAACCAGGCCATAATCGGCTACGTCTAAACAGTGCAAAGATAAAGGATCTCACAAACACTTTGTATAAATGGGGCAACGAGAACAAACAAATTGAATAAAAAACACTTATTCAAGTATACAAATCCCAAAAGGGAAAAAATAAAAAGTAAATCTTGACGAAACAAGTATACGATACAGAAGTGGTTGCAAGGAAAAGAGCTTTGAGAAAACAACTACGAATTATAGAAGCTCAAAGTAACAAAAAAGTTGAAAAAGATAAAGAGAAAAAGAAAAAAAAATGCAATACAAAAACTGGCTAAAATGGCACAAGGTGGAAATGGAACAAAAAGATGCAGAAAACATGATGCACCGCCTCGCTCAAAGAAATTCTAGGGACTTCTGGGCAGCTATAAATGAAGTACAGATACCACAGTCTGCCCGTTTGAGTAATGTGGTAACGGAATTGCAATGGACCACACATTACAGCGCACTCTTCCAGAACGATAAGGGAGATAATCCACCAAAAGAACAAACAAATGAAGGATGGGAACTTGAATTTGAGCGAGACGACATTGTGAAGAACATCAAAAAACTAAGCATGTCTCGGGCGCCTGGACCCGATGGCCTGACAAACTACAAGCTAAAGGCAAATCCAGAAGAATGGGCGGACTTCTGTCACAAACTGTTCAAGATGGTAGCTGGCTTAGGACGGATCCCGAAAACATGGAAAACTGCGATAATAGTGCCAATATTCAAAAAGGTCTCCAGGTTGGAACCCGGCAATTATCGCCCCATTGCCCTACTAGATGTAGTAGGGAAACTCTTTGCCAGCCAATTATTAAAACAACTAAACACATGGATCCACAATACCAAAATAGCTGATTTAAGACAAACTGGCTTCGTTAAAGGTGTTGGCTGTAGCCTAAATTTATTCATCTTAAATTCAACAAAAATGGAGGCCATAAGACAAAAAACATCAATATACATCGCATTCATTGATCTTGCCCACGCGTTTGACGGAGTGGACAGAGATATGCTGTGGGGAAAAAATGAACCAAAAAGGATGCCCAACAGTCTTATTGGCAGCCATCAAAGCCCTACACTTTGAAACGTTGTTCCAGATACGATTAGATCAAAGAGGACATTTGACAGCACCCATACCAACTACTCGTGGTGATAAACAAGGTTGCCCCTTGGGAGCAACTTTATTCAACTTCTTTATATCCGACGTTGGGGACGCGCTATGTACAGTGACATCTTTTCCTCCAAAAATCAATGAAGAGCATATAAATATGATCCTATATGCCGATGACATTGCACTATTGGATTATACTCCAATTGGTCTCCAGAGAAAACTAACAGCCATAAAGATCTACATGGAAACCAATAAGATGGAGATGAACACCTTGAAAACAGAGATTCTGGTGTTAAAACATTTTCAAGGCTCTGACAGCCATAAAGAGACCTGCAAATTTAAATAGAAGATGGGCAATGATGTACTTAGAGTCGTCCCAGAAACCAAATACCTGGGAGAAACCTTAAGTGCAAGCATATGTGACGAACCCATGGTTAAAAAGGTAGTGTCTAAATGTAACCAGCTTACGGCTCAAGCAGCAAAGATCAGCGCAAAATATGGCAAGTTCTCAATGGTGCCAGTGGTACGTTTCTACAGAAACAAAATCATACCGACCCTAACTTACGGAGCGGAAACCATGTTTGGAATCAACTGTGAATTCTGGACAAGATGTGAACATGTCATCTGGCGAAGGATCCTTAAATTGCCGAAGGGATTCCCGACAAGCTGTATGCGATACGAACTAAGCCTATCTTCAATGAGAACAACAACCACGTGGAACGCCTTAAACTTCTATAGGAAAATTGTGAATGACGATAACATCCCGCAATTCGTCATACTAAAGCAAAAGAAAGTTCCAGAGAGGGACGGTATACTCAAAAAATGGAAAGAATCCTGCATAAACATCTTAAATCAGCTAAACACCAGTACACAAACTCTGATACAAAATCTGGATGCAGTAAAAAAAAAAAATGCTAATGCAGAATTGGATTGAAACACAAGAAAATAGAAGACAACATCAAAGAATGAAAAATGCTCCCTTTGAAGCAAAGAAACTAATTGAACTCCCGAAATACATGATACAATTCCCATGCAGAAAAAGGAGAAGAATCTTCATGAATTTCAGACTCAACGAATGGGAAACTAGAGAGACGTTGTACCAAAGAGGAGAGAGGCCGCATGAGGAGCCCCTATGCTTCTCTGTAACTCCGAAGAAGAAACGATAAAACACCTGGTACTTTTATGCCCCAGCTTGCAAGATGAGAGACAAGACATTTGGGAAAGTTATTAAATGAATGTTCCACATATAATGTAGATGAATGGTGGAGTACCATGCACCTAGGAGAAAGGAACAAACTAATCTTTGCCTTGACAGCATTCTTAGAGGAGATAGCAAGACCTTTAGAGTAAAAAAGGATGGAAAGAATGCGAGAATTAGAGGAAGGTAACTGGCGAAAAAAAAAAAAAGAATAACAAAGGGTGTACGTTATCAGGATAAATTGATAACTGTATGAAAAATATGGTAATAGTCTTGCTAAATATGCTATTTCTGCAACGATTCTTTTTTACCGTGTATGTTTTTTAAAAGTTTGTAATAAACTAAAAAAACAAAAAATAATAATAATATTACACAGTTGGCGGAACAGGGACCTTTCCCTTTAACCTGAACATAATGATGCTGCAATAAGTACACACCAACAGCAGCAACCTCAGTCACTAGACACATCCTGGATGCAGCCTTCTGTAATGAAAACATAACCACTGTGGCGTAAAACACCAACAGGCCGATTCATGGAAATACAGTCAAAAGTATCGCACGCGGCTGGCGCAGAGTGTTCCCGTGCGAATGTCTGCGCCAGCCGCGTGCGATAAAATCCATTTCAGCGCACATCGTATTCATGGATTAATCCTCCAAAACAAGCCGTGGCGCAGAGTGGCGCAGCGACCCTGCAGCAGCGCCAGTTACGCCCCTAAGAACGCCCTCGCACAAGGAAAAGCCATAAAAATCGCTAAAACATCGCAAAGGGCTGCGCCAAACCTTGACCAGTTTACCGGACTGCCAAAGCGGGGAAAGTGTAATACGGGTTTCGCGGTAACACGCGATCGGCCTGGGTGCGTGGATTTCAGGGGTGCGCAAGAAGTATCACACGCGTTTGGGCTGTGTGCGTGTATTCCAGGGGTGCGCGAGAAGTTTTACACGCGATATGCCTGTGCGCGTGTATTCCAGGGGTGCGCGAGAAGTTATACACGCGTTAGGGCTGGGTGCGTGTATTGCAGGGGTGCGCAAGAAGTTTTACACGCGTTAGGGCTGGGTGCGTGTATTTCAGGGGAGCGCGAGAAATTCTACACCCGTTAGGGCTGGGTGCGTGTATTACAGGGGTGCGCGAGAAATCCTACATGCGAATGGGCTGGGTGCGTGTATTACAGGGGAGCGCGAGAAGTTCTACATGCGATTACATCATGGTACGTGTATTTCAGGGGTGCGCGGGAATTTCCACACGCGATTGGGCCCGTGCGAGCAGGGTACGCGTATCTCAGGGGTGCGCGGGAAGTTCCACACGCGATTCCATCAGGGTACGTGTATTTCGGGGTGCGCGTGAAGTTCCACACGCGATATCAGCAGGTTATGTGTATTTCAGGGTGCAGGGGAAGTTACACACGCGATTTCCGCAGGGTACGTGTATTTCAGGGGTGCGCGTGAAGTTCCACACGCGATATCAGCAGGGTACGTGTATTTCAGGGTGCAGGGGAAGTTACACACGCGATTCCAGCAGGGTACGTGTATTTCAGGGGTGGGCGGGAATTTCCACACGCGATTTCAGCAGGGTACTTGTATTTCAGGGGTGCGTGTGAAGTTCCACACGCGAATTCCGCAGGGTACGTGTATTTCAGGGGTGCGCGTGAAGTTCCACACGCGATTTCAGCAGGGTACGGGTATTACAGGGGTGCGCGGGAATTTCCACACGCGATTGGGCCCGTGCGAGCAGGGTACGCGTATCTCAGGGGTGCGCGGGAAATTCCACACGCGATTTCAGCAGGGTACGTGTATTTCAGGGGTGCGCGGGAATTTCCACACACGATTCCATCAGGGTATGTGTATTTCGGGGTGCGCGTGAAGTTCCACACGCGATATCAGCAGGGTACGTGTATTTCGGGGTGCGGGGGAAGTTTCACACGTGAAATCAGCAGGGTACGTGTATTCCAGGGGTGCGCGGGAAGTTCCACACGCGATTCCATCAGGGTACGTGTATTTCAGGGTGCGCGGGAATTTCCACACGCGAATGGGCCCGTGCGAGCAGGGTACGCATATCTCAGGGGTGCGCATGAAGTTCCACACGCGATATCAGCAGGTTATGTGTATTTCAGGGGTGCGCGTGAAGTTCCACACGCGATTTCCGCAGGGTATGTGTATTTCAGGGGTGCGCGTGAAGTTCCACACGCGATTTCAGCAGGGTACGTGTATTTCAGGGTGCAGGGGAAGTTCCACACGCGATTCCATCAGGGTACGTGTATTTCAGGGTGCAGGGGAAGTTACACACGCGATTCCAGCAGGGTACGTGTATTACAGGGGTGCGCGGGGAGCACCACACGTGAATTGCACGTGTGGGCCCTCCCAGGTGTTCCCCTACACCCTCCACGGCCCCTGCAGGTGGCTCACACCACAGGGGCCTACCCTGCATATGTCCTGCAGGCACCCCATCCACCATGGCCATGCCCCCCAGCCAACCCACATGTCAACTTGCACTACTGCCCACCAACGCATGTCCCCCTGCACCCCCAGCCACCAGGGGCAGCCTCCACCAGGCCCCCACCCATGTCTCCCACCACCCCCACCCCCCCAGTCACCAGGGGCAGACTCCACCAGGCCCCCACCCATGTCTCCCACCACCCCCACCCCCCCAGTCACCAGGGGCAGCCTCCACCAGGCCCCCACCCATGTCTCCCACTACCCCCAGCCCCCCAGTCACCAGGGGCAGCCTCCACCAGGCCCCCACCCATGCCTCCCACCACCCCCACCCCCCCAGTCACCAGGGGCAGCCTCCACCAGGCCCCCACCCATGTCTCCCAGCACCCCCAGCACCCCCACCCCCCAGCACTGGGGCACCTGCCAGCAGGCCCCCACCCATGTCCAACTCATGTTCCCCACCACCCCCACCCACCAGCACTGTGGGGCACCTGCCAGCAGGCCCCCACCCATGTCCAACTCATGTTCCCCACCCCCCCCCACCCCCCAGCACTGTGGGGCACCTGCCAGCAGGCCCCCACCCATGTCCAACTCATGTTCCCCACCCCCCCACCCCCCAGCACTGTGGGACACCTGCCAGCAGGCCCCCACCCATGTCCAACTCATGTTCCCCACCACCCCCACCCCCCAGCACTGTGGGGCACCTGCCAGCAGGCCACCACCCATGTCCAACACATGTTCCCCACCCCCCTACCCCCCAGCACTGTGGGGCACCTGCCAGCAGGCCCCCACCCATGTCCAACTCATGTTCCCCACCACCCCCACCCCCCAGCACTGTGGGGCACCTGCCAGCAGGCCCCCACCCATGTCCAACTCATGTTCCCCACCACCCCCACCCCCCAGCACTGTGGCGCACCTGCCAGCAGGCCCCCACCCATGTCCAACTCATGTTCCCTACCACCCCCACCCCCCAGCACTGTGGGGCACCTGCCAGCAGGCCCCCACCCATGTCCAACTCATGTTCCCCACCACCCCCACCCATCAGCACTGTGGGGCACCCTCCACCAGGCCCCCACTCATGTCTCCCACCACCCCCACCCCCCCAGCAGTGCAGGGGCAGCCCCCACCAGGCCCCCACTCATGTCTCCCACCACCCCCACCCCCCAGCCACCATGGCCAGCCCCCACCAGGCCCCCACTCATGTCCCCCATCACCCCCACCCCCCAGCCACCATGGGCAGCCTCCACCAGGTCCTCACAATCCCCAATCATGTGCGTTATGGTCAGCCTCCACAGCCAAAAAGCCCTACCAAGTAACCCATTCACCCACATGGAAATTGAAATTACATGTTACACCCCCAATGTCCATAAAGCAAATGAACCCATGTCCATCACACACAATGGTTGCAATTGAATGGGAAAACACCCAACATGACATGCATGAAACCAATGAGATGATACCACACAGTGAAGTATGAAAACAAAATCGTATTAAAAAAAAAAAGCAAATGAAAAGAAACAAACTACAATGTCAATGAAAAAAGAGAAGCTGCATGTCCGTTTTAAAAAAAAAATACTACAAATCCAAATCCAAAAAAAAGTTGTCAAAAGTCACATCAAAAATAAAATCAATCCAATGAAGAACTATGTACAAAACATCCAAGGGTCCATGAGCCCAACTGAACAAAGGAAACCTACAAAAAACCCTAACTAAAATGCAACTATATACAAAAAGTGGAGCAGTGTCCGTCGATTCCAAATCATAATAAGAAAGAAAGGAAACCTAAAACTAAAGAACTATATACAAAGGCGGCGGGCAAGTCCAGCGGCTCACTCCGTGGTGTTCCGGGCCAGGGCATCATCGAACTCCTGTTCGATGTCCCGGAGGCGGTCCTGTTCCATGGCCCCGAGGGTCCGCAGGGACGACGCCGTATCCTCCTCCAACCCCCTGCGGATTGCCTCGAGGCACTCGGCCCGCCTCAGGGCCCTCCGCATGGAGTTCTCCGCCCTGACCATTGTGAGCCGCGCCTCTTCTGCCCGCCGCCGCTCCGCACCTATCTGCTGGCCCAACCGCTGCCACACAGAAGACACACCCCATCCTGGGTCAACCTGCCCTCCGGCCGATGCCTGCCCCTCCGATGTTGAAGGCCCCGAGCCTTCATGGCTCCCACCACGTTGCCGCTGCTGCTGTGCCTCTGCCCGTGCACTGCCTACTGCTGCCTGCACATCCTCCGCCGGCTGGGGTGCAGTTGTTGATGTGGCCACCCCTGCTGGACGTCCCACTCCCGACTGTGGCAGGGATGCCTCCTCCACCAGCCTGGCCGCACCGTCAGAGGCAGCTCCACAGGGCACCCAGGTGACTGATGGGTGGGAAGATGGCACAGAGGATGACTGGCGCGTAGGGGGACCAGTTGAGGAGGGGGTCGGAGCAAGCCCCATCAGACGGAGGAATACGGCCTGGGTGACCTGTCCCAGCAGGCTGACGTGGTCAACGAGCCATTCGAGATGACGTGTAGTCTCTCCATGAAAAGACTGCAGGTCACCTCGCATGGCCCGTTGACGCAACGCCACACCGGCCAGGACAGGCTCAACCCGGACCTGGATAGCCACGTCCGCAGGCAGAGGAAGGCCAGTTGACGTGAGCTCATCCCCTGCCTGAAAACGGGTCTGGATGTAGGCATCCCTGCTGGTGCAAGATGATGCAGGGACAGGATCGGGGACAGGATTGCACACAGGCACCTCCGCGGCGGCCTGTGCTGCCTCCTGTCCCTGGTCCTGCACTGCACCACTAGCACCAGTGGGATCCCCACCTCCAGACCCCGTCTCTGGTGCTTGCACGGCCTCGTCCTCCACCAAACCCCCCACCAACCTGGATGACTCTGTGCCATCTTCCCCTGTTGGGCCCTGTGGGGTCCCAGCTGCCCCTTCTGCTGCCGAGGAGTCCAACTCCAACCTCCGCCTCTTGGACCTCCCCCCGGCAGCTGCGGCCTGGGACGCGGCACCGGACTCCTCACTCCCCGACGAGATGACAACACGGGAGGGGAGCCGGGCCTTGCGTCCCCGGCTGGCGGTGGAATCCCCGCCGCTGTGCTCCACAGCACCTTCTCCGCCCTCTTCATCAGTTGACGCTGCAGACAGGGAGAAACAAAACACAGGCATCAGGGCACTGTACAATGGACACATACACACATGACAGTTGCACATGAGTGGCATTGGCAAACCTCAGACATGTCATCACAATCCCCAACACACATGTCATTACAACTCGCACACATGAGCCATACCACAGCCATATCGCAACTGCCACCACCATCCACACACATACAACAGCATGAGCAGCCAAAGGTGAGCCAGACATCACATGCAACACAAGAAGTGCACCACACATGTACACACACCACCACACTTGCATGCATGTGTACACCTCTGCCAAGTGTTGCACTGTTCAGACGGGCATCCATGTCACATCTGCCAATCAGGCTTCCACATACCGCTGTCACATGCATCCATGTTGCATCACTGTTGCACCCTTGTCAAATACACACACATGCACATGTACACAGTGCTGATACATGCAGCCGAAAACAACATGCATGCGTGACATCACGGACATGTCTACTTACATACACATTCATCCAAACATGTGTGCCCACACAACTGCATTTGGCATGCAAGCATACACACACAATCAACATCCATGTCTCACACATCACAGCCCTCGCATGTGTCAGCCCCATGGCCCTGTACACCCCCACCCATACTCGAGCCCATACAAACAGATGTGCAACCTGCACACTACTGAATTAGCACCACACGCACTGCTCACAATCAGGATGCATGTACACTCACCGCTCGACTCCAGACGGGTCTGCTTCTCTAGGACCTGGACATGGAGCGCTGGGGATATGCGTTCCAGGACCCTCATCTGTTCTTCCGACAAGTGGCCACGGCGCCCCTTGGCATCCGCTGCCTTCAAGAGGCGCCGGGCCTTGTTCAGGGTCCTGGACCTGAAGTCCTCCCAGCGCTTCCTGACATGTTGTAAGTCGCGGACTGCCACCCACTCCGCGTTGATGGCAGTCACGATGTCAGTCCATATCCGAGTCCGTCCTTCCTTGTCGGCGCGGCAACTTCCGAAGAGGGCATCATACTGCCCCAGGACTTGCTCCACCAGGACACCAACTTCGGTGGCACTGAAGCTGGTGCCCCTCTGCCTCTCTGGCCGGGGGTTGTCAGTGGTCACAGATGGTGTTTGGCCCGACATGACAACCCCAGAGGCAGGAGTGGGTGAGCAACTGGGTCCTGGGGCTGGGCTGTGGAGCGATGGAATCCCAGTCGGGAGTCTTCGGTTCCAGCAGGGGTGGTCACAGCAACAGCACCCCTGGCTGATGTGCAGGCAGCAAATGGCAGGGCACGTGGGCAGCAGGCAGTCAGGCAGCAGCAGATGGCAGGTGGGAGCGTGCTTGGGGCTCTGGGGGGCAGTAGTTCGGCCTTCTGGGCAGGAGCGTGGCCTTCCGTGTGCTTACGCGTGGCCAGCTTGATACGGAGTGATTTGGCACGTGAAAAATCTGCACGTCAGCGTATAATTCGAGGAAAGGCCCTTAGCGCGTAAGCGCGTCTGCACGCATACGCATTTTTATTGGACAAAAGGCCCCTCAGGCGCAAGCGCCCCTGTGACGTGACGCGTACAGACGTGCGTGGGCATTTCAGCGCGCGTGAAAAACTGCATGTCCGCGTGTAATACGTGGAAAGGGCCATGCGCGTAAGCGCGTGTGGAAACTGCACGTCCGTGTGTGATACGTGGAAATGGCCATGCACGTCTGTACGTGTCACGTCACAGGGGCGCTTGCGCTTGAGGGGCCTTCTGTCCAATGATAATGCGTATGCGTGCAGAAGCGCTTACGCGCTAAGGGCCTTTCCTCGAATTACACGCTGACGTGCAGATTTTTCACGTGCCAAATCACTCCGTATCAAGCTGGCCACGCGTAAGCACACGGAAGACCACGCTCCTGCCCAGAAGGCCGAACTACTGCCCCCCAGAGCCCCGAGCACGCTCCCACCTGCCATCTGCTGCTGCCTGACTGCCTGCTGCCCACGTGCCCTGCCATTTGCTGCCTGCACATCAGCCAGGGGTGCTGTTGCTGTGACCACCCCTGCTGGAACCGAAGACTCCCGACTGGGATTCCATCGCTCCACAGCCCAGCCCCAGGACCCAGTTGCCCACCCACTCCTGCCTCTGGGGCTGTCATGTCGGGCCAAACACCATCTGTGACCACTGACAACCCCCGGCCAGAGAGGCAGAGGGGCACCAGCTTCAGTGCCACCGAAGTTGGTGTCCTGGTGGAGCAAGTCCTGGGGCAGTATGATGCCCTCTTCGGAAGTTGCCGCGCCGACAAGGAAGGACGGACTTGGATCTGGACTGACATCGTGACTGCCATCAACGCGGAGGGGGTGGCAGTCCGCAACTTACAACATGTCAGGAAGCGCTGGGAGGACTTCAGGTCCAGGACCCTGAACAAGGCCCGGCGCCTCTTGAAGGCAGCGGATGCCAAGGGGCGCCGGGGCCACTTGTCGGAAGAACAGATGAGGGTCCTGGAACGCATATCCCCAGCGCTCCATGTCCAGGTCCTAGAGAAGCAGACCCGTCTGGAGTCGAGCGGTGAGTGTACATGCATCCTGATTGTGAGCAGTGCGTGTGGTGATTATTCAGTAGTGTGCAGGTTGCACATCTGTTTGTATGGGGTCGAGTATGGGTGGGGGTGTACAGGGCCGTGGGGCTGACACATGCGGGGGCTGTGCTGTGTGAGACATGGATGGTGCTTGTGTGTTTAGGCTTGCATGCCAAATGCAGTTGTGTGGGCACACATGTTTGGATGAATATGTATGTAAGTAGACATGTCCGTGATGTCACGCATGCATGTTGTTTTCTGCTGCATGTATCAGCAATGTGTACATGTGCATGTGTGTGTATTTGACAAGGGTGCAACAGTGATGCAACATGGATGCATGTGACAGCAGTATGTGGAAGCCTGATTGGCAGATGTGACATGGATGCCCGTCTGAACTGTGCGACACTTGGCAGAGGTGTACACATGCATGCAAGTGTGGTGGTGTGTGTACATGTGTGGTGCACTTCCTGTGTTGCATGTGATGTCTGGCTCACCTTTGGCTGCTCATGCTGTTGTATGTGTGTGGATGGTGGTGGCAGTTGCGATATGGCTGTGGTATGGCTCATGTGTGCGAGTTGTAATGACATGTGTGTTGGGGATTGTGATGACATGTCGACATGTCTGAGGTTTGCCAATGCCACTCATGTGCAACTGTCATATGTGTATGTGTCCATTGTACAGTGCCCTGATGCCTGTGTTTTGTTTCTCCCTGTCTGCAGCGTCAACTGATGAAGAGGGCGGAGAAGGTGCTGTGGAGCAAAGCGGCGGGGATCCCACCGCCAGCCGGGGACGCAAGGCCCGGCTCCCCTACCGTGTTGTCATCTCATCGGGGAGTGAGGAGTCCGGTGCCGCGTCCCAGGCCGCAGCTGCCGGGGGGAGGTCCAAGAGGCGGAGGTTGGAGTTGGACTCCTCGGCAGCAGAAGGGGCAGCTGGGACCCCACAGGGCCCAACAGGGGAAGATGGCATGGAGTCATCCAGGTTGGTGGGGGGTTTGGTGGAGGAGGAGGCCGTGCAAGCACCAGAGACGGGGTCTGGAGGTGGGGATCCCACTGGTGCTAGTGGTGCAGTGCAGGACCAGGGACAGGAGGCAGCACAGGCCGCCGCGGAGGTGCCTGTGTGCAATCCTGTCCCCGATCCTGTCCCTGCATCATCTTGCACCAGCAGGGATGCCTACGTCCAGACCCGTTTTCAGGCAGGGGATGAGCTCACGTCAACTGGCCTTCCTCTGCCTGCGGACGTGGCTATCCAGGTCCGGGTTGAGCCTGTCCTGGCTGGTGTGGCGTTGCGTCAACGGGCCATGCGAGGTGACCTGCAGTCTTTTCATGGAGAGACTGCACGTCATCTCGAATGGCTCGTTGACCACGTCAGCCTGCTAGGACAGGTCACCCAGGCCGGATTCCTCCGTCTGATGGGGCTTGCTCCGACCCCCTCCTCAACTGGACCCCCTACGCGCCAGTCATCCTCTGTGCCATCTTCCCACCCATCAGTCACCTGGGTGCCCTGTGGAGCTGCCTCTGACGGTGCGGCCAGGCTGGTGGAGGAGGCATCCCTGCCACAGTCGGGAGTCGGATGTCCAGCAGGAGTGGCCACATCAACAACTGCACCCCAGCCGGCGGAGGATGTGCAAGCAGCAGGAGGCAGTGCACGGGCAGAGGCACAGCAGCAGCAGCAACGTGGTGGGAGCCATGAAGGCTCGGGGCCTTCAACATCGGAGGGGCAGGCATCGGCCGGAGGGCAGGTTGACCCAGGACGGGGTGTGTCTTCTGTGTGGCAGCGGTTGGGCCAGCAGATAGGTGCGGAGCGGCGGCGGGCGGAAGAGGCGCAGCTCACAATGGTCAGGGCGGAGAACTCCATGCGGAGGGCCCTGAGGCGGGCCGAGTGCCTCGAGGCAATCCGCAGGGGGTTGGAGGAGGATACAGCGTCGTCCCTGCGGAACCTCGGGGCCATGGAACAGGACCGCCTCTGGGACATCGAACAGGAGTTTGATGATGCCCTGGCCCGGAACACCACGGAGTGAGCCGCTGGACTTGCCCGCCGCCTTTGTATATGGTTCTTTAGTTTTAGGTTTCCTTTCTTTCTTATTATGATTTGGAGTCGACGGACACTGCTCCACTTTTTGTATATAGTTGCATTTTAGTTAGGGTTTTTTGTAGGTTTCCTTTGTTCAGTTGGGCTCATGGACCCTTGGATGTTTTGTACATAGTTCTTCATTGGATTGATTTTATTTTTGATGTGACTTTTGACAACTTTTTTTGGGATTTGGATTTGTAGTATTTTTTTTTTAAAACGGACATGCAGCTTCTCTTTTTTTCATTGACATTGTAGTTTGTTTCTTTTCATTTGCTTTTTTTTTTTTAATACAATTTTGTTTTCATACTTCACTGTGTGGTATCATCTCATTGGTTTCATGCATGTCATGTTGGGTGTTTTCCCATTCAATTGCAACCATTGTGTGTGACGGACATGGGTTCATTTGCTTTATGGACATTGGGGGTGTAACATGTAATTTCAATTTCCATGTTGGTGAATGGGTTACTTGGTAGGGCTTTTTGGCTGTGGAGTCTGACCATAACGCACATGATTGGGGATTGTGAGGACCTGGTGGAGGCTGCCCATGGTGGCTGGGGGGTGGGGGTGATGGGGGACATGAGTGGGGGCCTGGTGGGGGCTGGCCATGGTGGCTGGGGGGTGGGGGTGGTGGGAGACATGAGTGGGGGCCAGGTGGGGCTGCCCCTGCACTGCTGGGGGGGTGGGGGTGGTGGGAGACATGAGTGGGGGCCTGGTGGAGGGTGCCCCACAGTGCTGGTGGGTGGGGGTGGTGGGGAACATGAGTTGGACATGGGTGGGGGCCTGCTGGCAGGTGCCCCACAGTGCTGGGGGGTGGGGGTGGTGGGGAACATGAGTTGGACATGGGTGGGGGCCTGCTGGCAGGTGCCCCACAGTGCTGGGGGGTGGGGTTGGTGGGGAACATGAGTTGGACATGGGTGGGGGCCTGCTGGCAGGTGCCCCACAGTGCTGGGGGGTGGGGGTGGTGGGGAACATGAGTTGGACATGGGTGGGGCCTGCTGGCAGGTGCCCACAGTGCTGGGGGGTGGGGGTGGTGAGGAACATGAGTTGGACATGGGTGGGGGCCTGCTGGCAGGTGCCCCACAGTGCTGGGGGGTGGGGGTGCTGGGAGACATGGGTGGGGGCCTGGTGGAGGCTGCCCCTGGTGACTGGGGGGGTGGGGGTGGTGGGAGGCATGGGTGGGGGCCTGGCGGAGGCTGCCCCTGGTGGCTGGGGGGTGGGGGTGGTGGGAGACATGGGTGGGGGCCTGGTGGAGGCTGCCCCTGCACTGCTGGGGGGTGGTGGAGGGTGGGAGACATGGGTGGGGGCCTGCTGGAGGATGCCCCTGGGGAGTGGGGGGTGGGGGTGGTGGGAGACATGGGTGGGGGCCTGCTGGAGGCTGCCCCTGGGGAGTGGCGCTTGGGGGTGGTGGGGGACATGGGTGGGGGCCTGCTGGAGGCTGCCCCTGGGGAGTGGGGGGTGGGGGTGGTGGGAGACATGGGTGGGGGCCTGCTGGAGGCTGCCCCTGGGGAGTGGGGGGTGGGAGTGGTGGGAGACATGGGTGGGGGCCTGGTGGAGGCTGCCACTGGTGACTGGGGGGGTGGGGGTGGTGGGAGACATGGGTGGGGGTCTGGTGTAGGCTGACCCTGGTGACTGGGGGGGGTGGTGGGAGACATGGGTGGGGGCCTGGTGGAGGCTGCCCCTGGTGACTGGGGGGGTGGGGGTGGTGGGAGACATGGGTGGGGGCCTGGTGGAGGCTGCCCCTGGTGACTGGGGGGGTGGGGGTGGTGGGAGACATGGGTGGGGGCCTGGTGGAGGCTGCCCCTGGGGGCTGGGGGGTGGGGGTGGTGTGAGACATTGGTGGGGGCCTGGTGGAGGCTGCCCCTGCACTGCTGGGGGGTGGGGGTGATGGGAGACATGGGTGGGGGCCTGGTGGAGGCTGCCCCTGGGGAGTGGGGGATGGGAGACATGGGTGGGGGCCTGGTGGAGGCTGCCCCTGGGGAGTGGGGGGTGGGGGTGGTGGGAGACATGGGTGGGGGCCTGGTGGAGGCTGCCCCTGGTGACTGGGGGGGTGGGGGTGGTGGGAGACATGGGTGGGGGCCTGGTGGAGGCTGCCCCTGGGGAGTGGGGGGTGGGGGTGGTGGGAGACATGGGTGGGGGCCTGGTGGAGGCTGCCCCTGGTGGCTGGGGGGTGGGGGTGCTGGGAGACATGGGTGGGGACCTGGTGGAGGCTGCCCCTGCACTGCTGGGGGGTGGGGGGGCTGGGTGGACATGGGTGGGGGCCTGGTGGAGGATGCCCCTGGGGAGTGGGGGGTGGGGGTGGTGGGAGAACATGGGTGGGGGCCTGCTGGAGGCTGCCCCTGGGGAGTGGGGGGTGGGGGTGGTGGGAGACATGGGTGGGGGCCTGGTGGAGGCTGCCCCTGGTGGCTGGGGGGTGGGGGTGCTGGGAGACATGGGTGGGGGCCTGGTGGAGGCTGCCCCTGCATTGCTGGGGGGTGGGGGTGGTGGGAGACATGGGTGGGGGCCTGGTGGAGGCTGCCCCTGGTGGCTGGGGGGTGGGGGTGGTGTGAGACATGGGTGGGGGTCTGGTGGAGGCTGCCCCTGCACTGCTGGGGGGTGGGGGTGGTGGGAGACATGGGTGGGGGCCTGGTGGAGGCTGCCCTGGGGAGTGGGGGGTGGGGGTGGTGGGAGACATGGGTGGGGGCCTGGTGGAGGCTGCCCCTGGTGGCTGGGGGGTGGGGGTGCTGGGAGACATGGGTGGGGGCCTGGTGGAGGCTGACCCTGCACTGCTGGGGGGTGGGGGGGTGGGAGACATGGGTGGGGGCCTGGTGGAGGCTGCCCCTGGGGAGTGGGGGGTGGGGGTGGTGGGAGACATGGGTGGGGGCCTGCTGGAGGCTTCCCCTGGGGAGTGGGGGGTGGGGGTGGTGGGAGACATGGGTGGGGGCCTGGTGGAGGCTGCCCCTGGTGACTGGGGGGGGGTGGGGGTGGTGGGAGACATGGGTGGGGGCCTGGTGGAGGCTGCCCCTGGTGACTGGGGGGTTGGGGGTGGTGGGAGACATGGGTGGGGGCCTGGTGGAGGCTGCCCCTGGTGACTGGGGGGGTGGGGGTTTGTTTGTTTGTTTGTTTATTTATTTATATAGCGCTCTTGACCCGGGGGTATATATGCGCTTTGAACATCAGGTTACTGGTAAAAGACAATAGTACAGTATTGATAGGGCATAGATAATAGTATTCAAACAATATACATAAAATTGGACATTCGGAGTGCATACATGTGTGGTAGGACAGTTATTTGTTGGTTAACCAGGAAATGACCTTGGTTCTGAAGGGTTGGAAGGTAGGTGTGGATTTAATATCCAGTGGGATGGAGTTCCAGAGTTGTGATGCCAGGGTTGGGAAGCTGGATCCTCCAGCTCTTTTGAGGGAGTATTTGGGAACTGTTAGTTGTAATGAGTTGGACGATCTGGTGGTTCTGGTGTTCTGTCTAAGTGTAAATTTGTTCGAGAGGTAGGGTGGGGCAAGATGATTGAGGGCTTTGTAAGTAAGGCATATGGTTTTCAAATCAATTTTCTGTTGGATGGACAACCATTTGCAGGCAGTTCTGGTGGCGGAGATGTGTTCCCTTCTAGGAATATTGAGGGCGGCACGGAGTGCGTTATTTTGTAAAACTTGCAATTTATTGATTACTGTTTTGTTGGCACCTACATAGAGGCTATTACAGTAATCCAGTTTAGATTGAATGAGTGCTCTGGCTAGGATGAGACAGTTGCTAGGGGAGATCAGTGGTCTGCAGGCCCTGATAAGTTTACCGGTGTAGGCAGTGGCTGAGGCGGTCATGTTGATTTGTTTAGCTAGGTTGATGTTCGTGTCTAGGTAGAAACCGAGGGTTTTTACGCTCTTGGCAATGGGTATGGTGTTACCGTCAATAGTGAAGCTAGTGTAGCCGGGACAGAGTTTACTGATAGTGTTCGGTGAGCCGACAAGAAGCAATTCAGTCTTGTCATCATTCAGGCATAGGCCATGTGTGGCCATCCATGCCTGAATGATGGAAAAGACTTCGTTGATCCATTTGGCGTCCTTGTTGTAGTTGCCTGATAAGGTGAGGAGTATCTGGGTGTCATCTGCGTAGTTAGTATAGGTGACACCCAGATTGTCCAGCTTGTCGAATAAGGGCTTGGTGAAAATATTGTAAAGGGTAGGTGAGACACAGGATCCTTGTGGGACACCGCAGGTGATGGGGATGGGGTCAGCCGCTGCTAGGGGGGAGAAGACCCGCATGGTTCTGTTGTCCAGGAAGGATTGGATCCATGTGACTGCAGAGTGGGAGAAGTGTGCTGCCAGAGATAAATGGTTGCACAGGATTTTATGGTCGACCAGGTCGAAGGCAGCGGAGAGGTCAAGGAGTAGAAGGATGGCAGCCTTGTTTTTGTCTTTGAGTTCGTCTATCTGGCATTTGAGATCAACAAGGGCCGTTTCTGTCCCGTGTTGTGGTCGAAAGCCAGATTGGCGAGTTCCTAGTAGGTGATTGGCCTCAAGGTAGTCCTGGATTTGTAAATAGGCCACTCTATCCAAGATTTTTAGTAGGAATGGGACGGTGGTAATGGGTCTGTAGTTCGTGGGGATGTCAGGGTTGAGAGTAGTTTTTTTTAGTAGTGGTAGGACCCAGGACTGTTTCAGATTGCTGGGGACCATGTTGTTGGCGAAGGACAGGTTTATTAATTTGGTGATAAATGGGGAGAGATCCCTAGCTGCATCTTTTATGATCTGTGCGGGGCAGCTGTCCCCCTTGCAATTCGATGGTTTAAGGGATGCTATAATTTTCTGAACCTCCAATATGGATACCTTTTTGAAGGTGAAGCCTGAATTAGTGGCAGTAGGTGGAGGGGGCGTGGGGAAGGAGGTGGGATCGAGAGTGAGTTGTTGTCGTTTGTTGTTGATTTTAGTTTGGAGCCCTGAGATTTTGTTAGCAAGGGCATTCTGGATCCCTGTGCACCAGGGTTTATCCTTAGTGCAAGCGTCAGTGGGGGTAATGGGGTTTTCTAATTCCTTTAGTATGTTAAAGAGCTCCTTAGTACTGGAGCTTGCCTGGGAGATCCTAGTATTGAGAGATTCTTTCTTGGCCCGTATAATCTCATTTTTGTAGAGGGTGGAGATGTTGGTGAGATTGGTTCTGTTATTTATAGAAGGCACTAATTTCCAGAGTGCTTCAAGTTTATTTTTCTGTTGACGCAGGGTTTTGAGCTCCAGGGTGAACCATGTGTTCAGGTGCGCTTTGGGTATTCCTTTGCGCAGTTTCAGTGGGGCAATGATGTCAATGGCTTTGGCCATGGACTCATTGTAGGCGTTGACCAGTTGGTTCAAGTCCGTTGTGGCGGGTAGTGCGTTTAAAGTAGGGATCACCAGAGGTATTAGGGCTTCCGCTGTGATATTGCTCTTTTTCCTAGTAGGGCAGGCAGGTGCCATGATAGGCCTTTTATGTGCTGAGTTGCTGGTAAGAATGTCAAACGGGAGGAGGTGGTGGTCAGTCCAGATAAGTTGTGTGGGATCTTTCGTAGTAATGTTGCAGTTAAGGGTAGTTATCCAGTCAAGGATTCTGCCTTTCGAGTGGGTGGGTTTGGAGCAAAGTTGTTGGAGGCCATGCTCCTCTAATGCCAAGGCCAGGGCAGTGGCTGAGGTGTCTAGGGGGTCGTTAAACCCAAGGTTAAAGTCTCCGAGTATAATCATTTGTGCTGAAGGTTTGGAACTTTCAGCAACTAGTGAAGTGATGTCTTCCTCAAATGAGCCAGGAGGGCCCGGGGGTCGGTAGATTAAGTGCAGCGTAATAGTACTTTTAGGGGAGGTTTGAAATTTGACTTTAATGTGTTCACAGGATTTGAGTGGGGGAGCAGAGGATAGTCTGATGTCAAGCGTGGACTTAAAGATGATAGCTACGCCGCCACCTCGAGCGTTCGGTCTATCTGCTCTAAGGATGGTGTAGTTATCAGGTATGGCTAGGGTAAGAGAAGGACCTGCAGCATCGTGCAGCCATGTTTCGGTAACCGCAAGGAAGTCCAGGTTGTTTGTTAGAATAGTGTCAGCGACTTCTGAGGCATGGGCGACTAATGATCTGACATTTAGGAGAGCTCCTTTAAGACTGGGATGGATAGTGTTGATGGGTGTTACAGTGCGAGGGATGATCTTATTGAGTGATTTGGTAGGGCCTTTGCTAGGTCTGTGGTGGGTTCTGGCGCCAAGTCTAGAATTCCGATCGGAGGGGATGAGGGTAGTGTTACGGGAGTTGGTTAGGTTAGCTAATGTAGAGGTGTTGTATTCAATGGTAGGGCAAGATGCTCTCGTGTTGATGGGGTTCTGCTTATAGACAGCTAGGTGTGTGTTAGCTGCGACATGCGGAACGTGTGCATGTCTATGGGTGGGAAGGGCGGACTTGGTATCCGGGGGGAAGGCTAGTGTGGTGGGCAGGAATGGTGTAGGGCAGGTGATCGGGTGGTGTCTTGGGCAGGCGGGTCTGACTAAACCATTATTATAGGCTAGGTAACTGTTGCCAGTGCAGGGTATGTTACTTTGCATGACACAGAAAGGGAACATGATCGCAGTCAGGCAGAGTAGCATGCTGGGGCTAAGGTAATATACAGGGGAGTGGCGTGAAGGGGGCATGGGCGTTATAGGTAGGGCACAACACAATGCGAATGAGGTCTAAGCGACCATAGGGCACAACACAATGCGAGTGGGGTCTAGGCGACCATAGGGCACAACACAATGCGAATGAGGTCTAGGCGACCACAGGGCACAACACAATGGAGGTGGGGTCTAGGCGACCATAGGGCACAACACAATGCAGGTGGGGTCTAGGCGACCATAGGGCACAACACAATGCGAATGAGGTCTAGGCGACCATAGGGCACAACACAATGGAGGTGGGGTCTAGGCGACCATAGGGCACAACACAATGCAGGTGGGGTCTAGGCGACCATAGGGCACAACACAATGCAAGTGGGGTCTGGGCGACCATAGGGCACAACACAATGCAAGTGGGGTCTGGGCGACCATAGGGCACAACACAATGCAAGTGGGGTCTAGGCGACCATAGGGCACAACACAATGCAAGTGGGGTCTGGGCGACCATAGGGCACAACACAATGCGAGTGAGGTCTAAGCGACCATAGGGCACAACACAATGCAAGTGGGGTCTGGGCGACCATAGGGCACAACACAATGCAAGTGGGGTCTAAGCGACCATAGGGCACAACACAATGCGAATGAGGTCTAAGCGACCATAGGGCACAACACAATGCGAATGAGGTCTAAGCGACCATAGGGCACAACACAATGCAAGTGGGGTCTGGGCGACCATAGGGCACAACACAATGCAAGTGGGGTCTAAGCGACCATAGGGCACAACACAATGCGAATGAGGTCTAAGCGACCATAGGGCACAACACAATGCGAATGAGGTCTAAGCGACCATAGGGCACAACACAGTTGCGGTGGTACGTTAGCGACCATAGGGCACGGCCAAATAGCAGTCATGAGGCATGGAGCACTAAGGGCTGAGGATGCCTGTACTATTAAAGAGGTGGCAACAGTAATGCATAGAGGCGGCGGCGTTGGAAGCATGGGCATATGTAGCAAACAGTTAAAGAAACCGAGTTCAAATGTTTATGGGTACGGAGTAGCAGAGGGCAAACCAGAAAGCACAATAGTATAGACTGAAGGTGTTCCCACTACTCACAAAAGATTAAAGGTCCGTGGCCCCTGGCTCCTGATGCTCCGAACAGGCTCTCAACAGGCCTTAGAGTGGCCTTGGAGCTGGCCGCCGGCGTAATCCGCCTGCCGGCGGTTACCGCTGATGCAAATGAGGCTCAGCCTCGGTTTCAGCCCGCGCTGCGCCCGGCATGGGCGAGTCAGGCGCCGTGTGGGGACAGGGTCAGGCAGGCCCTGTCCTGTTCCTGGTCGACGCGTGGTTCCTCTGCTGGGCTGGGGGTGCTGGGGGGGCTCCTGCCCTCGCCCCACGGTGAGGAAGAGTGGAATGAGGGGGTACACAGGCTCTCAACAGGCCTTAGAGTGGCCTTGGAGCTGGCCGCCGGCGTAATCCGCCTGCCGGCGGTTACCGCTGATGCAAATGAGGCTCAGCCTCGGTTTCAGCCCGCGCTGCGCCCGGCATGGGCGAGTCAGGCGCCGTGTGGGGACAGGGTCAGGCAGGCCCTGTCCTGTTCCTGGTCGACGCGTGGTTCCTCTGCTGGGCTGGGGGTGCTGGGGGGGCTCCTGCCCTCGCCCCACGGTGAGGAAGAGTGGAATGAGGGGGTACACAGGCTCTCAACAGGCCTTAGAGTGGCCTTGGAGCTGGCCGCCGGCGTAATCCGCCTGCCGGCGGTTACCGCTGATGCAAATGAGGCTCAGCCTCGGTTTCAGCCCGCGCTGCGCCCGGCATGGGCGAGTCAGGCGCCGTGTGGGGACAGGGTCAGGCAGGCCCTGTCCTGTTCCTGGTCGACGCGTGGTTCCTCTGCTGGGCTGGGGGTGCTGGGGGGGCTCCTGCCCTCGCCCCACGGTGAGGAAGAGTGGAATGAGGGGGTACACAGGCTCTCAACAGGCCTTAGAGTGGCCTTGGAGCTGGCCGCCGGCGTAATCCGCCTGCCGGCGGTTACCGCTGATGCAAATGAGGCTCAGCCTCGGTTTCAGCCCGCGCTGCGCCCGGCATGGGCGAGTCAGGCGCCGTGTGGGGACAGGGTCAGGCAGGCCCTGTCCTGTTCCTGGTCGACGCGTGGTTCCTCTGCTGGGCTGGGGGTGCTGGGGGGGCTCCTGCCCTCGCCCCACGGTGAGGAAGAGTGGAATGAGGGGGTACACAGGCTCTCAACAGGCCTTAGAGTGGCCTTGGAGCTGGCCGCCGGCGTAATCCGCCTGCCGGCGGTTACCGCTGATGCAAATGAGGCTCAGCCTCGGTTTCAGCCCGCGCTGCGCCCGGCATGGGCGAGTCAGGCGCCGTGTGGGGACAGGGTCAGGCAGGCCCTGTCCTGTTCCTGGTCGACGCGTGGTTCCTCTACTGGGCTGGGGGTGCTGGGGGGGCTCCTGCCCTCGCCCCACGGTGAGGAAGAGTGGAATGAGGGGGTACACAGGCTCTCAACAGGCCTTAGAGTGGCCTTGGAGCTGGCCGCCGGCGTAATCCGCCTGCCGGCGGTTACCGCTGATGCAAATGAGGCTCAGCCTCGGTTTCAGCCCGCGCTACGCCCGGCATGGGCGAGTCAGGCGCCGTGTGGGGACAGGGTCAGGCAGGCCCTGTCCTGTTCCTGGTCGACGCGTGGTTCCTCTGCTGGGCTGGGGGTGCTGGGGGGGCTCCTGCCCTCGCCCCACGGTGAGGAAGAGTGGAATGAGGGGGTACACAGGCTCTCAACAGGCCTTAGAGTGGCCTTGGAGCTGGCCGCCGGCGTAATCCGCCTGCCGGCGGTTACCGCTGATGCAAATGAGGCTCAGCCTCGGTTTCAGCCCGCGCTGCGCCCGGCATGGGCGAGTCAGGCGCCGTGTGGGGACAGGGTCAGGCAGGCCCTGTCCTGTTCCTGGTCGACGCGTGGTTCCTCTGCTGGGCTGGGGGTGCTGGGGGGGCTCCTGCCCTCGCCCCACGGTGAGGAAGAGTGGAATGAGGGGGTACACAGGCTCTCAACAGGCCTTAGAGTGGCCTTGGAGCTGGCCGCCGGCGTAATCCGCCTGCCGGCGGTTACCGCTGATGCAAATGAGGCTCAGCCTCGGTTTCAGCCCGCGCTGCGCCCGGCATGGGCGAGTCAGGCGCCGTGTGGGGACAGGGTCAGGCAGGCCCTGTCCTGTTCCTGGTCGACGCGTGGTTCCTCTGCTGGGCTGGGGGTGCTGGGGGGGCTCCTGCCCTCGCCCCACGGTGAGGAAGAGTGGAATGAGGGGGTACACAGGCTCTCAACAGGCCTTAGAGTGGCCTTGGGGTGGTGGGAGACATGGGTGGGGGCCTGGTGGAGGGTGCCCCTGGTGGCTGGGGGTGCAGGGAGACATGCGTTGGTGGCCAGTAGTGCAAGTTGACATGTGGGTTGGCTGGGGGGCATGGCCATGGTGGATGGGGTGCCTGCAGGACATGTGCAGGGTAGGCCCCTGTGGTGTGAGCCACCTGCAGGGGCCGTGGAGGGTGTAGAGGTAACACCTGGGAGGGCCCACACGTGCAATTCACGTGTGGTGCTCCCCGCGCACCCCTGTAATACACGTACCCTGCTGGAATCGCGTGTGTAACTTCCCCTGCACCCTGAAATACACGTACCCTGATGGAATCGCGTGTCGTACTTCCCCTGCACCCTGAGATACACGTACCCTGATGGAATCACGTGTGGAACTTCCCGCGCACCCCTGTAATACACGTACCCTGCTGATTTCGCATGTGTAGCTTCCCCTGCACCCTGAAATACACGTACCCTGCTGATTTCGCGTGTGGAACTTCACGCGCACCCCTGAAATACACGTACCCTGCTGAAATCGCGTGTGGAACTTCCCCTGCACCCTGAAATACACGTACCCTGATGGAATCGCATGTGGAACTTCCGGCGCACCCCTGGAATACACGTACCCTGCTGATTTCGCGTGTGAAACTTCCCCCGCACCCCGAAATACATGTACCCTGCTGATATCGCGTGTGGAACTTCACGCGCACCCCTGAAATACACGCACCCAGCCAAAACGCGTGTAAAACTTCCCGCGCACCCCTGGAATAGACGCACCCAGCCAAAACGCGTGTAGAACTTCCCGCGCACCCCTGGAATACACGCACCCAGCCAAAACGCGTGTGAAACTTCTCACGCACCCCTGGAATACACGCACCCAGCCAAAACGCGTGTGAAACTTCTCGCGCACCCCTGAAATACACGCACCCAGCCAAAACGCGTGTAAAACTTCCTGCGCACCCCTGAAATACACGCACCCAGCCAAAACGCGTGTAAAACTTCCCGCGCACCCCTGGAATACACGCACCCAGTCAAAACGCGTGTGAAACTTCTCGCGCACCCATGATGTACACGCACCCAGCCAAAACACGTGTATGACTTCGCGCGCACACCTGAAATGCACGCACACGCTCCCCCAGGCACAATCGCTGAGCTGTGTATACGGTATTTTTTAAGCGCACATTCTGGCGCACATGTATTGGGACGCTACCGCCTGCTTTCTGTGGCGTACGGGTATGGGCCTGTGCGCGTCTTTGGCCGTGCGCTGTTTTACCCGATTCGATTCCATGAATGCCTGTTGTAGGCGAGCGTCTGGGCGTTCCGCGCACTTGCCTCCTGGTCCTCCCCTGTGACGCCCACATTTTCACGAGTTGTTCCCCATTCCGCGTGTCACGCCCCGTTTTCCGCCTACTTTTGGGATGTGCGCCGAGCTATGTGCGAATTCGCTGTGGCTTTATCGCACAGCGTTAGATGACCTGTGCGCTAGCATGCGGCGCGCACATTTTGCTCGTGCCCGTGCTTCCATGAATGGATGTGCGCTGTTTTCTGTGCGATATTCTGCGATTTTTTTCTGTGGCACTGCGAATCGCACGTTTTCGCACGCGTGCGCCGGTTTTTCCGCGCACATTATTTCCATGAATCGGCCTGCAAATATGCCCTGAGGGGACCATCTTGCAATTCCTTCCATTGTTTTCTCAAAAGCGGTTCCTCTCCCAAAAAGTATCAAGGCTCCACAAATATGATCAGGCCCTGAAAGGACATCAAACTGAACGTACTCCTTGACAAACTAGACAATTGTAAACCACAAACGCTGCCCCCTCTGAAAACCAGATGGGAACACCAAATGAACGCCTGCAACCTTAATCCTGGATATCACAATCCCTTGACAGACTTGCTTCAAAGATGCCACCAAATACACACAAAAGAAGCATATCACTAAGTTGTTCACCCCCAAACTAAAACAGCTGATGAAAAAAAAATGGGAATCAAAGCAAAACTGGAGAGAAATATGTTTTACAGATAACTCTGAATCTACAGATCGGAAAAAAGGTTCTCTACAAACAATACATAGGGCCACATTACGAGGTTGGGGTACCGTTATTAGCTCTGAAGTCCATTAACGGGTCCCTTCCATAACGCCTGGACCCGCTAAGGGACCTCGTAGTAGGGCAGTAAGGGATTACCGGCACCAGTGCCCTTACCGGTGCCGGTAATCCCTTACCACCCACCTCGTAATGAGGCCCATAGTCTCTGGGCTACAATAGGTGTTGTTCTTCTAATAGGTACTGGACAGAGCCCAGCTGCGACTCTCTGTTGGTTTTTTTGCTCATCATACGTCTCATATTTCGGCGTGACCGTTTCTGGTACTTCAAAATGGATGGTTGGAGTGCGGGCTGTACTTGGGACCTCCTCTACAGGAGGCTATGAATTCTTGTATCGATAAAAGGGTGAAATCATCTACTGCCAATAATGGGGGTTTGCTAGGCGCTACTTCCAATGCTGAGTTTAGTGTTGTTGGGCCTTTATTGTCTAGCTAATCTTGGAGTTATCAAATTATGTTACTGAACTGTGCTCAAATGAAGTCACAGAGTTGTTGGGATGGGGGCTGCGATGTATTGAAAGTTGCTGGAGTCTCTGATAATTTTGGAGAAAAAAAATCAGATTGTGTAGCCCAGAGACATTAGGGGCAGAGGTCTGTGCAGCCAGCTGGAGTTTGTCTAGTCTGTTAATGTCTGTCTTATGTGTTGTTTGTTGTGACGTCATAGGATGACATTTTTCCTTCGAGGAACTAGCATAAAAATTACGTGATTGAGTAACTAAGATATTGTAGAGTACGAATTGATGTTTGTTGATTAAAAAAGGAGATATACATTTTTGCAGAAAAATGGGATTGGAGCTTGTGACGATTGGTGCTCGCTCATACTGTTGAAGTTGTTTAAAAAACAAAAAACATAACACGCGTAAAGAGAAAGTAAACAGATTTAAAACATGGAAGACATGACTCCATTAGTACATCTGTGCAAACAGTTGCTAAAACATGCACCTAAGCTGAAAGAATACAGCGCAGAATGGGTTAAAGGAAACGCAAACAAAATGTTTATGCTGTGGCCCCAGGGTGGATTATTATCTAAAACGGTCCTACAGCACATGACTACATATTTGAATGCCACATACACAGGCAAAAACTTAGACAAACGCCTAGCTAGTTTAGAGCTTTGGAAGATGTATCAACAGGATAAGGAGGAGGAGCCGCCATTAGACTGGATACATAACGTATCGACAGAGGGGGGATGAGACGTCTTCTGTGACACCCGCCCCATCTAAAATGAAAACTGAGGACAGTAAGGACGAAGGGTATACCCGCTAAGAGAACTTAAAGCAGCTACAGGGTATAGCAATCCAGCATATGAGTTACCTACGCAAAGTATTGACGAAAACCCAGACAAAGATAGAGATAGAGATAGAGATATCACCTCCAAAGTCCTGAGGAACAAGGAGAGATGCGAGAATGAGAAAAAGGACCAGGAGCAAGCAAGTACATCTCTCAATATGGAGAGAGAAGGCAAAAGATGGAAAGGAAGTGAGGATAGAACTGATGAGATAGCATTCACACAGAACGAATGAATGGGAGGATAGATTTTATTGAAATGTGATGGTAAAGGCATTGATGACGTGAAACAAAAAGAGAAGCTAAATGATTTACAGAGGAAAGAGAAGGAAAAATAAAAAGGATTGAGAGACGAAAGAATAAGGATAAAAGATAGGCAGAGATGAGAACAGGTATATCGCGAAGAGCAAAAAAGGGTATGCGATTATAAGCAGAGAGCAGCCAAGGATCAGGATAGACAGGAGCAGTGAAAAAGAAAGGAAGAACAAAGGATACGGGAGAAAAGAATAAAGAGACGAAGGGATGAGGAAATACGAAGGGCAAATGAACGTAGAGATGCAAAGAAAGAGGAAGAAGATATGGTCAGTGAAGAAGCAGGGAAGCGCAGAGAATTTGATGACGATGTAGAAAGTAAGCGAAGGCAAAGAGCATGTGATCTTGAATATCTGGAAAGGGATGTTAAAAAACCCAATCCAGTAGTAGATTGGGAAGATATAGAAGTATTCTTTCCTTAGTATGATTCAGTACCAGGCAGGTCTAGGGCGAATATCGAGGATGACTTCGACACCAGAAGCATCAGAGAGACGATCAATAGAATATATGATGAAATGGGGCTAGAAGAAGTACCCCAAGGGGAGTGGGAAGACGAGCGCCTGGAGAGCACTCAGCTTTACAATACTGAGGATGCCTCTTGAAGATGCAGAAATAGAGAACTGTCCCTAGATAGGTGGGAAATCAGTAGGAACAAAGAGGATGCAAGAAGTTGCACGAGTTGGGCACAGACAATGTCAGACACCGAAAGAGAGGAGCATGAGGAAAAGGAGGAAGAGAGAAGATGCAAAAAATGATTCTATAGAAGGAAAGGTATAAGGTGGTCAGATTCTAATGGGTCTACACCGAGGACATCAGAGTCAGACCAACACAAAGAATTATCTCACAGTCAGAGGGGGGTGTCTCCACCACCCTATGTGAGCCAGCTAAGGACCTTGCCAGGTAGGCGGCGATGCAGGAATTTTACTCCTGCAATAGACAGAAGAACAATGAGAGAAGAGAGAGAGGGCTATACTTCCCAATTTCTGTTGCTCGAGAAAGGTGGATCGAGACCACAGTATATTCCATGGCCACACATTGATCGGTAAAACAAGAAAAATAAGCTTGCACTGTTGACATCGGGAGCCGGAAAATGGATACACGAGCTAGAAAAAATAACAGGAGGGAACACGTTAGCTATAGGGGATATCAAAGGTCTTTTAATCGCCATACATGGTGATAGAGCAGATGATGTGTGGCCACAGGCAGGTTACCCTGGTGTGACCACAGTTAATACTGCGCATGACGGAGCACCATTTAACAATTGCAGAACCACGGTATGGAAAGCATTACGATTGTTATATCCAGATACTTCCGACATGGGAGCTATAATGACACGTAAAATGAAGGAGTCAGAGGACCATTTGCTTTACATCCAAAATTTCCAAGACGTGTGGGTACTCTAGACTCGGGAATCTTAGGGGAAATCTATACCCGTGTTTTACCATATATTATGTCAAGGGCTGCCAGATCAGATACAGAAGCAGCTCAAGAAATTGGTAGGAATCGAGGCCAAACCGTGGTCTGAAATACAGTTGACCATAGCACACTATTGCAGGCTGCTGCAAGAAATGAATCGCAAAAAAGAGGCTGCACGAAAGGGTGAAGAGGCAAAATTAGTGCAGAAGAAATTGTAAAAATATGCCATTGAAGGGGCAATGATAACTAGCACAGACGGGTCGAGCATGCAGCAAGTCAATAATCCACAACAGAATAATCAGGGAAATACTGGGTTTTACCCCAGCGGAAGAGGATTTAGAGGAAGAGGATGGCAGAGTAATCAGGGAAGTTTTCAGAATAATCAAGGAGGCTTTCAAAACATGCAAAATGGCAATCAAGATATGTTAAATGGGCAAATAATCAGACCACCGCCAATATGTTGGTTGTGTGGGATGACTGGGCATATAGCACGCACATGCAGAAGTCAAGGCATGATGCAACACGACCCAGGAACAAGAGCAGGTATGGTGAATCCACCTGTGTTTTTACAGCAGGGAGGAAGTGGAGTTGCACAGACTCACACGGCACAACATTAAACACCACGAGCGCAACAAAGTTTACAACCTCAGAATTTGATGAGTTTTCCACAAGGACAGTCTCAGCAGTCGCCGCTGCAAATGTCGCAGACAGTAAGTACAGGTCAGGCTGTAAACCCTGTCTCTATAGGAGAATGTGATATGAATGTACCACTATTATATTCGCGACAAACCGTAGTAAAAATCTTGGGTCGAGATCTAATGATGAAGTTAAACATGACAATCTTGTTCACTTAGGAGGGCAAAGTATGTTCGACTCCAGGAATGCATTATCTGAACGTATGTGAAATGATTAGAGCATACGCGGGACAAACAGCTGTGAGGGCTGTACCACTAGAGGCAGAAATATTTGCATATGAAATACACGTGCTAATGGCAGAGCTGCCAGGCCTTGCAGACAAAACCATGAAGACCCCAGATAAATTTCTATTAAGGCCAAGAATACCTATGCACGAGGAAACAGGACAAATATTTCCCTTGATGATACACACACCCGCGATATGAGGGAAAATGGCTCCGATTGATGGTTGTGATGATGAAGGCCGACAATGGTGCACAGTAATAACTGTTGAAGAAGGGTACAGATTGACAGACATCACTGATGATGATCTATTTGACGAGCAAACAGATAGGGGAGAAATAGCAGTCGAGGTAAATCTAATTTTTTTTTGCGAAAATGATCAAAAGAGAAGTGCCTCAGAGAATGATGTTGGCACAGAACCGTCCTGAATATTTTGAGGATGACATGGCCCAGGTGACTGCCTCAGTGTGGACCACAGGCCCCTATGACGTAGGCTTGTTGAAAGAAGTCAAGAAGTAAAAATGAAACTGAAGCCAGGAGCAATTCTACCAAAAGCACGACAATTTCCCATGTTCAGGGAGGCAGATGAAGGTATTTTTTATGACAATTTCCGCTATGATGGAGCAGGGCATATTAGTGACATCAGAGTCGTCATGCAACACGGCGGTTTAACCAATTAAAAAATCAAAGGGAGGGACTTGGTGTTTAATTCAGGATTTACGCCCAATAAATGATATTGTTGAGGCCGAGTTCACTTTAGTCCCTAACCCGGCTACAATCCTATGTAATATACCTGTTGAGGCAAAATATTTCACTGTGATTGACTTGAAAAATGCATTTTTCTTAAACCCTTTGCCCAGAGACTCACAAGATCTGACGTCTTTTACATTCAGGCAAATGCGTCTGAAAAGCACAAGGCTACCCCAGGGATACTGTGCGTCTCCTTCTATTTTTAACAGAGTCCTGCAGATGGACCTAAGCAATATTGCATTAGAAAATGTATGTGAATGACATCTTAATTTGCAGCACTACAGAGGAAAGAGGAAGACACAATTCTATTCAGCTATTGACTATTTTGGCTGAAAAAGGATATAAGGTTGACAAAGAAAAGTTACAATATTGGCAACAAGAAGTGCTATAGATAAGTCAGCTGATTTCACATGAGGGGAAAAGGGTTACCCCAGAAAGGGCTGAAGCCATACTGAACAGCCAAGCCACACACGATAAAGCAGATGCAGAGCTTTTTTGGTCTTTGCAATTATGTCAGGGCATGGGTCTTTGACTACAGCTCATATACCAAGCCCTCCGAGTGAACGGCACGCCAGTGCAGCACACAGCCTTATTGGATAGGCTCATTAAGGCACTATAGCTCCCAGTGGGCATACCAATTGAGAAATGTGCCGCCCACACAAAGGGGACGGATTTTATCTCACGTGGAAATCAAGCAGCAGAAATGGAAGCCAAAAGTATGCCATCCAAGAGCGAGACGATCATGGATGTGGAAGTCACTGATGTAAATGAAAAAAATGATTGTCGCACAAAGTGAACCTGAAAGCTACAATAACATGGGACAAACGCAGTTAATGGAACTCCAAGGGGAGGCACCACAGGAGGAGAAACATCTTTGTAAGGGGCGAGGGAGATCTTCAAACCCCTCCGAAAGCTTGTGGTGACAAGACAGCACTGGTAAACCAGTAATGCCTATAGCCCTGTTAAAAATAGCATTGGAACAGTTACACTATCCAGCGCACATGACAAAAGAGAATTTTGCGGCAACATCATTGAAGACTGGTTCATACCGAACTTAGCAGAGCACGTTGCATTTTTTATGGTAAACTGTATAATTTGCCAACAGTTCACAGCTGGGCATACACTAAAGGTAATTAGAGGAGTCATCCCAAGGCCCAATGGAACTTTTCAGCACTTGCATGTCGATTACATCGATATGATTCAAGTATGTAATGGGTACAGGTATCTAATTGTTGTGGTGTGTCCATTCTCTAGATGGATAGAAGCAGGTCCATGTACAGACCCAGACTCTACCTGTGCGGCCAAATTTCTAGTGAGAGAGGTATTTCCCAGGTGGGGAGTATGTGAAGTCACGAGATCAGATAATGGGACTCACTTTGTTGGCGTATCACCCGCAAGGTAACGGGAAATGTGTGTAACGCTCACCTGATTCCCGTAGAGGCGCCGGTCTTGACTGGGCGTATACTGTATCTTCAAAGGTGATGTGTAACACACGGCTGGCTCTTTGGGCTGGACCTCTGTGCACTGTATGTCTGGCTTGAAGGGTAAGATGTCTGCAGATAGAAAATGTGGGATTAATGAACTGGGTTATTGAATGTCTCTCTCTTCTTCCCTTTCTCTTCTCCTGTAGAACCCCAAAGGTTAACGCTCTCACCTTAGGTAAGTGAACGCCGTGCTCTCCATCTGCCTCGAGGCAGGGTGCTGTAACCAGTTTCTTCACTGGATAAGGGGAGCAGGCCTCTTGACTTCAGAGGACTGCTGTCCGTCGTTTACTGCACGAACGGTAAGTTTCGAGTAATTCTAATGTCTTTAAAGTCTTTAGTAATGATGTCTCTTGTTTTGCAGGGTTCCGGCGATGGCGGATGGCGGGCTGAAGTGAGTTGAAGATGGAGCCCGTGTGATGAATAGAAGCGCCTGGAAGCACGTAAGTAAGCGCTTGTTGCCTGCTTCACGATGCGCTCTAACTGTCTTTTTATTTTGCAGGTACAAGTTCGGGGCGGCTGCAGGGTGCCGGAATACCCACTGGGTTAGATGTGGAAAGGGGTAATGGCACGTGAGTATTAAAGTTCCCCAATGTCTTTAAACGCACCTTGTTTTGTCTTTCAGATGCGGGATGCAGCGCCGAAGGCCTCCGGAACGTGCGAAGAGTTGGTAAGCTTTTGTCTTTCAGATGCCGGAATGCAGTGTGAAGACTTCCGGAACGCACGAAGAGTAGGTAAGCCTTTGTCTTTCAGATGCCGGAAAGCAGCGCGAGGCGTTGGTGACAGCCGATGGACCAGGTAAGTGAAGAGCTGTCACTGAAGACCGTAATGCTAACCTGTTCTTTCTTGTCTTTATAGGTGTTGCTGAAGACTGGATTCAGAATGGTAAGCCTTTTTCCTTAGGCCCAGGATCAGATGCAGAAGACACGATGAGCGTTCTGCTGCTGAGGATGCAGAATAACGCAAAGCAAGATTCATCCATCGGGTGTAGTTTAAATAGCCTCCTGTAGTGTCTCCTTCCACAGCCACGGCTAGGTAAGAAAAGAGTTCCTGCTTTCCAGAAGAGTTCCAGTGTTCTGAATCTAGGGAGTGGCTCCTGCCCCACCCAACAGGAAAAGTAGTTCCAAACAGAAGAGGATCAGAGACTCAACTGGCAGGCAAGTAAGCAGCATGGTCTGCTGCAGGTAAGTCCACCCAAGCATTATGAGCCCGGCGCTTCCAGCGCTGGGACTGGGCATATTTATGAGCCTGGTGCCACTGGCGCCAGGACTGGGTCCAAAAGGTCCCAACTGGGACTGGTTGGCACTCGGAACCTGGGTTATGGATCTGCTTCCAAGGGAGTTGGGAAAACCCTGACCTTTTGGAAGCAGAGATCATGACAATGTGAGAAGCTCAACAGCTTGTTAAAGGAAAGGATAGCCAAGTTGAAGCTTACTCTAAGAAAGGGATGGTTACACTGCCTTCCTTTGGCTCTGTATGCACTCAGAAACCAGCCTGGTTCTGACCATCATCTTACGCCGCACGAAATAGCAACAGGAAGAAGGTTGCGCACTCCCCTGATATCCCGAGACAGAGCTAGATGTGATGCCCAGCCGACAAGAGAAATGTTAGGGTCCGATATGCAAAATTACTTGAATTGCATGACATCGTGTCTTACTGTAATTTCAGGCCAGCTGCAGCGACGACTAAAAGGGTGCAGGGCAGCACGGAACACAGAAGGAGATACTACTACAGGCACAGCTCAGAGCCTATGTATTCCATCAATCTTCCCTGGAGACACCGTCCTGGTAAAGAACTACACGAGAAAGAAGTGGGACGAGCCAAGGTTTAACAGTCCCTTTACAGTGAACGACTGCACTCCCTCTGCAGTGAAGCTGAAAGGAAGAAGAGCTTGGATCTTTTTGGGTGATATCAAGCCATACATCAGAGAAGGCCCCCTGCCTGCACCCCAATGCGAAGAGACTACAAACGACTGGTAAGAACCACAGCACATGCAGGCGAGTTCCATGACGAGGAAGAAGGACGCATGACCAACAGATAAGCAAAGACAAAGAAACTTTGTGCAAAGTTGTGGCTCCCTTTGAGACATTCCTCTGAGCAAAAGGAGGTTAAGGACATAAAAACGGACACTCTGTGCATCCTAGTTGCAGGGTGAAGAAGAAAAGTGCACCTATGAGCCACAACATAGTCTGTCGGCTTTGAACTTTGGACTGAGGCACACTGAAGCCTTGACTAGAAAAGAATATGCCAAATTTTGATCGAGGACACACAAGTTGGAAGAAAATACAGTATCGTGATTCTTTTAACACAGAGACTTTATTCGGAGTCACTTATGGTGTCCCACAGTAGCGACATCACCAAGGACGTATTAACCTATTTCGAACTAGCACTGAGATCATACCCGTCATTGGTGGGGAGTTTCACCAGTATCACTGACTTTCTTCAAGATCCTGAAAACAAAAAGACCATAAGGAGGCTGCTCACTGTAATTGCTGAGCAGTTCCTCCTGCTTCCGGAATACAGCAAGGAAAAACCAAATGTCCCAAGCAGAGGAAGAAGCGAATAGGCTTATCAATGTACTGTTCTTTCACCTAATTGAAGACTGTCCAGATCTTGTCGGGAGAACCACGGACGTCTTGACATTTCTTCAAGATCCAACAAACACAGAACATTTAAGTATAATCCTGAACGGAATTATTGCCCAAGTTGCTCTCAACGCACACCAAAATTGTAGAAACTGTTTACAGTGAGTGAGGGCCAAACAGTTCCAAACTTCAGCAAGGGCAGGACAAATTTTCCTGTCACCAGAAGACAGCAGGTTGGTGAGTAACGTCTTTTTTCGCCTAATTGAGGATTTCCCAGAACTTGTGGGGAGAGCTGCCAGTGTTGATGTCCTCACATTCATCCGCGACCCAGCTAATTCTGCGCAAATGAGCATGCTCTTGCATGGTATTGTGATGCAAGCCAAACTTTCTAACCATCAACAGAACTATCTGAGAAGATTCTAAACTTTCCTTCGAGGGACAGATCGAGAGAGTATTGCCAGAGACTTCACCTTGGTATACTAACAGGAATGAAGCAAATCAGAGGCACCAATTGGGAACTCGCATATTTTGAACATGCACAGTAAAGAGACTTGCTGAATTATTACCTGATTTTGACAATTTCGTATACAGAAAAGAGAACTGTTTCTAGAGACAAGAGACAATATATTACTCCCGTTATTACCTTATACTCTCACTTCCAACCCGGCACACCGCTTAAGCACGGGGCGGGCTGGGCCATTAACTCACTTCACAGCTAATATAGCAGTTATGAACCCACCATGTAGTTGTTTATTTAATGTTATACACGCAGTGTGTGGTTATGAGGACTTTATAAAAGGCCTCAGCACTGCCTTGCCAGGCAGCCTTGACTGTCTTGGAAGCTTTCAGCACTCACAACGTGTGTTCATGAGCACCTTCTTAAAGGCCTTGGTGCTGCCTTCCGCAGAGGCACACACCACCTAGGAGCCTACCAGTAATGCTGCACACACAAGTGCATCCACCGGTATGTCTCGCGGTCGGGTACTGGGATCGATCTCATCACAACAGAGAGGCTTATCTGAAACCCTGTATCAGCCCCTACACGGCCCATACACGCATTGGTGCATCCATACTTTGCTGCCCTCTTATTGCCATGCCCTGGGGTGGCCTGGTGGCCTTACTGGTCACACAGGACAATCCCTCACCTCACTTTCCACCATGGTAATCATGGAATCAGCACTGCGGCACGTGATGTGCAATCAGTACTCATGGTTATTACACCTTGTCTGCACACTGCACACCACACAATCTTGGTAAAGTTAATCAGCTTCACTGCCTATCATACCAAGGCAATCCTCAGCACCTTACAGTTAGACTGCTAGAGCACTACTCTGCCTCTGCCCAGAGGACATTTATAAGGATCATCAGTGAGTCCCTTCAGGGTGAACAACTAATCCAGTCCACTCCACCAACCCACTAATCTCACTGGTAGACCCACTGGCTAACAGCCTAAATTACCACTCCTTCACCCACCTTGGCCCCCGGGTCCCAGACTTTGTTGAATGATGCACGCTGGGTAACTGCAGCCTGCACTTCAAAACCTTGTAAACCCACTAGGGTTCTAACATGCTTACCTAATTTCCTTTTCATAGGCCTCCTCAGCATAGCAGTTGCAGTGGAATTCCACTTGACTATTCCTTGGAGCACCTCTCTGGCACAGTAAAAGACTAACTGATAATCTCATTCAACCTCTGATCGGTAAGCTCACACATTCATGTTCATCTTAGACCATCTGTGTGCTTCCATCCCAGGGGGTCCCATTCCTCATACCAGTCCTACTTCTTCCTCTCTCCCTCTTCCCTCCCTCCTCTCTCTCCGTTTGGTTCGTCGAATCTGACTGTTTTATCATTCCATCAATATTGTCATTATTACCATGTAACCCACTTACATAACTAATTCATCACTACTATAATGACTGTTCAAATTGTGATGTATGTGCTATAATATAATTGCCAACCATTCATAATGCAATGTTGCATGTACTTCAACCTTACCACTATTGGGCATAAAACACTATCGGGTGATGCACACAATGCTTAATGTAATAAATTGTCAACATTTAGCCTTGAAAATGACTGAGGGTCAAAACACGTTGTCGGCTACACAAATAAACACCATTTGCACCCTTAAAAATCAAGCTATTTACTTTTAGAGATAATATACTCTCATCCTCCTCTCAGTATCTAGCACGAATGTGAAGGGTCTCAAAACCCACTCTCCAATTTCATAGCATAAGACAGTGGGCACTGTCCTAAGTAGACCACATCGCACGCAGGAAGGTACGCAGTAATAATCAAATCAAGCGTGGTAGTCCAGTTTTTCTAGTGCTCCCACCAGCTTTCATAAATAGGAGAGATGCTTGGTAGCATAGTTTGGTTAAGCTTGGAGATGGCTCTTCTACGACTTACTCAGGGCGTACAAAAGGGAGCTTGTAAGTTAACGGGTTTGTTTCTTCTAATATCCAAGAGATGTGTTGAGATGCACTGTGGGCACAACATGCTCTGGTGATGGCTGAATGGATACGAGAACTTGCATGGTGCAATACGCAAAGAAATCTATTGATACCAAGCTCTCACTCAAAGGTTTACTGGGGCCCATTCCGGACATACCTGGGCAAAATGGACGCCATACTGAGTGACAGTGACAAAGCGGCCCAATGACTGGGTATGGACGTGATAGGGATATGCTGATCTATTGGATACAATGTGGGACTTGCAGAGCATCCTCATGTGGTCAGTGGTTGTAAGGGATCAATCCACCATGACAAGCCTGATTATTGCTAGCGTATTGAATGTGCAATGTAACATAATTCACAATGTTATCATCTTGAGTATGGTGGGTTTTGTATGCAATATGTAGGCCAAGTATGGAAGCCTAAGCCTAATAATCCAACACTTCTATTGAGAGGGCTTTACAGTCATCCACAACCCTCACCCTATTCACCCTCTGAGGGGTGGCGCCAGCCCGAGGCTTGGGGTGAATTAAGCCCTCCCACTTTCAGAAGAGCAGGGAGAAGGCAGCACTCTGCCATGATGATCATTCTGGTGGACTGATGAGAGAGCCTGTCTAATTGCTAAACTGGAAGAGCAGAGAATGTACATTTAAACAATCATTAATGTGGCAGTGGCAGCAAACATGCAGTGGCAGATGACAGAAGCCTGTCCAGGTGATAGTAATATACCCCCCAAGATGAAGTCAAAGACTTAACTGCTATGTTCAGCTTTTAGATGGCCCACTCCTCCAATGATTTGCATTGCTTTGCGAAACTAAATAGCCCTTGTATATAGGTGAAAGGTGTACATCTAATTGGTCAAACGAAGGTGAAATAGCTCGTCAGCCTCCTTGGGTTTGAGGAGAGGGGATCAACAGCGCAATGGGTTAATGGACCCAATCACGAATAGCTTTCAAAACTGTCATCCAGCCACCCTAAACAAATTAGCCTGCCGCAGCCCTGGAACCCTCTCCTGAACCACCAGTACATCCCACAGTTCGACAACAGGCATGCTGACTCACTGTGTACTGTGGTGGGTCAGAAGAAGGAGTCAGACACATTGAGGACATTCTAGATTATTTTAAATCAAATTATAAGAATAAGGCCTGTCTGTCCCTATTGCTAGAGTGAATAACCAACCTATCTAAAATAACTAAATGTGGTCCAAACCACTATATATAACTAAATGAAATAGGCCAAGAGAATTCCTTTTCTTCCCCTGGTCTTGTCTTGTCTTGTCTTCTCTTCTGATAGTCTCTTTATATACAGGTTTCTCTTTGGTACAGATATTTCTTAACGTAATCTCCTTTCATAGTCTATGTTATCAAATCTTGTAGTTCTTCAAAAATACTCTTGGGGTTCATGCTTTCTGTGGCCCTATACTTAGAATATCTTTCCTTCAAATAGTTCCTCACTCTTGTCATAACTTATAGACTCTTCCCAGTCTATTAATTCAACCTTTCTTCAGTTGGGTTTGCCTTGATCCCTTTTTAGGTTTTCCTTGTTAAGGATTCTCTATATTTGGTGGTCTCCTCTCTTATCTTGTTCACTTGCCAGTTTTATTTCCTCTCTCGTTATTTGTCTCTAGGTTGGACTTTCTCCAGTCTTCAACTCTGAAGACATAGAGTGGGTTCCTTTCCTCCCAGAGTTTTTGTTCCCAGTATCTGTTGGCTCCCCACCTTGGTTGGTAAAATCTCTCTTCTATATGTTTTTCACATTTCTTGTTAACCAGTTTCTTCAATTTTATCTCGTCCTCAGATCTGTGACGTGTTTCTCTCTTCACATAATATCCATCTTCCCTGACCGAGTTATTTGTTATTTGCTTTCTTAGGTTTTTATAGTTCCAATTATATAGTTATAAAATATTAAGAAGTGTAAAGGTTTTTGGAAATCCTGACTTATTAAATAAAAAAAATGTAAAACAATTGCACACAGTGTAATATTTGCTCTCTCGTCCTTAGGACTGGGATGAGTTTCTTCACTCAGGTCCCTGGTGCCGACCACTCGTCCTGGTTCCGGCGGTACCTCTCGTTATGTGGGGGAAGGTTGAAGGACTCGGCTCTCTGTTGGGTACGCGTTCTTTCTCTTGTCGCTGGTTGGTTTCCCGTTCTCAGTGCCTTGTCAGGTTTATGCCGTACACGGACACTGGTGATCAGAAGCTTTTCACGTTTTCCTCATGGCTGTTCACACTGACCCTCTGGCGTCTTGCACTGGCCTCCTGTGTCTGGTTGATAGTCGCAGGCTCCGCCACCTGCCTCAGCTCCACCTCCACAAGGCGTGATGTCAGGGGGCTTCCCCCTTGCTTCCTCTCCCTTTGCTCTGACTCATCCCAGTTAAATATGCATCTCTCATTAAAGATACATGTTCCTTTCTTTTATGATATGGATTTCTTTTTACATTGCTTTCAGCCAAACCTAAAGATGTCACACTTCTCTTTTTATTAGACGTTCCCATTTATGTGGTTTAGGGTGTTCCACACAGGAACAAGAGTCTATGTCTGAACGCCACCAAAATTGCCTGCAAACACCACCTCCTTTTTTCTGAAGCCTCCCTCATTTCCACATACACAGACAGTGGGGGTCATTAAAGGGTTGGCGGCAGCCATGCCGGTAAATACCGGCACAGCTGCTTCCAGAGTACTTTTTTTACCGGCACCTGGCAATGGGGATGTACCGGGGCATTCCTGCCCCAGCGGACATGGTAATTCCCCTTCGCAGGGTGCTGGTAAAAAATGACTCCCCATTCCCATTTGCTACAGTGTAGGTCTGCTCGCCAGTGCCATTCTGCCGATAGGTCAGAGCTTACCAGTACCGTTGTTACGGACCGGCAACCTTGTAATGAGGCCCAGTGTCATGGTCACTCCTTTGACTCAAATGAATCATGTTTATTGTAATATATGTTCTCATTTAGCAATGTCCTTCTCACCAATCCTTCTCTTAAATATCATTTTGGGCCTCCATACATCACCCTGTTCTATATACCTTTTCATGAGAACTGTATGTAGTATTTCTATCTCAGCTGCACAGCAATAATTAACACATAAGTAGCCTCTTTCTGTTCTCCCCCCATGGGATATAAAGCTGCTCTATCGTTTCAAGTGTCGTCCTGTGCTCTAAACCCCTCTATGTTGTTATTATTTTTATTATATTTATGGGCATGGGCCTAGCTTTAGGAAGCAACAGAGCACTTTACAATCATTTAGGGAAGATAACAGTGAGGGAAGCAGACAGAAAGGAGCAGGGAGCTAACACCATTGGAGGGCGGGCAATGACGGCAAAGGATCGACAAGCAAACACAGGAAGAAACAGTGTATTTGTATTTATTTTATTTGTAAAGCGCTCCTGGCCCTGAGGCATCTGGGCGCATGTATAGCCCAGGTTACATACACATATATACAATAATAATTATACAATAGCTTACACATGTTCCATGGTGGTGGCAGTTAAAATAAAGTTGCAAGTACATATATACAATACATACAATAATGACATAGGTACATAGTATGATCAGTCAGTATACAGAATTTAGTAGGAGGTATAGTTAAGGATAGCAACATGAAGGGACTAAGTGGGGAGTGGGCCCCCAGGTGTGGTCTCTATAAGGTCCATACAAAGGAGGCTAAGCTAACGAAGAATCCAGTTCATGCAGCCAGCGTTTAGTATTACTCTTGAATGAGTGGAAGGAAGGTTCTGATCTAAGGGATAAAGGAAGCGTGTTCCATAGCTTAGCTGACAGAACTGGGAAGCTGGAGCCCCCTGAGTTTTGGAGTTTGAATCTCGGTATGGACATTGTGTGGGCTTGAGCAGCTCTAAGTGGTCTTGATGACGTATGTGGGTAGAGTCGGTTGGTGAGGTAGGCTGGGGCGAGATTTGCCCAAATTTTATGTATTAAAGCAAGTGTTTTAAGGGAGATTCTGTGCTCGACCGACAACCAGTGCAAGTTACGTCTGGTGTCCGAAATGTGAGACTTCTTTGGGATGTTAAGGGTTTCCCTGATGGCATTGTTTGTGTTACTTGTAGTTTGTTGATATTTGTTTTGCTGGTCCCTAAATAGAGAGTGTTGCAATAATCAATTTTGGACATAACTAAGGTTCTAGCAAGCGTGATGCAGATGGGTGTCATGAGGAATGGCCTACATGCAGTGATTTGTTTGCAAGTGAAAGCGGATGCTGCTACCACAGCGTTCGTTTGTCTGGTGAAGGATAGGGTGGCATCAAGGTAGAAACCAAGGGTTTTTGTATTATTGGAAACCTTGATAGTGTTGCCATCGATGGAAAAGGATTTGAAGGCCGGGTCAAGTTTATTGAGTCTAGTGCAGGATCCAAGGATAAGTAATTCAGTTTTATCATCGTTTAAACAAAGTCTGTGTTGTGCCATCTCAGTATAAAGGACCAGATCACCGAATCTCAGGCATGCTGGGGAGTGGAGGGTGTGTGGACCTAGGTGTTAGCCATTCCTTGAAGATTGTGAAAGTAGTTTTATGACACTGCTGACCTTTCTAATGCTCTGAATGCCTGTTTTCGGTCTACTGTCTGCTCTTCCATATTAAGGACACAGTTGATTTGTACAGTACCATTGTGTTCCAGCAGTGACTTGATATACTGCGCTTTCTGAGGTAATGTAAACATTGCTCTGTCAATGCTTAGTTGCATGGATCTACATATCCAGGAAGAAAATTGATACTCATGTTATGATGAAATGACTACTGCTCTGCAGGAGCACAGGGATGCCTTGTAGCTATGCCACCTACTCAGCTTCACACAACTACTAATCCATTAGTGATCCCAATCATAAAGCTAAAACAGACATCGCTCGATGGCTATACCTCCTCTGCCTTTTTTGGTAAGGTCGGCCTAGGGCAGGCAATACTCAGGAAGGGTGCAAAGTGATAACAGTAGCAACCCAAACACAAATAGTACAAAGAGACTGTAATCACTATATTTACCTTTATTAACCAATCAAGAATGCAATAGCTAACTAGCACAAGCACAAACATACCCCTGTGGAAAGAACACAGAAAATGCAGACCTTGCAGAAAATGGCACTCTGGCTACATGAGAGGGAACGATAAGGCAGCAAATTCAACAATGTCACTTTAAAGTATATGGGAATCATTACAGGTGTCACGCCTCGGCACCGTTCCACACTAAGACCCCGTGCTTCATACTTACCTCAGGGCCGACAGCGGAAAGGGACATCTGGCAAAACTATTGCGCTTCGCCGTTCTGTTCGGCATTCTGTAGCGCCATTCCTGATGAAGTGGAGAATGCCCTGGAGGCTAACGACTACCGCACCAGCCAGACGGTCTTCGAACTACGGTTCCCATGAAACCTAGGGAATCCGTAGTCCATGACATCACGATTGCCTCCCTCACTCTGCTTCACCTCCTCATTGATTTAAGCGGCTGCAGCCCGGAGGACGCTGCTTCTGTTTGAAAGTTACAGCCGGCGCTTAAGTTCCGTCTTATCGCCTTGTTTCTGAAGCTCATTTGTATCGTTTCCAGTCCGCTCCGCGGATTCCTGTTCCTTCATACCGCGCTCCGTGTATCGAACCCTCTTTCTGAACTAAGGACTGCCTGCCTGCTGATTCTGTTTACTTCTTGCTCGCCCGTGTACCGACTTGAGGATTGCTGTAAGGACTGCCTGCCTGCTGATTCTGTTACCTTCTTGCTCGTCTGTGTACCGAATCTTTCCGTTTTGTGATACTGTTAAAGGACGTTGGCTATTTTGGATTCTACCTGGTTCCGCCCTTTAAGTGCACCTTGGGACGCCTTGCAGTTGTGCACCCACCCGGATCTAGTGCGTCCCTCGTTCCGCCCGGGAAAAGCTACCCAACTAATATTCCCCCGTTTATTATTTTGCACTGTCGTTGTGTTCTGCATCCTGGAGTATAAGGGAACTTCGACTTCCTAGGGTAAGACCTTCAGTGCCCTTATTTTTGTTCTCCTTGCTACCTACACCTCTTAGGATAATTTCTAATTCCTTGTCTATAACTCCGGGGGGGGACCAGGGCATTGTGGGTTCAGGATCCAGGGACTGGGTTGTTCCGGTATTATTCTGTCTTATCTCCACTTATTGGTACTGCTGTTATTCCAAGTGATTAATCATGTGTTGTTTCTTGCAGCTGGGTCCGTGGCGGCGTGTTTCTCCCCGCTCTTTCGGATGATCGGTCCCTTTGTCTGGCACAATAATCAGCAGTGGGTCATATCATCAGGAAGGTCATTTTTTCCCTCATAGAGAGGAGGCTCGGGTGGAGGCTCCAACCCGAGCTCTTCAATCAAAGCACCGTCTCGCCGGTTTGGCCTCCTGTCTTGTCCACTCCCGTTCGGTGAGTAACAGAAACAGAAGCCATGGAAGAGACGGACCCCTTGGCTGCTCTGGTCCGTTTGGTATCCGACTTACGGTCGGACATGACGGCAGCACATGATGCCTTGCACCACCGAATTGATGGTTTGCAACGCTTCCCGCCTCCACACACACTGGGGGTAGACACGTCTGGTGCCACTGCGTCTAGTTCCGGTGTCTCTTCGGCCTCCACGACGGGATTCACGGCAGCCCCTGTTCTCATGGCTACACAGTTTCCATTGGCCCCGCCGGAACGCTTCACGGGCGATCCAAAGCATTATCGGACGTTCCTTAATCAATGCAAACTGCACTTCCTTTGCCGCCCCACAGCCTTTCCCAATTCAACCACGAAGGCGGCTTTTGTCCTCTCGCATCTAGGAGGGACGGCTGCAGCCTGGGCCAATCCGTTACTCGAGTCAAATAGCTTTGTCTTGTATGAATGCTCTCATCACTGCTATGAACAGGGTTTTTGATACCCGTTATAAATCCCAAGCCACAGACTTAGAGTTCCTGAACTTACGTCAGGGTACTTCTTCTCTGTTCACTTATCTTACCAGGTTCAATCAACTCGCAGCTGAGACTGACTGGCCCGAAGAGAAGAAGTCAGCAGTGTTCTATAAAGGGCTGTCTGAAGAGCTGAAGGACACCCTAGCCACTGTACCAGTAGTCCCTATCGTATTCGGTGAACTTCTGGACTTGGTATTACAGATTGACGCTAGAAGGGCTGAACGGAAAGGAGAACGTAAGTCTACCACACCAATGCCCCCTCCCTTGGATTCTGTCAGTCTTCCTTCCTCTGTTCCGGAACCCATGCAGGTGGGGGCCGTCCGAGGTCCTTTAACACCTGCACAACGGGAGCACCGGCGATCACATAATTTATGTATGTATTGTGGATCGGCCGAACATTTGTTAAGTGACTGTCCAAAAAGACCCAACAAAAAGGCGGGAAACGCCAGAACCCGGCGATAGATGGAGTCCCTACGCCGGGGGTACACTCTTTGGACTCTCACGGGGTCGCTTTTGCCCCAGTCAGCCTTCCGGTAGTCTTTACCATGACTCCTGACGCTTCATTTTCATCCCTCGCCATTATTGATTCCGGGGCCACCGGTAATTATATGGACTACGATTATGCTGTAAAAAACGACGTAACAGTTCTGCCCAAAACTCAACCCGAAACGGTACATGCAGTTGACGGTACGTCCTTGATTTCCGGTCCGGTTACCCAGAACACGTCCCTGCTTCGGATGCAGACAGAGGAAGGGCATGTGGAGACCTTATCGTTTGATTTGATCAAAGCTCCTCAGTTTCGGGTCATATTGGGAATCCCTTGGCTACGACACCATAACCCCGCTATCGACTGGGCAAACAGGGTGGTTCAGTTTCCTTCCTCCGTGTGCAATGAAAAATGTTTTCAGAACACAAGTGTGTATCCAGAATCATCCTCTCAGGCGTTGGTAGCGTCCATGGCAGTCATCGGGGCCGTTTCTACCACTACGCACATTCCTTCGGAATACCTCTACTTTCGGGATGTGTTTCATAAAGGGGGGGCGGATCATTTACCACCTCACAGACCATATGACTGCCCTATTGATCTGGTTCCGGGATCTAAAATCCCGGTTGGGAGAGTATATTCTCTTACCATACCCGAGGACAAGGTACTGAAGGAATACATCGACAAATCTTTGGTCACAGGGTTTATTAGACCCTCTAAGTCTCCGGCAGCGTCTCCTCTCTTTTATGTCCCGAAGAAAGAGGGAGACCTTTGTCCTTGTGTTGATTATAGAGCATTGAATGCTATTACAATAAAAAATCAGTACCCCCTTCCACTGATTTCAGTCCTTTTGGATCAACTTGGTTCTTCTGTTATCTTTACCAAATTGGATCTCCGGGGCGCCTATAATCTCGTCAGAATGCGTGAAGGGGACGAGTGTAACGCTCACCTGATTCTCGCAGAGGCGCCGGTCTTGACTGGGCGACTACCGTATCTTCAAAGGTGATGTGCAGCACCCGGTTGGCTCTTTGGGCTGGACCTCTGTGCCCTGTATGCCTGACGTGCAGAGTAAGATGTCTGCAGATAGAAAATATGGGGTTAATGAACTGGGGTTATTGGGGTGTCCCTATCTCTTTCCTCTTCTCCTCTCCTGTAGACCCCCACAGGTTAACGCTCTCACCTTAGGTAAGTGAATGCCGAGCTCTCCATCTGCCTCGGGGCAGGGTGCTGTAACCAGTTTCTTCACTGGATAGGTAGCGCAGGCCTCTTGACTCCAGAGGACTGCTGTCCGTCGTTTACTGCACGAACGGTAAGTTTCGAGTAACTCAAATGTCTTTAAAGTCTTTAATAATGATGTCTCTTGTTTTGCAGGGTTCCGGCGATGGCGGATGACGGGCTGAAGTGAGTTGAAGATGGAGCCCGTGTGATGAATAGAAGCGCCTGGAAGCACGTAAGTAAGCGCTTGTTGCCAGCTTCACAATGCGCTCTAACTGTCTTTTTATTTTGCAGGTACAAGTTCGGAGCGGCTGCAGGGTGCCGGGATACCCACTGGGTTAGATGTGGAAAGGAGTAATGGCACGTGAGTATTAAAGTTCCCCAATGTCTTTAAACGCACCTTGTTTTGTCTTTCAGATGCGGGATTCAGCGCTGACGGCCTCCGGAGCGTGCGAAGAGTTGGTAAGCTTTTGTCTTTCAGATGCCGGAATGCAGTGTGAAGACCTCCGGAGCGCACGAAGAGTAGGTAAGCCTTTGCCTTTCAGATGCCAGAATGCTAACCTGTTCTTTCTTGTCTTTATAGGTGGTGCTGAAGACTGGATTCAGGATGGTAAGCCTTTTTCCTTAGGCCCAGGACCGGATGCAGAAGACACGATGAGCGTTCTGCTGCAGAGGGTGCAGAATAACGCAAAGCAAGATTAATCCACCGGGTGTGGTTTAAATAGCCTCCTGTAGTGCTTAGGTGTCTCCTTCCACAGCCACTCCTAAGTAAGAAAAGAGTTCCTGGTAAGAAAAGAGTTCCTGCCTTCCAGAAGAGTTCCAGTGTTCTGAATCTAGGGAGTGGCTCCAGCCCCACCCAACAGGAAAAGTAGTTCCAAACAGAAGAGGATCAGAGGCTCAACTGGCAGGCAAGTAAGCAGCATGGTCTGCTGCAGGTAAGTCCACCCAAGCATTATGAGCCCGGCGCTTCCAGCGCTGGGACTGGGCATATTTATGAGCCTGGTGCCACTGGCGCCAGGACTGGGTCCAAAAGGTCCCAATTGGGACTGGTTGGCACTCGGAACCTGGGTTAACGATCTGCTTCCAAGGGAGTTGGGAAAACCCTGACCTTTTGGAAGCAGAGATCATGACAGTACCCCCCCACAAGGCCCCTCCCAAACCGGGCTTCTCCGGGGGTTTTGGCTTGTCAGGAAATGTTCGTTGAAATCTTTTGATTAGGCGAGGAGCGTGGACATATTCAGCAGGTTCCCAGGATCTCTCTTGGGGGCCGTAGCCTTTCCAGTCAATTAGGTAGAATAGTTTAGATTTGGAGATCTTGGAGTCCAGAATGCTTTTGACTTCAAACTCGAGTTCTCCATCAACTAGGATAGGTTTTGGAGATTTGGTTAGTCGGGTTTGAGGTTGCACTGGTTTTAATAGAGAGACGTGGAAGACCGGATGTATCTTCATGTGCGGGGGCAAGTCCAACTTGACCGCTACTGGGTTTACTATGGTAGTGATGGAATAGGGACCAAGGTATCTTGGGTTGAATGTGCGTGGCCCTTTTAGAGATAGATATTTGGTGGATAACCAGACTTGGTCCCCTACTTGATAGTGAGGGGCTTCCTTCCGATGTTGATCTGCTCCTTTCTTGTATTGTTCTTTAGCCCTTTGAAGGTGAGAAACAGCTTCCATAAAGGCTTGGGTGATTGTAGAATGCAGGTAGTCTACTGCTGGTGTTTCAAGATCTTGGAGGGGATCCAACTCCGAGGTTCGAGGGTGACTGCCGTACAAAAGAAAAAACGGGGTTTTCCCAGTTCCCGAATGGACAGAGTTATTGTAGGCATACTCGGCTATCCAAAGGATATCTTTCCAAGTTTTTTCAGTTTGTTGCAGCATGCAGCGTAAATACTGTTCCAGAGTTTGATTGGTCCTCTCGGTTTGTCCGTCGGTCTGAGGGTGGTGACTGGTCGATAGCCTCACATCAATTTGAGCCGACCGACAGCAACTTCGCCAAAAATGAGAAACAAATTGACTACCTCGATCCGAAATTAGAACCGAAGGAAAACCGTGCAGTCGGACGGTGTTTTCGAGAAATTCTCGGGCCAGAGTTGCTGCTGTTGGCAAGCCTTTGAGCGGAATGAAATGCGCCATCTTGGAGAATAAGTCCACAATTACTAGAATCGTATTGTATCCGGAGCATGGAGGTAGATCGGTGATGAAGTCCATAGAAAGCGTATGCCAAGGGCGAGGTGGGATGTCAATAGGGCGTAAGAGGCCTGCTGGTCTTTCCTTTTGACTCTTGTTTTGGGCGCATACTCCACAGGACATTATAAAGTCTCTGATATCTTTTTTCCAAGACGGCCACCAGAAGTAGCGCTTGATCTTTTCTGAGGTCTTGGCTATACCGGGATGACCTTCCATTAAAGAGTCGTGATAACAAGAGGTTACTTTTTTCTGTAAATCTGTGCTGGGTAGGTATAATCGTTCTTGGAAATACAATAAGTTGTCCTTTACTGCAAAGTCCTTTCCCTGTAGATGCCAATTCTGTATGTCTGCTGGAGTTCCAAGTTGCCTGGCTTTATCCTTAACTTCCTCTATGGATTCTGTGGCGATTACACCCAGAATTCTTTGTTCGGGAATGATTGGTACAGGTTTAGGGTTGATCAAGTGTTCTTCCACTCCCATCCGAGAAAGGGCATCGGCTTTACCGTTCTTTGTACCAGGTCGATAGGTAATTATGAAGTCAAACTCGGCAAAGAATAATGCCCAACGGAGTTGTCTAGAGGATTGGGCTTTTGCGGTTTTCAAATATTGCAGGTTTCGGTGATCCGTAATCACAGTAACGGTGTGTCGGGCCCCCAGCAGATAATGCCGCCAAGCCTTAAAGGCAGACTTGATAGCCAGAAGTTCCTTGTCAGTAATCGTGTAATTGACTTCAGGAGGCGAGAATTTGCGGGACCAATATGCCACGGGATGCAACTGATTGGTTACCGGGTCCTTTTGTGATAGAACTGCCCCCATGGCAAGGCTTGAAGCATCAGTTTCTACGATGTAGGGGAGTTCGGGGCGAGGGTGTTTTAAGATTGGTGCAGAGATACATTTAGTCTTCAAATCCTGGAAAGCTTGTTCCGCCTCGGTAGACCATTCAAAACGTTTGTTTTTCTTTAACAAGGCAGTGATGGGCTGAACTATTCGAGAGAACTCGGGGATAAACCTGCGGTAAAAGTTAGCGAAGCCTAACATGCTTTGCACACCTTTTACGGAGGATGGTGATGGCCATTTGAGAACTGCATCGACCTTCTTTGAATCCATACGCACTCCGCCAGGTGATAATATGAATCCCAAGAATTCAACTTCAGTCACGTTGAAAACACATTTTTCCAACTTAGCGAAAAGTTTGTGTTGACGCAATCTTTCGAGGACCATTTTCACGTGTTTCCGATGTTCAGATTCCGATGAAGAATAAACGAGAATGTCGTCGATGTAAACAACAACACACACATCTATGAGCTCTCTGAGGACATTGTTCATAAAATATTGAAAGGCGGCCGGGGCATTGCAAAGTCCGAAGGGCATGACCTGATATTCAAATAGCCCATAGTTGGTGCGGAAGGCCGTCTTCCATTCATCGCCCTCTTTTACTCGTACCAAGTGGTAAGCTCCTCTAAGATCCAGCTTTGTGTATATGCATGCTTTTCTGACTTGGTCCAGGAGTTCAGGGATCAAAGGTAACGGATATCTATTCTTAACAGTGATCTGGTTCAGGGAGCGATAATCGATACAAGTCCTAAGGTCTCCTTCCTTTTTTGGAACGAAGAACAAAGCTGAAGAGGCAGGGGACTTGGAAGGACGAATAAACCCATTTGCCAGGTATTGTCGAAGGTGAAGGTTCTCAGGCTCGGTGAGGGCATAAATTCTACTACAAGGAGGAGTAGATCCAGGTATCAGGTCTATCTGGCAGTCATAAGACCTATGAGGAGGTAGAGAGTTAGCCTGCTCCTTCCGGAAAACATCTTGGTATTCTAGGTATTCGGGAGGTAACTGGGGAGTCTCTGAAGAAATTGCTGCCAGTGCAACACCAGGTGGAGGGTGACAAGTAGAGACACATTCTGGAAACTGGACCGTTCTTGCTCGCCAATCGATCAGAGGATTGTGTTTCTCTAACCAAGGTATTGCTAGAATAATCTGGAACTGAGGGGCCTTGATCACATCGAACACGATCTTCTCATGGTGTCCATCTTGACTTACTAGCGTCACCTCTTGAGTGGTATGCGTTACTGGCCCGGAGGCTATCTCCGTACCATCCACCGTAGTAATGACGTCCTTTACAGCCTTGGGACAGAGAGTTAGATTCATCCTCAAAACCATTTCATGATCCACATAATTGCCGATGGCACCGCTGTCGACGTAAGCTTCAATTGCATGTAATCGATCCGGATTATCAGGGCTAATGAGGACCATAGGTATCACGAAATGCGAGGTCACGGAACTGGTTTTCACGCTCGGCAAGAGGACCTCTATTCTTGTCGGGCGAGGTCGTTTCCCTGCTCAGACTTTGTAACTGTGGTAACTGCAGCTCCTACTGCCTTCTTGGCAGGTTTCACCGGACAGTCTCGAAGAAAGTGCCCTGAGTTTCCGCAATATAGGCATAATTGCAACTGTTTTCTCCTTTCCCGCTCCTTTTGTGTTAGAGGACCTTTCAGACCCCCTATTTGCATGGGTTCCCCGGAGTCTACTCCTTTGGAAGGAGTTGGCGGTTTGGAAAATACTCGGGCATCAAACTTGGAACGATCGGCCTTCCTGTTCTGCAGTCTGTGATCTATTTGAACGAACAAGTCTATATAATCCGAACAGTCTTGTGGGGGATTCACTACTTGGGCTAAAACGTCTTTGAGCTCTCCACGTAGACCTCTATAAAACAGCGTAATCCTTTTGTCCTCAGGCCATTGAGTTTCCACTATTAGTCTATTGAAAGATGCAATATAAGCCAAAAGGTCTTGATTACCCTGTCGCAACGAAAGAAGCTCATTGTCCAAGGCCTGCTCCTGTGCATGTCTTGCGAACAGTTTTTCCATACTAAGCTGAAAGGCTTGAAAATCATGGAGAACCGGATCATCTTGATTAACTAGAGGGATCGACCAATCTGCCGCATTGCCACTAAGGTACGAAAGTACAAAAGCTACTTTAGCTTGATCAGTTGGAAAGGCTGCTGGCCGGCATAAGAAGTGCAACCGGCACTGATTGATAAATACCGCAAACCTCTTTGGGTCACCAGAAAATCGTTCGGGCGGAGCCAGAGGTACATTCCCAGGTAGGTTGATCTGCACTGGATTCATAGAGGATGTTGAAGGAAGATTTGCCCCTGATGCGGGTAGCGGGGTCTGTCCGGCTTGTGACTGTAGCAATTGTCTAGCAAGATCATCTGTTCTCTCCTTGGAAATAATTAGTTCCCTTCTTAGAGCGTTCGTTTCCTGACGAGCTGCATGCACTTCTGCCCTTAGTTCCCCAAGTAACCGGGCTAGGTGGTCAGTATCCGAGGTTTCCATAGCGCCTGGGCGAGAGTTTTGCGGTAGGCTTTGCGTTCTGTAACGCTCACCTGATTCTCGCAGAGGCGCCGGTCTTGACTGGGCGACTACCGTATCTTCAAAGGTGATGTGCAGCACCCGGTTGGCTCTTTGGGCTGGACCTCTGTGCCCTGTATGCCTGACGTGCAGAGTAAGATGTCTGCAGATAGAAAATATGGGGTTAATGAACTGGGGTTATTGGGGTGTCCCTATATCTTTCCTCTTCTCCTCTCCTGTAGACCCCCACAGGTTAACGCTCTCACCTTAGGTAAGTGAATGCCGAGCTCTCCATCTGCCTCGGGGCAGGGTGCTGTAACCAGTTTCTTCACTGGATAGGTAGCGCAGGCCTCTTGACTCCAGAGGACTGCTGTCCGTCGTTTACTGCACGAACGGTAAGTTTCGAGTAACTCAAATGTCTTTAAAGTCTTTAATAATGATGTCTCTTGTTTTGCAGGGTTCCGGCGATGGCGGATGACGGGCTGAAGTGAGTTGAAGATGGAGCCCGTGTGATGAATAGAAGCGCCTGGAAGCACGTAAGTAAGCGCTTGTTGCCAGCTTCACAATGCGCTCTAACTGTCTTTTTATTTTGCAGGTACAAGTTCGGAGCGGCTGCAGGGTGCCGGGATACCCACTGGGTTAGATGTGGAAAGGAGTAATGGCACGTGAGTATTAAAGTTCCCCAATGTCTTTAAACGCACCTTGTTTTGTCTTTCAGATGCGGGATTCAGCGCTGACGGCCTCCGGAGCGTGCGAAGAGTTGGTAAGCTTTTGTCTTTCAGATGCCGGAATGCAGTGTGAAGACCTCCGGAGCGCACGAAGAGTAGGTAAGCCTTTGCCTTTCAGATGCCGGAATGCTAACCTGTTCTTTCTTGTCTTTATAGGTGGTGCTGAAGACTGGATTCAGGATGGTAAGCCTTTTTCCTTAGGCCCAGGACCGGATGCAGAAGACACGATGAGCGTTCTGCTGCAGAGGGTGCAGAATAACGCAAAGCAAGATTCATCCACCGGGTGTGGTTTAAATAGCCTCCTGTAGTGCTTAGGTGTCTCCTTCCACAGCCACTCCTAAGTAAGAAAAGAGTTCCTGGTAAGAAAAGAGTTCCTGCCTTCCAGAAGAGTTCCAGTGTTCTGAATCTAGGGAGTGGCTCCAGCCCCACCCAACAGGAAAAGTAGTTCCAAACAGAAGAGGATCAGAGGCTCAACTGGCAGGCAAGTAAGCAGCATGGTCTGCTGCAGGTAAGTCCACCCAAGCATTATGAGCCCGGCGCTTCCAGCGCTGGGACTGGGCATATTTATGAGCCTGGTGCCACTGGCGCCAGGACTGGGTCCAAAAGGTCCCAATTGGGACTGGTTGGCACTCGGAACCTGGGTTAACGATCTGCTTCCAAGGGAGTTGGGAAAACCCTGACCTTTTGGAAGCAGAGATCATGACAGTACCCCCCCACAAGGCCCCTCCCAAACCGGGCTTCTCCGGGGGTTTTGGCTTGTCAGGAAATGTTCGTTGAAATCTTTTGATTAGGCGAGGAGCGTGGACATATTCAGCAGGTTCCCAGGATCTCTCTTGGGGGCCGTAGCCTTTCCAGTCAATTAGGTAGAATAGTTTAGATTTGGAGATCTTGGAGTCCAGAATGCTTTTGACTTCAAACTCGAGTTCTCCATCAACTAGGATAGGTTTTGGAGATTTGGTTAGTCGGGTTTGAGGTTGCACTGGTTTTAATAGAGAGACGTGGAAGACCGGATGTATCTTCATGTGCGGGGGCAAGTCCAACTTGACCGCTACTGGGTTTACTATGGTAGCGATGGAATAGGGACCAAGGTATCTTGGGTTGAATGTGCGTGGCCCTTTTAGAGATAGATATTTGGTGGATAACCAGACTTGATCCCCTACTTGATAGTGAGGGGCTTCCTTCCGATGTTGATCTGCTCCTTTCTTGTATTGTTCTTTAGCCCTTTGAAGGTGAGAAACAGCTTCCATAAAGGCTTGGGTGATTGTAGAATGCAGGTAGTCTACTGCTGGTGTTTCAAGATCTTGGAGGGGATCCAACTCCGAGGTTCGAGGGTGACTGCCGTACAAAAGAAAAAACGGGGTTTTCCCAGTTCCCGAATGGACAGAGTTATTGTAGGCATACTCGGCTATCCAAAGGATATCTTTCCAAGTTTTTTCAGTTTGTTGCAGCATGCAGCGTAAATACTGTTCCAGAGTTTGATTGGTCCTCTCGGTTTGTCCGTCGGTCTGAGGGTGGTGACTGGTCGATAGCCTCACATCAATTTGAGCCGACCGACAGCAACTTCGCCAAAAATGAGAAATAAATTGACTACCTCGTTCCGAAATTAGAACCGAAGGAAAACCGTGCAGTCGGACGGTGTTTTCGAGAAATTCTCGGGCCAGAGTTGCTGCTGTTGGCAAGCCTTTGAGCGGAATGAAATGCGCCATCTTGGAGAATAAGTCCACAATTACTAGAATCGTATTGTATCCGGAGCATGGAGGTAGATCGGTGATGAAGTCCATAGAAAGCGTATGCCAAGGGCGAGGTGGGATGTCAATAGGGCGTAAGAGGCCTGCTGGTCTTTCCTTTTGACTCTTGTTTTGGGCGCATACTCCACAGGACATTATAAAGTCTCTGATATCTTTTTTCCAAGACGGCCACCAGAAGTAGCGCTTGATCTTTTCTGAGGTCTTGGCTATACCGGGATGACCTTCCATTAAAGAGTCGTGATAACAAGAGGTTACTTTTTTCTGTAAATCTGTGCTGGGTAGGTATAATCGTTCTTGGAAATACAATAAGTTGTCCTTTACTGCAAAGTCCTTTCCCTGTAGATGCCAATTCTGTATGTCTGCTGGAGTTCCAAGTTGCCTGGCTTTATCCTTAACTTCCTCTATGGATTCTGTGGCGATTACACCCAGAATTCTTTGTTCGGGAATGATTGGTACAGGTTTAGGGTTGATCAAGTGTTCTTCCACTCCCATCCGAGAAAGGGCATCGGCTTTACCGTTCTTTGTACCAGGTCGATAGGTAATTATGAAGTCAAACTCGGCAAAGAATAATGCCCAACGGAGTTGTCTAGAGGATTGGGCTTTTGCGGTTTTCAAATATTGCAGGTTTCGGTGATCCGTAATCACAGTAACGGTGTGTCGGGCCCCCAGCAGATAATGCCGCCAAGCCTTAAAGGCAGACTTGATAGCCAGAAGTTCCTTGTCGGTAATCGTGTAATTAACTTCAGGAGGCGAGAATTTGCGGGACCAATATGCCACGGGATGCAACTGATTGGTTACCGGGTCCTTTTGTGATAGAACTGCCCCCATGGCAAGGCTTGAAGCATCAGTTTCTACGATGTAGGGGAGTTCGGGGCGAGGGTGTTTTAAGATTGGTGCAGAGATAAATTTAGTCTTCAAATCCTGGAAAGCTTGTTCCGCCTCGGTAGACCATTCAAAACGTTTGTTTTTCTTTAACAAGGCAGTGATGGGCTGAACTATTCGAGAGAACTCGGGGATAAACCTGCGGTAAAAGTTAGCGAAGCCTAACATGCTTTGCACACCTTTTACGGAGGATGGTGATGGCCATTTGAGAACTGCATCGACCTTCTTTGAATCCATACGCACTCCGCCAGGTGATAATATGAATCCCAAGAATTCAACTTCAGTCACGTTGAAAACACATTTTTCCAACTTAGCGAAAAGTTTGTGTTGACGCAATCTTTCGAGGACCATTTTCACGTGTTTCCGATGTTCAGATTCCGATGAAGAATAAACGAGAATGTCGTCGATGTAAACAACAACACACACATCTATGAGCTCTCTGAGGACATTGTTCATAAAATATTGAAAGGCGGCCGGGGCATTGCAAAGTCCGAAGGGCATGACCTGATATTCAAATAGCCCATAGTTGGTGCGGAAGGCCGTCTTCCATTCATCGCCCTCTTTTACTCGTACCAAGTGGTAAGCTCCTCTAAGATCCAGCTTTGTGTATATGCATGCTTTTCTGACTTGGTCCAGGAGTTCAGGGATCAAAGGTAACGGATATCTATTCTTAACAGTGATCTGGTTCAGGGAGCGATAATTGATACAAGTCCTAAGGTCTCCTTCCTTTTTTGGAACGAAGAACAAAGCTGAAGAGGCAGGGGACTTGGAAGGACGAATAAACCCATTTGCCAGGTATTGTCGAAGGTGAAGGTTCTCAGGCTCGGTGAGGGCATAAATTCTACTACAAGGAGGAGTAGATCCAGGTATCAGGTCTATCTGGCAGTCATAAGACCTATGAGGAGGTAGAGAGTTAGCCTGCTCCTTCCGGAAAACATCTTGGTATTCTAGGTATTCGGGAGGTAACTGGGGAGTCTCTGAAGAAATTGCTGCCAGTGCAACACCAGGTGGAGGGTGACAAGTAGAGACACATTCTGGAAACTGGACCGTTCTTGCTCGCCAATCGATCAGAGGATTGTGTTTCTCTAACCAAGGTATTGCTAGAATAATCTGGAACTGAGGGGCCTTGATCACATCGAACACGATCTTCTCATGGTGTCCATCTTGACTTACTAGCGTCACCTCTTGAGTGGTATGCGTTACTGGCCCGGAGGCTATCTCCGTACCATCCACCGTAGTAATGACGTCCTTTACAGCCTTGGGACAGAGAGTTAGATTCATCCTCAAAACCATTTCATGATCCACATAATTGCCGATGGCACCGCTGTCGACGTAAGCTTCAATTGCATGTAATCGATCCGGATTATCAGGGCTAATGAGGACCATAGGTATCACGAAATGCGAGGTCACGGAACTGGTTTTCACGCTCGGCAAGAGGACCTCTATTCTTGTCGGGCGAGGTCGTTTCCCTGCTCAGAGTTTGTAACTGTGGTAACTGCAGCTCCTACTGCCTTCTTGGCAGGTTTCACCGGACAGTCCCGAAGAAAGTGCCCTGAGTTTCCGCAATATAGGCATAATTGCAACTGTTTTCTCCTTTCCCGCTCCTTTTGTGTTAGAGGACCTTTCAGACCCCCTATTTGCATGGGTTCCCCGGAGTCTACTCCTTTGGAAGGAGTTGGCGGTTTGGAAAATACTCGGGCATCAAACTTGGAACGATCGGCCTTCCTGTTCTGCAGTCTGTGATCTATTTGAACGAACAAGTCTATATAATCCGAACAGTCTTGTGGGGGATTCACTACTTGGGCTAAAACGTCTTTGAGCTCTCCACGTAGACCTCTATAAAACAGCGTAATCCTTTTGTCCTCAGGCCATTGAGTTTCCACTATTAGTCTATTGAAAGATGCAATATAAGCCAAAAGGTCTTGATTACCCTGTCGCAACGAAAGAAGCTCATTGTCCAAGGCCTGCTCCTGTGCATGTCTTGCGAACAGTTTTTCCATACTAAGCTGAAAGGCTTGAAAATCATGGAGAACCGGATCATCTTGATTAACTAGAGGGATCGACCAATCTGCCGCATTGCCACTAAGGTACGAAAGTACAAAAGCTACTTTTGCTTGATCAGTTGGATAGGCTGCTGGCCGGCATAAGAAGTGCAACCGGCACTGATTGATAAATACCGCAAACCTCTTTGGGTCACCAGAAAATCGTTCGGGCGGAGCCAGAGGTACATTCCCAGGTAGGTTGATCTGCACTGGATTCATAGAGGATGTTGAAGGAAGATTTGCCCCTGATGCGGGTAGCGGGGTCTGTCCGGCTTGTGACTGTAGCAATTGTCTAGCAAGATCATCTGTTCTCTCCTTGGAAATAATTAGTTCCCTTCTTAGAGCGTTCGTTTCCTGACGAGCTGCATGCACTTCTGCCCTTAGTTCCCCAAGTAACCGGGCTAGGTGGTCAGTATCCGAGGTTTCCATAGCGCCTGGGCGAGAGTTTTGCGGTAGGCTTTGCGTTCTGTAACGCTCACCTGATTCTCGCAGAGGCGCCGGTCTTGACTGGGCGACTACCGTATCTTCAAAGGTGATGTGCAGCACCCGGTTGGCTCTTTGGGCTGGACCTCTGTGCCCTGTATGCCTGACGTGCAGAGTAAGATGTCTGCAGATAGAAAATATGGGGTTAATGAACTGGGGTTATTGGGGTGTCCCTATATCTTTCCTCTTCTCCTCTCCTGTAGACCCCCACAGGTTAACGCTCTCACCTTAGGTAAGTGAATGCCGAGCTCTCCATCTGCCTCGGGGCAGGGTGCTGTAACCAGTTTCTTCACTGGATAGGTAGCGCAGGCCTCTTGACTCCAGAGGACTGCTGTCCGTCGTTTACTGCACGAACGGTAAGTTTCGAGTAACTCAAATGTCTTTAAAGTCTTTAATAATGATGTCTCTTGTTTTGCAGGGTTCCGGCGATGGCGGATGACGGGCTGAAGTGAGTTGAAGATGGAGCCCGTGTGATGAATAGAAGCGCCTGGAAGCACGTAAGTAAGCGCTTGTTGCCAGCTTCACAATGCGCTCTAACTGTCTTTTTATTTTGCAGGTACAAGTTCGGAGCGGCTGCAGGGTGCCGGGATACCCACTGGGTTAGATGTGGAAAGGAGTAATGGCACGTGAGTATTAAAGTTCCCCAATGTCTTTAAACGCACCTTGTTTTGTCTTTCAGATGCGGGATTCAGCGCTGACGGCCTCCGGAGCGTGCGAAGAGTTTGTAAGCTTTTGTCTTTCAGATGCCGGAATGCAGTGTGAAGACCTCCGGAGCGCACGAAGAGTAGGTAAGCCTTTGCCTTTCAGATGCCGGAATGCTAACCTGTTCTTTCTTGTCTTTATAGGTGGTGCTGAAGACTGGATTCAGGATGGTAAGCCTTTTTCCTTAGGCCCAGGACCGGATGCAGAAGACACGATGAGCGTTCTGCTGCAGAGGGTGCAGAATAATGCAAAGCAAGATTCATCCACCGGGTGTGGTTTAAATAGCCTCCTGTAGTGCTTAGGTGTCTCCTTCCACAGCCATTCCTAAGTAAGAAAAGAGTTCCTGGTAAGAAAAGAGTTCCTGCCTTCCAGAAGAGTTCCAGTGTTCTGAATCTAGGGAGTGGCTCCAGCCCCACCCAACAGGAAAAGTAGTTCCAAACAGAAGAGGATCAGAGGCTCAACTGGCAGGCAAGTAAGCAGCATGGTCTGCTGCAGGTAAGTCCACCCAAGCATTATGAGCCCGGCGCTTCCAGCGCTGGGACTGGGCATATTTATGAGCCTGGTGCCACTGGCGCCAGGACTGGGTCCAAAAGGTCCCAATTGGGACTGGTTGGCACTCGGAACCTGGGTTATGGTTCTGCTTCCAAGGGAGTTGGGAAAACCCTGACCTTTTGGAAGCAGAGATCATGACACGAGTGGAAAACGGCATTTAAAACCCGGTATGGGCTGTTCGAGTATCTAGTGATGCCCTTCGGACTCTGTAATGCTCCGGCCACTTTTCAGGCCTTTATGAATGACATCTTTCATGACTGTCTGGACCAGTTTGTTGTTGTTTACCTGGACGACATCCTAATATATGCATCCTCCAGCGAACAACACACTGAACACGTACGCCTTGTATTACAACGACTTAGGGAAAATAATCTATTCGTCAAAGCAGAGAAGTGTGTATTCAGCTCTACTGAGGTCGAATTTCTCGGTTATGACCTAACCAACCAGGGCATCAGAATGAGTCGTTCCAAAGTTAAGGCGGTACTTGAATGGCCTATCCCTACCTCAACCAAAGCCTTGCAGTCCTTTCTAGGATTTGCAAATTTCTACAGGCGTTTTATCCACTCGTTTTCGTCCATCTCAGCTCCTCTCACTGCTCTGACAAGCTCTAAGAAAATATATCGATGGAATGAGGAGGCACAGAACGCCTTTGAGGCCTTGAAAGCTGCGTTCTCCACCGCTCCGGTGTTACAACATCCTAATCCTCACTTACCCTTTCTAGTGGAGGCTGATGCTTCTGGTTCCGCCATTGGGGCGGTACTGTCTCAGCGTTGTCCTGACTCAGGGGAGGTCCATCCAGTCGCATATTATTCTAGAAAACTGACCCAATATGAGCGCAACTACACCATCACTGAAAGAGAACTCTTGTCCATTAAGGATGCCTTCTCAGAATGGAGGCACCATTTACTGGGTGCACGTCATTTGGTCACAGTCTTCTCTGACCATCGAAGTCTCCTGGCGTTCAAATCAATGAAATGCCTCACCGCTCGGCAGGCCCGCTGGCATCTCTTCTTTTCCCAGTTCAACTTCACCATCACCTTCCGACCGGCCCGGCTCAACACATGTGCCGACGCATTGTCGCGTCTGGATCACAACCCGGGCAGTTCTGCATCAGACCGTTCTCTATTGTTACCTTGTAGAGTGGTTTGTGGCTGCACACCCCAGCCTTCGCTTCGTTCCCTGGTCTCGGAATGGGTTTCCTCACATGCAGAGGAATGCATGGCCCTCAATCTCGATGTTGTACAGGGATTGCCATACATTCAGGGTCGCTTATACTTGCCGCCTGGGGAAGCACGTCTCCGCGCCCTGGAATGGTCTCATGACTCATTGATAGCGGCCCACCCGGGTCAACAAAAAACTCTGGACTCTTTGCGTCGTTGGGCATGGTGGCCCTCTATGTCCAGGGATGTGGTTGACTATCTGGCCGCTTGTTCTGTGTGCGCCCAATGCAAAATTTCACGTTCCAAACCAGTGGGTTTATTGCAACCACTTCCGGTGCCGCACAAGCCGTGGTATATGGTCTCCATGGACTTCATAGTGGATTTGCCTCCGGTGGACGGTTTTGAGATACGGTCTGGGTCGTCATTGACTATTTCACCAAAATGGCACTCTTTATTCCTTGTAAGGGTCTGCCTTCAGCACCAGCTTTGGCATCTTTGTTCCTCAAGAATATCTTCCGTTTCTTTGGCCTACCATCCATCGTGGTGTCGGATCGCGGCCCACAGTTTACCTCGCGTTTTTGGAGAGCCTTAACTGCATCTTTACGCATTGACGATCGGTACAGCACTGCCTATCACCCCCAGACAGATGGGCAGACTGAGAGAGCCAACGCTACTTTAGAACAGTTCCTCCATTGTCTGTGCCTACGCTTTCAGTCTTCCTGGTTGGCAATGTTGTTGCCCGCTGAATTTGCCTATAATAACTCTTTGCACTCGGCTTCTGGGGTGTCACCTTTCTACGCCATGTATGGGCAGCATCCACGATCTTTGCCCTTGGATCCTTCTGTTCCCTTGGACAATCCGGCAGCCCAGGCGTGCGTTCGGGACATCAAGTCCATCCACATGGCAGTTCGTTTGCATCTCCTTACTGCCCAGAATAGGGCCAAGAAATATGCTGACCGGCATCGGAGTCCTGCTCCAACATACAAGGTGGGCATGAAGGTCTGGTTGTCGACACGCAACCTGAAAATCCCTGGTAAACGCATGCTTTTGCCCAAATTTGTGGGTCCCTATTCTATCACTGATGTGATTAGTCCTGTGGCAGTGCGGCTTTCTCTACCCGCCTCATGGAAGTTACATCCGGTTTTTCATGTATGCCTCCTGAAGCCCTGTCCTCCTGCTACTCGCTTGCCACTCCGTCCTTCTCCCGTCCGGGTACAGGACGAAGTTGAATACGAAGTGGCGGATATCTTGGACTTCCGACTACGCAGGGGTCGCCCGTTCTACCTAGTTGACTGGAAGGGCTACGGTCCTGAGGACAGGTCTTGGGAACCGCTGCATAATATTCATTGTCCTAAGCTTCTGCGCTGCTTCCATGCGCGCAGGGGGTTGGTGCCGCCTTTGGGGGTGGATGCTGTCACGCCTCGGCTCCGTTCCACACTAAGACCCCGTGCTTCATACTTACCTCAGGGCCGACAGCGGAAAGGGACATCTGGCAAAACTATTGTGCTTCGCCGTTCTGTTCAGCATTCTGTAGCGCCATTCCTGATGAAGTGGAGAATGCCCTGGAGGCTAACGACTACCGCACCAGCCAGACGGTCTTCGAACTACGGTTCCCATGAAACCTAGGGAATCCGTAGTCCATGACATCACGATTGCCTCCCTCACTCTGCTCCACCTCCTCATTGATTTAAGCGGCTGCAGCCCGGAGGACGCTGCTTCTGTTTGAAAGTTACAGCCGGCGCTTAAGTTCCGTCTTATCGCCTTGTTTCTGAAGCTCATTTGTATCGTTTCCAGTCCGCTCCGCGGATTCCTGTTCCTTCATACCGCGCTCCGTGTATCGAACCCTCTTTCTGAACTAAGGACTGCCTGCCTGCTGATTCTGTTTACTTCTTGCTCGCCCGTGTACCGACTTGAGGATTGCTGTAAGGACTGCCTGCCTGCTGATTCTGTTACCTTCTTGCTCGTCTGTGTACCGAATCTTTCCGTTTTGTGATACTGTTAAAGGACGTTGGCTATTTTGGATTCTACCTGGTTCCGCCCTTTAAGTGCACCTTGGGACGCCTTGCAGTTGTGCACCCACCCGGATCTAGTGCGTCCCTCGTTCCGCCCGGGAAAAGCTACCCAACTAACATTCCCCCGTTTATTATTTTGCACTGTCGTTGTGTTCTGCATCCTGGAGTATAAGGGAACTTCGACTTCCTAGGGTAAGACCTTCAGTGCCCTTATTTTTGTTCTCCTTGCTACCTACACCTCTTAGGATAATTTCTAATTCCTTGTCTATAACTCCAGGGGGCGGGGGGGCAGGGCATTGTGGGTTCAGGATCCAGGGACTGGGTTGTTCCGGTATTATTCTGTCTTATCTCCACTTATTGGTACTGCTGTTATTCCAAGTGATTAATCGTGTGTTGTTTCTTGCAGCTGGGTCCGTGGCGGCATGTTTCTCCCCGCTCTTTCGGGTGATCGGTCCCTCTGTCTGGCACAATAATCAGCAGTGGGTCATATCATCAGGAAGGTCATTTTTTCCCTCACAGAGAGGAGGCTCGGGTGGAGGCTCCAACCCGAGCTCTTCAATCAAAGCACCGTCTCGCCGGTTTGGCCTCCTGTCTTGTCCACTCCCGTTCGGTGAGTAACAACAGGTCTGGTGGTAACCATGCCGGTAAAACCGGCAGGTTGCCACCTGACCCGTAATGAATTACTGGCACCTGACTTCCCAGTAACACCGGGGTATTCCCACCCCGGCAGCCGGGAAGTCAGGCACCAGTAATTTTGTTAGTCTCCATTCCCATGGGGTTCTATAGGACAAAATGGGAATGGGGACCACAGAAGCACCAGCAGCATTAACAACAGTGCCGGTGCTTCTGTGAAACTTTGCGGGCGGGTGCTCTTTGGCCCACCAGGTCTGACCCTGACAGGCAGGATGGCACCCGCCCGCAGAGGCACACTCATAATGAGCCCCAATGTCTTTTCATGAAAAGATGCAAAAATGGGCTTAAAAGTCACTGGCCCTCATTACGACCCTGGCGGATTTTTTCCGCCATCGACAGACTTTCCGGCCATGGCGCAAAGTCCCTTTACGCCATGGCGGATGGCGGACTTACCGCCCCATTCCGAGGTCGGCGGGGCGGTAAGTCCCCATTGACCCATTTACCCTTCCCCATTCCCATTTCGGCCCCATAGGGCTCAATGGGAGTGGGGAAGGAGTTAATTACGCCACCATAAAATACGGTGGCGTAATTAACACCAAGGTCCCAGAGCGCCATGGATTTTTCCGCCCGCAAAAAGCGGGCGGAAAAATGACCATGGCGCTCCAGGAACTCGTAGTTGGCGGTAAGGGGTCCGCGCAGCTAACGCTGGCGCAGACCCCTTAGCGCCAGGGTCGTAATGAGGCCCACTGTTGTCCCAAAAAGGGGGTTGGGGTGTAGGACATTTTCACAGTACCTTATTCTTGTCTTTGAAGGATCAACAGACTTGAGCAAGGCTTCTAGGAGCTACCTGACACAGTAATTCTGCATTTTTTTGAAAATGTATTTATTTATTTGTTATTAGTACACAAGCACCTTTACAAATATTTCATCAGATAACTGTATAAAACATATGTACATATACTAAGAGATACATGTTCTAAAACTGGAGACAGCGATAGCAAGTTGCATCTAGTAGAAAGAGAGCATAAACCTAAAATCCACATAAATAACAGAACCATATGATTCATTATGACGTAAACCACATAAAGATGAGTAAATACAAGCATTAAAATAGATACAAAACAGAACAAAGTAAAAACATGCAAAACGAAAATAAAATAAACACATGTAGCTCATAATGCGTGTTACCCAGATGCGCAGCGAACATTAAATGCAACTAAAACATCTCTGCATGAGATCTTGTCACAGAGAATCTAAAGAAAAGAATTTAAACAGCTGTGATTTGTGGTTCTAATCAAACAAAAGAAAAGAATCAATGCAAGTGACACTGTCAATTGGACATTAAAATATATGTGAAACTCCTGATTCGTACTAAAAGAAGAATATAAAGCCAAAAAACATTTGATCTAGCTCAAAGCACTTTATTGCCTATGCGGTACCCTCAACCGTGAATATAGCAGAAATGTTGGTGCTAGTAGACCAACAAACCAGCATTGAGTCAAGTGTGATGAGTGTCACAAAAAATGGTAAGAATCAGCAATAGGTGAATACTAAACTGATTACTCAAGTTTTGTGTTGATGTAATTCAACATGCGAGAAGCTGCGAAGATGATCGATTTAGAGCATCCCCACATGCATCTCACCCAAATGAGATTGCGGTTGAAAATTTGTTCATAAAAATAGTTCTGGAGCTTTCAAACTGGGGACACAAGAGAAAGAGATATTTTAATGATTCCTCAACCCCTTTAACACAACAGAAGAGACACTCGGTATCAAGCCATGGTGCAGAAACAAGAGACCAACTCGTAGTGCGAAGCTTCATGTGAAATAGATCCAAGCGGAATGTATAAAGTTCTTGTTTTATTGCAGGGAAAGACAATTAGGTATGGCAAAAGCGGTAACTGATTATGCCTGAATTTTGCATATTCTTTAAACGAAGAATAGGTAAAAATAAGATCTGCAGTAGAAGCCCAATCGTTGCAAAAGAGTCTTTTTTTTAGCCAATGCAGAATGCCAATTGAGATCTTCAGTGGTTAGATTCACGGATGCAAGCAAGTTCTGCATACGGGAATGGAATTGTGCTATTGAGGTGGGAGAAAGCTTAGATAGCAAAGTAAAGAGGTCTCCATATAGAGAATTGGGTGGCAGCGAACACATCTGTGCAAAGTTGGTTAGCATACGCCAATTAAACTTCACTGCCAAGGAAGAAAGACCTAGTTTGTGTCTTACTATGGCATTGGGTAAATACCTTGGAAGAGCTAATACTGTTTTCCAAATTTTACCTTGGATTTTATTTAGGAAAGGGCCGACTTCGGCAAGACATAGGTTGAGGCCATAAAGAATCGCAGCCTCCACTTTCAACAAGCAGAAATCCAAGAGAGGAACAAGTGAAAATGCATAGTGTTTGCGGAATATGATCTGCATTTGTGATATGAGATGTGTGATTTTGGATGAGATGGCTGTCTGCCATTTAGTCAGCATTTAGTCAGTGATGAAGAGTTTGACAAATTGTATCCTAAGTAGATCATCTCTGAAGATACCTTGATTGAATTAAAATTAATGGTCCATTAATATGCACATAGTTTCTTTTAGCTGTGAAAATCAGGATGTTAGATTTAGATGTATTTATTGCCAAGTTGTTTTGAACGCAGTAAGAGAAAAAGAAGTTGAGCTTATTTTGAAGACCGAAAGGTGTCCAGTCAAAAAGGATCACATCGTCTGTGAATGCGAGCCATTGCAATCGTATGTCACCCAATCTGACAGGAAAGACCAGCACAGCATTCCATGCATGCTATTCTGCATCAGGTTGGTGAGCTGGTTGACTGGGTCCAACACACAGTGTAGTCCGAGCGGCAACAGCACATTGCACAAAGAAGCTTGGGACATGCAATCGATATCTAGGTCTGTGGACCGCCTAAGCATTTCAATGTGGGAATCAGGACCCAGAGCTCTTTCTTGGCTGATGGGTTGCTAGGAGGCATGATATAGGGTCTCCAAGCACAGAGTAAGTCCTTCTGTAGCACCCACTCTCCATGGAGTGCTGGATTCTGTAGCACCCACACCTCCAGTGTGCTGGATCCTGGTTCCAGTGCACTCAGACGTTGAGGCCTTTGTCCACAGAAGTCCACACCCACTGGTCCTAGGGGATGATTATAGGACAGAAATCCCTTCTGCCTTGGATGTACCTGTCTTCATCCCTTTGGCAGAGGACTTAGGAATGTACTGCACTCCCAATAGGGTTTCAGCGTTGCCTTCTTCTTGGTGTCCAGCAAAGAATCAAGGAAAGATTGGGAGGCCCCTTCCTTATAAAGGTAAAAGTCTACATGGTATTGGACAAAATCAAGCTTGCGGTAAGGGGTCCAATCCCTGTCGCTGTGACAAGTGACATGTGCCTTCTTGCATCATACCCAGAGTGCTTTGTTCTACAGAAAGTGGAGTGGGTGGGAAGTAAAGAAACCCCCCACAGAAAAGCAAAATAGCAAAACCCTTCTCAACTCCCCTGTGTCCTTTTTGGATAGTCTAACCCCAACCCCTTCCCAAGCTTGCATCTTCAAAGGCCTATCATTTTGCAAAACTCTGGTGTGAGGCTGGTCTTTGTTATGTGTACACCTCTTTGGGGTATGGTTCCAGGATATCTCCTTATGAGAGCTCATGGGTTTGGTATGAGGTGTTTCCCAGAGAGTGAAAGGAGTGCAGAAACTTGCTTTTTCTCTCACTTATCATGCCTTGATACTCTTTAGCCCATGTTAAGTTGTACTTTATAAATACATTTTACTACTACTACTTCTCGCTGAAGATGAGACATATAGGCTCGGCCAGGAATCCACATATCCTTCCGTAGCTAACCTGACTCACAGGGTTGACACTTGTATGATATCAAATAGTGTTTGGCTTTTATAATTGTTGATTCTTATCAGTCACCAAACCAAAATCAGGTATGGCTTTCCCTTACAGTTTACCCTATTACCAGACAGATAGATCCACATGACATTCTGGGTCAGAGGGGCAAAAGTAAAAATACAGCCTCTGTCTGCAGCAATATGGTGTCCCGGCGGCTGCCAGGAAAGCACACATGATCATTGAACCTGCCCTATGCCACTAAAATATGTCTCCTGAATGCCAGAAATAAAGAGGGCAGGCCCGTATTTAAGAGTGAAGCTAACTGGTGCTATCCATTGGAAAATGCAAACCAGTCCAAAAAGATGTTCTGACTTAAGGGCAAACGACATGAGCCGAAATGGGCCTCTTTCGACTTTACCAAAATGAACAGGCGCTCAAGTGAAGGAAAATGTGTCTGAAAACTTAAAATTGCTAGATGTGTCCAATTCGTGGCAAAAGACGTGTGGCTGAAAATGCTGTTTTCCTAAATACATGGAAAGCTACATTTTCTACTTAAAGAGACAGTTAGCAGTGTGTACATTATCTTTATGCAACATGAGACTGTGATTCAGCAGTCCAGGTGAAATTGAATCTGTGACATTTCACACAAGGGAAAATAGCATTTATTTTCAACAGTCAAAATGACATTTAATGGAAAGGTTTATTTCACTTTTCATAATTGAGCACTGGTGCTCTCTGTTAACTGGCCTATTCTGAGTGTACCGCAGGGTTACAATTGTTGAAGCAAAAACTATAGTCCTCATTATAAGTTTGCCGGTCCGGAAACAACGGTGCCGGTATGCTTACCAGCACCGTTGTTTTTCCGGACCAGCAAACTATGAGTTCTGCGGATGGGTGTTGTTCCCCCTGCCAGGTCAGACTTGGCGGGTAGGACGGCACCTTCCTGCAGAGTTCCACAGGAGCACCGGCACCGTTACAAACAGTGCCGGTGCTTCTGTGGTCCCCATAACCGTGGAGTCCTGAGGACTCCACGGGAATAGGGATAAACAGAATTGCAGGCGCCGGATTTACCAGACCAGCGGGGCTGTAATGCCCCAGTAAATCCGGCAAGTCTGGTGCTGGTAAATCACTTCGGGTCCGGCATAGCCTGCCAATTTTACCAGCACAGCTACCGCCGGACTCATCATGAGCCACTATATGTTATGCACAATGGGTTTAAATGTAATGTACTATACAACTGGTTAAACACAATGCCGTGCAAAATGTCAAAAGGTAAAAACCTTTGGTTAAATAAAGCTGTACTTTGAAACGCATGGATGCAGAGGGGCATTTCCACTGAAAAGAAACTGTGACCCATGACCTAATGGTTTGGGCTCTCCAGGAGAAAGATGTCTGGTTTTCAATTTAAAGAGGAAAAACATACAAAGAAATGATGGAGGAGAGTTTTCAACTACCGTGAATTGTTGATAACACAGCCAACAGACACGACCTGTAAGGTCAGGTTCCCCATAAAAAGTGCTATTCGTTCTGAACAAAGTCCCTTTGTAATCTGATCTGAGGCTTTTTGAAGCTCAGCCTACCAAGAAAAATGTCTGGTTGTCAATTAGTTGCTGATAACAGGTCCTGCAGAAATAACCTTCAGGTCAAGCTTCCCATAAAACCGTACATTAAGCAATGAGCAATGTTTTGAATCCAAGAAGGACATGTTAAGATAAACACAGATAAACCAGATGGCTGGTCACATGTTTTCAGGGAAATGGAAACGTACTCACTGAGTCCATTTTGTGCCCTGCCATAGATTAAACATTTAACACAGTTTTTCCAAAATAAAAGGAGTATCGTGTGTCCACCCCAGGTTCAAATTAAACAGAAGAAAAAGCCTGTAGGTACCCTGTAAAAATGAAAGTTACGTGGAAAAATATGATTTTTTACATTTACATACACCTGAGCATTGGGAGAGTTGGCACGGGGTAGATCGTGAAAATAAGGTCTAAATGGGAAATGGTCCCATTTTTTGCTATTTCGGCGCAGCAGAAAACCACAGCTCCACTCGGGAAGGGTTTGCTGAAGTAAAATTAGTATGGTCTGATTCACTGTAAAATATAGAACGCATAAATATGCATCATCATGGTGTTATTTGGAAGACCTAGGGAGTTATTACTGTATGAGACTTTTCAAAACAAAAATGCACTAATACGTGTCAATTTGAAATGAGTTATCTATTCTCCTCCCTCAGCCTACATCATACATGACTCTCAACTCCTGGTCTTATCAGCAGGCAGGGGTTTTGGTGGGGGAGGTTAATGGCGCCAACTAGCCTAGAATCATGACCATATTGCAGTGTCACCATCCCTAGAAAAGGGCAGGTTTGCATCATGACTAGGCTTTTTGTGAATTATTCTGGGGGAGAGCTGCTGCTGGACTCCTGCGAGTAACACCTAGCAGAGAAGCCTCAATCCTTGCATTGGAGACAGTGACTGGGAAATAAAGAAATTAGCGGGGACCCAAACCAGAGGATCAGAAAGAGTCTGGGTACTGGAGGAAATCCTTGACTGAGACCTCTTGACCAGACCAGTGCTGTCTTCAGAGGAGCCCTGCTGTTTTCCTGGACCAGAGCCACCCATGTAAGTAGATATCCCAAAGCCATCAATTGTGTGGGGAGCTATCTGACTCATCCCTTTCCATTAGTGGGTAGAGGAGGGTGAAACTGGGTAGGCCCTGGGCACAAATTATGAAATCTCACTCAAACTTATTTCCCCATAGAAAACCATCCTCTTTGTTGAAATTGCATTGTGTTGGTAGCAGCCATCCTTAAACCTTTCCATTACAGTGTGGGGAGTGGGAAACTGTGTAGGCCCTTAGCACATTTGATTAAAATAAATCAATTCATTCTCATATAGAAAATCACAGGATGAGGATTGTTAGAATTCGAAACTAACAATAGCTAATGCCCAGTGTGTTAGAACTGGTGTAGCCCATAAAGACCTGGTTGACTGTCTCTGAAATCATTGACTTCCACAAAGAAAGGGGTGGTGTGTCCATCATGCCAAAAAGAAGTAATCCACAAAACACCACCTTTCAAGTCAGTGTGGAGGGTACAAAAATGAAATTCTTCATTAATTTTAAATCAGAATTGCAAAGTATTGTTCAAGTATTGCATCTCATCTGCCAAAAACGAAATTTCCCTTTTGGTTCCCATTTTTCTCTGACCCCAAGTTATCAAGTCCTGCCTTTTATTTTTATGTGTGTTGAAAAAAGATTTTCATTTGAGTTCCTTTTTCCAACCATGCCTTTTAAATAACAAGCCCAACATGATTTTTCCCATTGAATTCCTTTCCCAAACTGCGCCTTTTAAAATCAGCAGCAAAACGATTTTTCCAATGTGCTCACACTGCTTGTACGTTACCTTTCAATCAAAGGGGTCATATTTAACTGAGAACTGAAGGGGGGTTGCTGGGAGAAAAGTATTGTTTAAAATTAAGTCATTTCTGTGGATTTTGTATTGTATTGCGAATGTTTTTCATTGGTTAAATCGAAATTAATTCAATCTGTTGTAAATTGTGATTGCATGTTTCAAAATGTCATCTGTGTTGTGTGAAGAATCAACTTATCTTGGTGATATTGACTGTTGCCACATCATTGGTGGCTGATGTTAGTCTGTTTGTCAAATCTGGATTAAATAAATAAATATTTATTCTTGCTGAACACCGGCCTGGTTCCTAGTTCATTGGTGACATAGGGTATTCGTTTGGGCTGGGTGCGAGACAGATTGGAGGCCTCACCAAATTGAACCTAAAATAAAAGTGCTTTATTGTGCGCCACCTTGCTTCAGGGGAAAGAAACTCCCTGAGTTAAAAGTGACCACATAATAAACAGCGACACACTGACAGAAAGGTACTGCAGATCTCTTAAGACTGAAGCAGCAGGACAAATGTGTGCACTATGCTTTTGGCATGGAGCTTCATGAAAGGGGGGTCTAAGTAGCAGACTACCCTTTCTGAGACAGAATTACCTGTGTCATTTTATTTATGCAATAAACTGTGACGGGCGGGGGCTTTACTGGGCCAGTTATTGCCAGGGCCAGTTAGATGCCCAAGCAAATCAAGGGCTTTACCTGTCCCAGTAAAGTCCCCCCACCTTGGGGGATCTATTGATATTAGCATTACACTATGCTAACCGGGATGCTAATAGTTGTTTTTTTAAAGTTGAGAAATTACACAGTTGCTGTTTCTCAACTTAAGAAAAATTGCAAACCAAGATGACCACCATGGATTAGGGACAAGGTAACTACACTTAGTTCCTTCTCTCTATCTATGGTGGTCATTGCCCCAACTGAGATACACCAGGAACACCAAGTGTTCCCAGCACAGGCAAGGAACAAGGCAGCGCAATGTAAGTGGGGCAGAGTGGGGATGAAGGACATTGGGATTGGATATGTGGAGAAAGTAGGGGAAGGGGAACGTGCCACAACTTACCTGATTTGCTGGTTGGGAAGATGGCAGCCTCCTGCTTCAGAAGAGGCACGGAACGGGGGATCTATCCTAAGGTAAAGCCCATGTTTGAACTTCCCGATTGGCTAGGAGCCTTCACACCCTCCCCACGCATGGTGCTCATATTTAATACAGATGTTCAAATAGCTAGGGCTTTGACAAACTTATTAGATGTCAATGCATCACACACAGTATCAGATTGCTGGTTACATGATCCAGCAGACTCCAGGATCAAACGCAGCTGTGCTGCACACTGGGGAATAAACGGAGGCCCACGCAGGTGAACTGGTCTCAACTCCATATTTATTCAGACTGGAATCGTACAAAAATGTCGACCTGGGAATTACAATTGCCGAAAATGGTGACTTTCTTTTTTTAACCCCCCCTTACACCACATATGTATGTGGGGGTGTTTTGAGTATAATATTAATATGAGGAGGGTTGTGGGGGTCTCCCCCTGCATATATATGTGGTGTAAAGGGTTAAAAAGTTGTCATTTTTGGCCATCACAATTATCACATAGATCCTTCAGACTGAGGCTACCTGCCTCTGCATCGCCATGTTCCTTTCCCCTGCCACCCCTCTAGTCTGACCCCCTTACATAATGATGTGACGAACTCACAACATGGCATCTTCCCCCTTCTTGAATAACCAGTTACCCCATTTCTTCATTAAGTCTTATGGGCTTTATTTGGCCCTGACTGGCCGATCTTCTTGTGGTGGGAGCGGACTGCATCTGGATGAGCTGGGCTCATCATTACTCCACTCTTCATCCAACGCTTCCCAGTCTTCGGGTAGGAGTCATCCGACACTTCCTTTGACCAGTAACCGGTGGGGCATCTCATGGTTCCATGGATTCATCCACAGTTCCTCGATAATCCTTGAAGTGATATATATTACAAGTGATTTCTCATCCCCCAGCGTCCTCTGCCATGACCATTGAACCATTTACTTGTGTGACAGTCAGAGGTTCAGGTGTGAATCTGGAATCTTCTTTCCACCATTGTGTTTGGCGTATCACTACTTTGTCTCCTGACTCAACAGTGCTCTTTCGGGCACCCCTTCTGCCATTAGCTGCCATTTTCATCTTTTGTTTCTCCCAGGAATCCTTATCCCAGATCACTGGGTCACGGGTTGCCATCCCTTGTATGACTGGGACTTGAGGCAACTGAGTCTGCAACTTCCTGCCGAACATAAGATCTGCTGGGCAGCTGCTTGTAGTGCTGTGAGGCATATGACTGTAATCTCTCAGGAGTTGATACGTTTGTTCAAATGGTTTGCGTGACAGATGAGCCACTTGCAACGCTCTCTTGATGTTCCCCATGAAATGCTCGACCATGCCGTCGGCCTGGGGCCAGAGGGGTGTAATCCTACGATGCTTGAATCCAAGATACTGTGCAAAGTTTGCAAATTCCACACTGGTGAATGGCGCTCCATTATCGGATTTGATAAGCTTCGGAATGCCATATGCTGTTAGTATGCGCTCCAGAGCAGGTATGACAGTCGCAGTGGAGAAAATTATTTGCACCTTTGGATACATCGAGTATTCATCTACCACTGCTAAGACATATGAGCCATCAGGCAGTGGTCCAAAGAAATCAACCACCAGCTCCTCCCACACTCCTTCAGGTAACAGTGACATCTGCAAATGGTTTGGCCACGGAGGTGGTGCTATTATGCTAAAAATGGTGCAGTTCTTGAGAGATTCCACAACCAATTTATCTAGTCCAGGGAACCATATCTTCTGTTGAAGCAACTTTTTCGTGGACACTACCACCCCATGCCCTTCATGAGCTAAGTCCATGACCTGTTGGCATAGCCTTCTACGTAGGACGATTTTGCATCCTTTTGGGACAATCTGGTCTTCGGTGACAGCAAGCTCATCTTGTATGAGTAGTATGCTTTTGATGTCTTCTTGAGATGTAGCATTGAAGTGTTTAGCCATGTCCTTGGCATGTTTCATCCTTCCTTGTTTGATGCACCATGAGATGATAGTCAGCATCGGATCAACAGCTGATTCTTGTTGAAGGGTTTTCAATGCTACTGAGAAAAGGCTTCATCTGGTGGATGAGGTACAGTAGATAGGCATTTGCAATGGAGTGTTCGGGTTGATGATCCTTCCGTGGGTAGCATGAGAGGTTGTCAACGGGTTTTTGTCCTTCCCCGGCCAAGACAGATGGTGAATTTGTAGTCCTGGAGATGCAGTCCCACCTTGCTATGCATGGTGGCATACGTGCCTGCGGGTTCCCATAGATGGTAAGAAGGGCCTGGTGGGCCGTGTCAAACGTGAAAACCTTGCCAAATTGAGGCGTTTGCAGGCCCAGATGACTGCCAGGCTCTCCTTCTCACCTACAAATATGTCTGTGCCATGGGCAATAGGCTGCGGCTGGCATATGACACAACCCTTTTGATGTGTGATGTCTTGATGTCATATTGGGCCAACATGGCGCTGAGCCCTACTGGGCTTGCGTCAATGGTTACTTCTGTTTGCTTTGCTGAGTTGAAGTAGGCCATGTCAGTTGCAGCGGCGATGTGCATTCGGATGTCCTCGAATCTGGATTCGCACTTCGGAGTTCAAATTAACACTCAGTTGTCTCTGGTCCACTCACAGAGCGGATCACTCACCGTGGTGTAGTTCTCCAGATAATATGAGCAGCAACTTGCGAGCCCGAGAAACAATCTCAGGTCTGTCACGGTCATAGGGTGAGGGGCTCTTCGCAACTCTGCAACCTTATCCGGATTGGGGTGCATGCCCAGGTTGAGGTTGAAAAATATGTGTCCAAAGAATGTTAGAGTTGGTTTACGAAACTCACACTTGTCCTTGTTGAGGGTAAGTGTCATCATGCTTCTGGGAGGGGGGTTTCCGAGCACCCGGAGGTCATCTCTGTAGTTCAGACAGTTTGAGACGTGTCTGATGACCTGGTGGATCTCCTCTTGAAACCTTTTGGTGGCAGAAGATATTTTGAAATTTTCCCTTTTGCAGCACCACAACCCTATGTGGGTTGCAAACATGGTGATGTAGCGTGATTCCTGTTCCAGCTCCAGCAGATGGTAACCTTTGTTCAGGTACGGCTTGGAGGATATGGTTGCCCCGTTGAGGAGATGTATCATATCTGTGATCATTGGGGCGTTGTTCTCGCTGCATGGCTACATTTGTTCGGCGCAGGTCCACACAAAGGCGAATAGACCCTTCTGCTGATTTCTTCGGGACGGTTACTATGGGGAAACCCAAGGAGTGGTCCCCACTGTTGTCTAGATGATGTTAAGGTCTAATAAGTGCTTGATTTCATCTTCCACCTGTTTCTGGATGTTTATTGGGATGCCACGATAGTGTTGTGCCCCAGGTCTGACCGTAGTGTCGATGTGGAGTCGTACTTTACAGTTTCTGAGTTTTATGAGGCCCTTGAAAAGGTCTTCACAACATCTCCATCTGGGGCCAGATATTTATGAGCCATCATGCAGTATAGAATGTGGGTGAGTCCCCATGTCAATGGCCGTTTTGAAACTTAGGATGCACCCGCTGTTAGCTTTGGTGAAGGGTACATGTAGCTGAATGGGAGCTGTGTACGACTTGTGTGCACAGATTGTTGTGAACAACCCTTTGAATGGCAGCAGTGAGTTGGAGCCATACTGGAATATGCCACCTGGGCTGGCTTTTAGTTTAAGTGGGTTAGGGAGTTGGTTGCATGCCTTCACACTCATGACATTTACTGTTGCTCCAGTGTCAATAAAACATTGTGTAGGGGTATTGTGGACCTGGAAGGTCAAGGTTGGGCTGTGCTCGTAAGCGATTTGATTACCCAGTGTCCACACATAGCCCCTTTTCCTTTGACCGTCTTGGGATGATGATCGCTACCCGACTGAGATCATATTTGTACATATCGTATACACTTATCCTTGGCTTGTAGGTTCCTCTTCTCTCTGGAGATTTGTGAGTCCGCCTGGCCTGCCTGTCGCCCTCCCCTTCAGCCAGGCCATATCTTTTGTATTCCAGAGTAGGTTTTCTGTCATCGGGGTGATATTTCGGGTGTCGTCTGCTGTTCTTCAGCAAGTTTCGTTGGCTATGCGGCATGGGGGCGTTCCTGCAAACGCCCCTCAAATGGTACTCAACAACACAGGCGGTGAATTTTTGGCCCACAGCTGGGCATGTGCAGTCATGTGGGTACTCATATCCACACTGGAAGCATGTTTTGTTGGAGTATTTTGTGTTTTCCGGTGGCACTGGTGTTAGTTTCTTGACTGTCTCTGCATCCATTGGTGACAAGGATACTTTTACTCTGCCTAAATTGACAACTTGCTGAGTTATCGCAGAGTCAGTGCGGGCCATGGCCAAAATCTCATCCAGGTAGTTTTGTTTCTGGAGTAATTTCTTTTTGAATTCAGGTGATTCACACCCCGCTATGACTTGAGACTGTAATGCCTCTTAGTTAGAATAACGGTGGAATACGCAGTGTTTGATGTGTATGCATAGTCTTGCATGGTGCTATGAAAGATGTGTCTCTCGTATTCCACATTAGTGTGGTGCACAAAATATGTGGCCAGAGCATTGCGAATTTCTTGAAAAGTGGCTTTTTCATCATCGACCAGCTGATATAATGTATCACCTACCGAAGCCCCTACTGCCACGGTCAGTATGTTCTTTTTGCGGTCGTCGTCCATGGGGCCCATTGCCCCACATATACTTTAAAGTCCTTTGCCCACCTGACCCAAGGGGGGGCCAAGGTTACTGGTGTCAGTGAGATCGAATGCAGTGGGTAGTTGGCATGGCGAAATGTCCCCTTGTGCCACATGAAACGGGCATGGAACGTGGCCGGAATATCCTCTTCTGACATCGTAGCTGTGTTGCAGCAATGTCACTGGATGATGGAAATGGGGGCTCTTTCTGCATGCACGAGTTCCCCCTCCTCGCCTCACCTATTGGTGTCAACTGTCCAAAGTAGTGCTGCCTTCCTCAGCAGTGGTGGAGCCGTGTATCTATTCCAGCTGCCCCCTCAGACGCACTCTCATGAGGAGTTTATTGTGTGTGCTCCCGACTTCGACAGACTAGTCAAGCTGGATATGGAAGATAAAACCCGGGTCACCTGGGTGATGGTAGGCCTCAGGGATGGCCTTGTGTTTCACCATCGCTGCTCGGAGCATATTTGCGCATGTGCTGTGCCCCCCCCCCCCCCCAGGCACGTCGTGGCCTCGCACTACACCATTGATCACTGTGCTGCTCTCTTGAGGGCCTGTTTATTCACTATCGACAGAGCCGAGGCTGTACAGTGACAGGGAATGCCAGCAGTACCAGGCTCCGTCGATGGGGTGGCACCGCCCCTCCGTCGCCAAATTCAGATTAAACGCAGATAAACTGGTCTCAACTTCACGTTTAATCAAACTGAGGCTTCCTGCCTCTGCTTCCGTTACTTTCCTTTCCCTACCCTAGTCCCACCCCCTTACATAACGATGTGACTAGCTCACAACATGAAACACAGATTCACAGATCACAGCAGAAAACCTGTATATTAAGAAATGTGGGCACATGTATGCACACACAGGTGGCATGCGTTTGCTAATGGTTCCTTTCACTGACACTTTGCAAATTAAGTCTAATAGTGAAAGGTAATTTAATGGAGAGTGCAACAAGAACCCAACATCACAGTGGGAGTGGTTCAGCTATCCACTCTATTGGAATTGGTTATTTATAACGCGTTTAATACCCGGAGGTTTCTAAGCGCGGACCAGGAATCGAACCTGTGTTGCTTTGCGTCGTCTTGCTTCCAATGTGAGCACGTTATCCCTGAGCTATGGAAGAAGTCTCCAACTCTAGTCCTCGAGAGCTGCAATCATGCCAGGCCTTAAGGAAAAAACATTGATTATGTAAATAAAACGTTTCAATTTGCATTCGCCGTGTTTCATCCTGAGAACATGGATTTCCTTTTTTTTATTTAGACCTTGGGTATGAGAAACCTATTCTATGGCAAGCACGATCTATCAAGCCTGCAGAAAGCAGTAGGAGAAGGGCAAACAGCTCATTGTATCCTGTGACCAGCACTAACTGCACCTAACTCTGCTTATTCACAAAGGACGTGTGTGTACAGTAGGAGAACTTGGCTGTAGGGGCAAGTACCTCACAGCCCACCCTACTTTGCAGATCTATGACACAAAGAGGGTTTTTCCTCAGCAGTTATTGCTTAAAGAATAACAACTGAGACTGTAGTGTTTCACTTTCTACCTTGCATCTTGGCAGGCCTGTTTAACATGTTCATTGCTGCCTTGGCGTGAATTAATCATCTTGGTATGGCCTACCTGCTGGGGAAGTTCATACGTGTGAGAATGACAATTTCCAAGAAGGGTGTTCTCTTTATTATCTTCAGCGTGTTTTCAACGTCTAGTGGGTTGACTGCTCTGAGTACTTGAGTGAGCAGCAATTTCAAGTGTTTCTCTGTGACAGTATAGAACAGACCATTCTACTTTTTATTGAAACACACGAAAGCATTCAGAAGGGTGGGTGCAGTCTGAAACCTCAGACACCATGTCAAAGGACAAGTTCATGCCAACATTCTATAAGGGCCACCCAGGCAGTTCTCCCAGAATGTGAATATGGCATCCCTTGCCAAACTTTAAAATGGTGGTAGCAGTGGCATAGCAAGAAAGTGGCATGAGGGGCAAGGCCAACATTCATTCCAATGCCCAAACTCACAATCTGGCGTTAGTGGTTCCTGAGAGTGGCGAGGGAGGCATATTTGCTTGTTTGATGTTGCAAAAATGATGGTAAATCTTTTGCTGAACAGCATAGTTAGGCAAAGGGAAAAACGAGGTAGAACACCTCCAAACGTTCCCATCAGTTTGTCGATCCCTCCAACATTTACCACCTGCTACTACTGCCTTCAAGAGCCTTCTTGCATGCTACAAGTCTGAATTGGAGGCTTACAGTAGGCGACACAATTTCAAACTCGAGTTGGCTCAAATGTGTATTCATGGTACACAAGGTCAGCCACTATCTATATCTGGTAAACACACAGCATTTAATTATAGGCAGAACATAATGAACATCCACGAACATATGCTTCTTGTGATGTATTGGGAGTAAAAATCCCCGTTCCAAAACCATACACATTTATAAAGGTGAAAAATCTGATTAACAGGAGAAGGTTAAACCTGAATCTCTAAATATTAACATCTTAGTTGCATAAAACTCTACATTTTCTTCAAAGCAAAGCCCTTCATTGGATCCTTATGATAATACTTTAGAAAAGGTCATTAAGGATAGAAAGGAATGTTCTAACCATATTCTCATTAACAGGGGACTTCAAGTCCCACAATGCCCAAAGTGCTGGGACGAAGAAAAGGTATGCAGAGGCACTGATCTGCAAATTGCAGGTTAATAGCGTTAATGACCCACAGCTGAGGGAGACAGGGAAGCATAAATGGCCCCCTCAGGTGGGTGCAGGACATCGAGAGTAGCAGAGAGAGCAGTAGTGGGAGGGGGAGTGATTGAAGTAACTCCACATTGCAGTTGCAGCTGAAGGAAAGTAGAGCTGCTGTAGCCGCTATAATTTACTGAATGGATGCCGGCTCTGCAAGGGTCTCTTCCTTCAGAGACGTTGGTTGCAGAAGTCACGCAGCGGGAAGCATACTTTTTAAAAGCTTTCCAACTGAAGACCATGGTTGCCGATGTTATACGGTGGGAAGTTGAGAAGCCTTCCCCACATTAAGGCTGTGTCTGGTGACAGGCAAGCACCAGAGAGCCTTGGGAGGGAGAAACACTCCATTTCCAACTGGCGTGGCCGGGGAAAATAGAGCAAAGCAGTTTGCTGTGTTGAGCAGGGAAAAAGGAGCAAAAGACCCAAAGGCAGCAAAGTGAGCGGATGTGCACACCAAACCTGGCGAGGCCACTAACATACTGTGACCCTGGCACGCTCCATGATCGATCATTTGTCCAGGTCCGGGTACTGTGAATGCCACACTCATGTAAACAGAGTAAAGTGGCAGAAAAAGACGTTTTTTTAATATCGAACTGATGTAAAGCAGAATGCTAATTATTTTGAATGCTGACTGATATGGTGGAGAAAGTGGCAACATAACAACTTGCCGAACAGACCAGCAACGTGTCATTGTGTTTTGGAAGGTCATACTTATGGCCAAGCCAAAAGAGGGCTATCTTAAAGCAACGAGAACCAACATTGCCAAAGCCAAGAGTGAGCAATTGAAAACCAAGTTGTATATATACCCAATGGTCAGAGAGAGACAGAAGCAATATGGGGAACTGATCTAAACAAGCATTGCCTGAGCCAAAGAAGAGCAGGAGTGTGAGGAACCCATTACTAGCATTTGGTTAATTCAAGAGTGGGAAAACAAGAGTGCCAGGAAGAAAGCCCTTCTGACAGAAGGTATTCAGGAGTAGAGGAGAGTAACCTGCACTGCATGTGGCAACCACAAGTGTGGAACGAACAGCACCAATGTATTTCATGTTTCCCTAGAAGAAGTAGTCAACATTGATGTTGTGGAAAGTCAAATGACTCTAGAAGTTGTGTGAAATAAACCGGTACCATAGAAGTGGTTGTAGAAGTAGTAGTAGTAGTAGTTTCATTAGTCCTGGCAGGAGAGTGCACCAGATCAAGGGACCTTGTAGTTGTAGACCTGGCAGGTGAGTGGACTAGGTGGAAGTCATTGTAGTACTGTGGTGTGGTTAAAAATGTTGAAGACAAAGTGACAAGACCACAAAGGTACATTGTGAATAATTATGAAAACATCGAGACACATGAATATTGCTGATGCAAGTGATTTGTGAACTGTTACAGAAATATCCTGACAGAAGTCTTTTTGTTGCTACTGATGAACTGTGGAAGTCTACATATTTTCTGAGAAGTAGTGTATAACTCTGTCACAAGTGGAGAGATTAAAGACTTGTTGAACATTTTGAACTGTTGGTCAAGTCCAAGTGAGAGACTTCCTGGAGCAAGAGGAACTTTATTGGAACTTTGTTGCAAGATGGGATTTCCTTATTCTTTTGAACAGTTGATTGAAATCCTGTTTGAATCTGGGCAAGTTGAACCCACCCAGGTCACAAGGAGAAACAGTTATCAGGTTTTGAACATAACTGTACAATTTCGTTATATTTGAATTGCCATATATTACCTTGTTGCGTTCATTACATGTATAAGTGTGAGGGACAGAATCCTTTTGTTAGAGTTTTTCCTTTAGTTTATATTTATAGGCAGGGAAATCCTCGTTAGGGTAGGGATAGTGAGCCATTTATCCAACCTTATTGAATTGATAAAATGGTGTTTTATGAAACACCTTCACAAAGTTGTCTGCCTCACATTTCTGACCCCTCACATTTCCATACACTAACTAGAAAAATGTAGATTTACTTCAAGAGTCAAGATGGCGTATATCAAAACATATCAATATTCAAGATGGTACCATGCTTAGGTTGGATATTATCCCTTTTCTATGTTTACAAGGACACTATATAGACAGAATTACCAGTTATTGGTATTTTTATTTTTACCCTTTTATAAAGAATACTAGCATGGACAACCCTTTTATAAAGAATACTAGCATGGACAACAAACCACAGTGGAGTATAAACCAAGCTGCTGCAAAATATTGAACTAGATATTGAACTAGATCTATAATTGCAACATAAATAAAGATTGCAATATTTTATGAATTGAGGTCAATCCATAATAAGTTAATCTTTAACAAATCAAGACATTTTCATACTTGGCAGTGACAAAGTTGTTTCCTTGGTATGCGAGTAGTGGAATATCTATTTTGGAGAAAAAAGAAGAGGTTTGTGGATACAAGAAGCATTTGACGGTAACACTGCTGCCAATAAAATGAATGAAATATGGCTTTGAAGGACCAGTAGGAATGTGAGAACCAAAGAAAAGTCAGCAAACTCAATGGTTTATTGATGGAAGTTTTGCCAAAATATACTACCCTTCCTCATTATGAAGGTTTAATGAACCAACTAGTTCCTACTGGTAACACAAATAAACCAAACATAAAACCTTCATGATGGGAAAGGGTCCTATAGTAAGGCGATAACCTAACCAGATTACATGACGTTTAACTTCATAAAATTAAACTCCAAATAATGTATTGCATATTACGAAGAAAGAGGATGATTATCACTCTAGAACATTCAACAGAGTGTCCTATATAGAGGCGTGTAACAGCATAATGTACACTGTGATTGTTAGATACCAGTTGCACAGAGTATTCAGTGGTACACATGTTAGCTTAAATGGACTAACGTAGAGAATCTAAGACTGTATTATAAGTCCCTGAGGAAGCTCCCATTTGTATTAAACACGTGTTAGCACTGATTGAATAAATATGGCCTTTAGTTAGGACCTGACCTCATCAGACAAGGCCCTCACACAGTAAATATGAGCTTTGTATTAGGCCCTGATTCAGTAAACAAGGCCCACATTTTGTAAATATACAAAAGAAAGTGCAGCATTTACAGTAAATATGAATGTTATGTTATGTAATAGCACTTTTAAAGTTTACAGTCGCCGGAGGGCATCATGGCTCTGAGGAAAGGCAGAGGCAGTATCCTGAAGCAGATATTTAGCCATACAAGTGCATTTTCAAAGCATTTCTAAAGGCCAAATGATTAGAAAGAGTTTTCATGGCCAGCAGAAGACTGTTCCACTGCTGTGCCGCAGCAACTGAAAACGCCCGACCTCCGATGCGAGCGTGCCGAAAGGATGGGACTATAAGCAGATGAGCGGCTGCCGATCTAAGAGGCCGTGTGGGGCAGTAATGACTGAATTTGTCACAGAGGTATTCTGCCCCTTGATAATGTAGGGCGCGATGCACCAAGCATAGGGCCTTGAATGCAATATACTATTTGACGGGCAGCCAGTGGAGCGAACGCAACACTGGGGAAATATGAGCTCCATAAGGGGAGCCAGTAGCCACCCGGGCAGCCATATTCTGGAAACGCCGAAGCCACTGGACTAGGCCCTTAGGTTGGGCCAGATATAAAGAGTTACAGAAGTCCAGCCAACTAAGCGCTAAGGCTGCCATTACCGGAGGACGGAGGTAAGAGGCAATAAATGGCAAAACCTTCTTGAGAACGTTTAGGTGAAAGTGGCCCGACTGACAGACTGCCGCCACCTGTGAGTCCATAGAATCGAGAGGGACAAGGACATCATGACACCTAAATTCTTCACCTTCTCAGTAGGAACTGGAAGAGGGCCAAGAGAAGAGGGCCAGAAAGAGGACATCCAGAGTGAAGTGTCAGAGGGAGGACCCACCACCAGAACCTCTGTCTTGTCTCTATTCAGCTTCAGCCAACTGCGGTTCATCCAAACCCCCATGGCAATCAGGCACCGAGACAAGCACAACGACATCTCAACCTGATCCTGATCTAACCGGATCAGGATCTGAGTGTCGTTGGCATAGGAATAGCACCTGATGCCGAAGGAGTGAATGAGACACACAAGAAAACATATGTAAATGTTGAAGAGAATGGGAGACAAGGCAGATCCCTGAGGGACACCACAGCAAAGAGAAAGCCAGCCAGAGTGAAACTGAGGAAGAGAAATATAAATATAAGATTGTATTCTGTAGTATCATAAAATATACACAGGATTATGGAATACTCATGAATTATAACTAAGAATGATTATCTTTCTTCTATTAAAAGAATTGTTCTTGAATCACATCACCATTTTCAATTTACATTGGTTGGTGCAGTTTTTTAAAAAAGCGTCTGTTTTCTCATAATTTGTAAGCACTCTGGGGTAAGAGTGTGTTTTCTGTTGGAATTTGCAGACAGCCATGTGAGGGAAGTATACATTCAGTCAGCGGTGCACAGTGCAGTGTGTTCAATTTACTATCATCTTGATAAATACTTTTAAGTTGAAATGCTGGTAGCCATCATGGGAGTAGTATGAAAACACAATTTGTAACCTGCTAAGTGAATACAAAAGAACAGCAGAGCATAATGCTCTCTGTTAATAGGTTACCAAAAACAAGGCACTTGGATCATCTTCAAGCAAGCATAAATGATGTGAACACATAGTGATTGATGCAAACTGCTGTATGTGCTAAGAAGGGTGCGCCCAAGCAAAGTCCTGAGAAACTATAGACGTATCACTCTTTTACATATTCCCACCAAAATCTCTGCATCATTCATTTTAAAAGATCTGCAAAGCTGGGCAACATCTAGTGGCAGATTATGGCAATCACCCCCGCACAGGGAGCAGACATAGCCGGTAACGGCCTGATAGCCGAGACTAGGTGAGTTCTATGTGCCGTTACCGAAGTATAGAAGAGTAACAAACACTCATAATCATTATTACTCTTCCACCCCTCTTCTTCATCATAGTATTTGTAAAGGTTTGTTTTTTAAGAGGGAACTTGGATTCTGCAACACACAATGGCTTGACTTGGTGGTCTTGTAGTGGTGTTTAGAGAAAGGGGCTTTAGAGAGGTGCTCTTTGGAACTGGAGTCCCTGTACCTCAAGGGGGAACCTCTCCCTGTCCCACTTACCGCCACCCCATGGTGGATCATTGTGTAGCAGGCTCGCCTCCCTAGCCTCACAAGGAAATGCTCACCCCTGAGAAGAAGTGACCGAATCCTGCGATTTGTTGCAGTAGATAAAGCAGGGAAGAAGTATAGACTGATTTCTACCTCTTACACTACGGTTGTATCCTGGCACATATGTTATTTAATCTGTACATTTTGGATGCAGATCAAATTCTTAACATCGATAGAACTTTCCCAAATAATTAGGTCATATCTTGTTTGTTTGTTTGTTTATTTGATATAGCGTGAGTCCAAAACCCTCAGGTAGCTGGGCGCAAGCAATACAAGAATACTTAGGAACCCTAGTTACAGAGCAATGCAAGAATACTTAGGAACTTGGTTACAGAACAATTAAGGAGACTTAGGAACTTGGTTACAGAACTTGTTTATTTAATCTCTTGGTTGATATACATCAATGATTTCATATTCTTTGATGCAATGTCCATTGGACTGCAGAGAACATAGCCTTCCAACCTTATGCAACAAATCAGAATCTACACATACATGCTGAGAGTTCAAAAGTATTAATATTTACCAGCCAACCCAAAGACTTAAAATGTAATTGTCCTATATATGGGAAGAAGTTAGATTGAGTAAAATGTCTGTTGTATTTGGGATATTTCTTGCCGGAGTAAAGGAATGCTAAAATCTAATGGGATAGACTGGTTGCTCATGTAAAACCTTTGATATCTCAATTGAAAGTAATCTGATGCAAATTCTGTAAATGTACATTTCTGCCTGCCTTAACTTGTGGGCTAGGGCTATGATGCACAAGCTGCAGTGGAGTTCTATATATAATAGGAGGCTGCATTTGAAAAAACCATTTGAGATTGCCTAATTTTGTACCAATTTTCGCCTGTATGGACTGAGCTTGGATTAACTTCCTTAGCATCTGTAGTCAAATGGAAGAAGCTACAGCTGCTAGCAAACATGTTAACTACTCCTGAAATGTCACTGTTTTAGGACATCGGGGATTGTTCCTCTGCTAAAGCGATATTGGAAATAGATAATTTTGTCAAACAAGCCAGATACATACTTGAAGAAATGAAAGCAACGGAAGAAACTTTGTCGGTCCAGCCTCATGTAGTAAATAAAAAATTACTTGAATGAGACTGGTGCATGAAAACAGTCTCAGTGGAAGAAATCTCTTTGCATCAGCAATACGCGAAGCTCAATCTAAAACGTGGTGTTGCACCAAGATACATCGGGGGATTTATTTTGAGTTATTTGAGGGATGTGTATTTACGTATTTGTTTTAATATGATGCCCGCATTAGACCTTATGGGCATGTGGTGGAAATAGCCAAAAGGAACTGCGGAGTCTATATGAAACATATCCCAGAGTCTCTTAAACACTTATTGACAGATCGTGAAGGTACACAGGTCGTAAAGCAAAACTATTTTTCTGAATTTGTACATGAATGTTCTGTTTTAGCATTCACATTTTTAGGTAACAGCCTTTTACAGCCTTTTATAGGGCACATTAATTCATTATTGCCCTAACCCGATTGATAAATGTATTGCAAATGGAAAATTCGAAAAAATGTGGAACACTTGCTGTCCACTAAAAGAGAATAGTAGTCCTGTATAAAATCTGTAGCCAGAGGTACTGGGGCTCTGATGACTTTAGCGTGCATAGTGGTTATGGGCTTTGATGGCACTTTATCATCAGTACTGTACTAACTTTGCGATATATTCTACAGCACAAGCAAATCAGGGATCTCCTTCCCCTACAATGAACATTTTGAGATTTACCTCTGATTTTTTTTAAGAAGGCCTCCAACCCGTCTCACATCCAACCTCCACCAACACCCTGTGTTGCAATGGACTAGGAACCAGACCGGTGCGTATTAATAAGATATTTATTAATTTATTATTTAATGACAAATGATAAACCATTTGCAACAGCCACCAATGTTGTGGCAACACAAACTGCAATGATCTCTATAAATTGACCAGGTTAAGATGTACAGTCACAATTACTTTGCTTTTTTATGGCAGAACAGAAAAAGGACAAATCAACACAATGATAGCACTTATGGTTAAGCACTTCCCCCTGCAACACTCAACCCCCAAACATCAATTGGACTTGATTCCTTTGAACGGAAGGCAGTGGCAGTGGATAAGAATAAAGGGGGAAAATCGGTTTTGGTGTGGTGCCCACAAAAAACAATATGGGGAGCCAGCAAAGCAGGGGGAAATCCGTTTTGGACCAGCAATGGAATAACAGGGTTTTTAATTATTTCTCACAATTGCTATGGGAAAGAATTAGAAAACAATGAAGTTGCTTGCTTATATTTACAAAGACAGGCAGTGCTTTTAGGGACTACTATTCAGCACACAAGGAGAACATCGGTTTTAGTATAGGCAATACATGGGCAATGGAAAGGGAATACAAATGGACATTTTTTTTGACCACACAATAGGGAAAGAGGAACAGAAAGGGAAAAGCATTTTATTTGGATGTTAAGCTCAATTTCAATGGAAAAGAAAATGCAAATGGAATTCGTTTTTGCTCAGGCTGCAAATGACAGGTAGGCTCTGAGAAAGGGGTTTGCTCACACAAGGCAACTAGGTTTGGGTCAGATACAAAGAGAAATGACAGTTGCAAATGGAAATTCGTTTAGCAGTGCACAATTTAAACACAGGGACACATGTTTCTCATATCCCAATGGGATTAATTCCTTAAGGCAATACTTTATTACTATACCAATTCACAAGGAACTTGGATGAGATGGTGGGTTTCGAATACCCACAATACAAATCCTGTGAAATAAATGTGGAAATCAATTGATTGACTTACAAAAATACACTAAGGATTTACACAGACAAATGACGGGTTTTTTCAATAAGGATTTGCTAACATACACAGGCAAACAAGAGGTTCTTCAATTTGGAGATGACTAAAATGCACTGGCAATTGAGGCTTTTCGATGGGGAATTTTCAATGGGGAAATAATGCTACAAGAATAAAGGGGTTATGCAATCTAGGGCTTGGGGCGTCTATACTTACATGAGAGGTCTGGATTGGACATCAGCGGAACATCAGAGCACAACCGCTGGGACAGCCAATGGGGTGAGCCAAGGATTTTCCTGTTTCCTCCAAGGGGTCCCAACACAGCTACTAGTTCTCCTGGTTCCACTTGAAGATTTAGGCCTCACGGCTTGGATGTTGCTTCAGATTTTTGCATGTAGGTCACCTCTGGGATTAGCAGCAAGAGTCCTGATTTGAGGTGGAGTTACCTAGTTATAGAGTAAGTGACATCACAAATGTGTCATAGTTCTCACAGAAGGGATTGAATAATGTCCAATCCTCCACACCCATCTGTGTGATGATAGGTCCAGCAAATGTGGGAGTGCTTTGCACTGGCTAGGGGAGGAGACCTATCCATCATCTTCCTCCGACAGGGGGCTTGGTCTGACTCAGGGACATAGAAATCTCGCAGCCTGACAAGTGCCCTTAATTTTCATACTTTGACACATATCAAGGTATTTTTAACACTATATTTTAGCGTGAGTCCAATGATCCAACTTAGAAGTTTGTGGGTTATTCCTGTACGGAGCTACAGTTTTCCTTCATTTACTCCAGGTTTAATATGTGAAAAATATGGTGCTCGGTGGGCGGAATATGAATCATATTTTACATGTTTCCTCAAATTGTCATATCACTCAACTACACAAGGAGGGCCCCATGATGTTTTCGGGTCCCACAACAATCGTTTTTGGGTGACCTGAAAGGCCTCTCTGACACCTTTTCAGAACTCTCAATATGACTATTGTGGGATGAATATTATGGATATTACACAATGAAAACAATTTCTCCCCATTTACGCAAAGGGCAGTTACCTCCCCCATTGACATCTGGCCCTGTGTTGAGATTAGCTTTGCACATTCCAAGAGCTAATTGCCAGCTAAGGCAAGTTTTATTGCGGCCTAAGTGGCCTGGGTCATAAACAGCTGGGGAACAGAGCTGTTTTTTATCTTGCCACACCACAAAAGGGATCTCGACTGGAATTTAAAATTGTATTTTTAAAAGAAGCACTCATGTTTGAAGGGAAACCAGGCCTACATCCCCATGACAATGGGCTTTGGAATCTAGTTTCACATTTGAAAACACCAGCAGAGAGAAACGAAACCAAGATTAGGCCTGCCCCCACCTAGCCAACATGGCCTTGTAACTCCATTTTAATTTCAAATGAACTCTTGGAAATGCACACAATTTTAACATGTAAAACCCTTGCAAAGTAGTTCCCTGCACACAGTGGTTATAGAAGGTCAACATAATTACATTATTAGAGGCTTTAGCACACATCTTGCTGGGCAAAGGGTCACTCTAGAGGTAAAACTCGAAATGTCATTGTTAATTTCAGCTGTGGAAAAGCCTTAATTTCACTGTAGTTCAACATCACCTTATGGATTCTGTACACTGTTGTTTCTTCCTTGATGGGCTCATGATGGACAGAAACTGAGTTCATATCTTAAAAATCTTGCACACATTTTGAGGAGCAGTACTTTAGTTTAAAGGAAAAAACCGACTGTATTCATTTTATTAAATGTTCATGATAGAGGACAATCTGATCCACTGCAACTGTAGCACACAATGCTGACATCTGATTGAGTGTTCTGTGGACTGTGATTTCCGAGACTGTTATTTCAGCCTTCCAATACCTTTGGCAAAATTTGTCTCATGTCTTTCCCTTATGCGAGGCAATTGGCCTTCTTAAATGATTTTTACATTTTCAGGTCCAATTTCACTCCTTTTCACTTTGAAAGTGCAGGGCCTCATTTCCTGATCAGTTCAGGGCATACCTTTCATTTTTGGGGAGCCCTCATAACTGACTTTGGCCTTTAATTGTGGCATCCGAGGCTATTTCACCCCCACACGAATGGAACTCATCTTATTATAATCAATTCTGCCTGTAATTTGAATTTTTATAAATTCATTTTAGAATTAAATTGAAATATTGTAAAGATTTCATAAATTGATTGTTGTTTTTTTCTTTACCTTTTATATCCTTATCTTGTTGTATGGGTGTATGGTGTGTACTAACCAGAACACCAATAAAAGTGGACTGATGTGAACTGCTGCAGGTGCTAAGAAGGGTGTTCCAGTAAAAACACATGCCAATGTATTCACATCTACAGCAAAATGAACGGCCTCCCTAGCCCTCTCCAAAGCCGTAATAAGATTTGGAGGCGAGAATGCAGATGATTAGTAGCCAGGCACATCTGACCTGTCATGTCGCAGAAGAATTCTATGTTTAGCAAAAGGGCATTGCTAGTGCGTGTGCAAGAGGTGAGGAAAGGTCAGGGGGTTGTAAACTGAGGATATTTATTGTCATAATTGGGAAATGGCCAAATGCATTAAAAATGCCTTTGCTATGTATAGATGCAGTGGCATGTTCCAAGGGATAGTCCACATGTGTCCCCCACATACACTGTCCTCTCAGATTCAGTCCCATTTACAATCTGGGGGGATTTGGATGAAGGAGAAATTGCAGACAGGCACCAGCTTTCATTTAAGGGCTTTGGTTGGATGTGGGCCCAGCTGGCCTCAACACACCAAGAGCACTTGGACTACCACGACAGCCATCTAAGTAGGGCCATGCCGAAGTAGCTCTGCCGATTCCCATAAAACATACACCTGTCCTGTCTCCGTGCATAAGGAATTGGACTTCAGGATGCCAAATGAGGTGCTTGATCGGCTTGCAGGATTGGATGGGCTACCACCTCCACTACTCTAGTGCATCCAGGCCTTTGGCTCTGCTCAGCATGTAGTGCACACAGGGTCTGGCCTGCACCCACGTTTGAAGAGCATAAACTCAATTCATATTTTGGGTCACCCAATGACACACTTCGCCCAAGTAGCAATGGTTACAGGGCCTACTGTGTTCAGGCAAGGGCCCATTTTCCCACCCACCTGGTCATTTCCACCCTGGAGGTCACCTGGACCACTGAGTGGAATTGTCTCTGCCTGACGGAGAGGAGCCACGTGATACTCCCCATTGAGTGGGCATCTGAAGACCTCTTCTCGTGTAAGGGCACACCACTGTGACTCTCTGAAATACCCCTTCCGGCAGGCACCAGACACCAACAGGCCCGTTTAATTGGTTGCCCCAAATACCACCATGCAGCCTATACCAACTATATTATATAATCAGGGCCCTGTTCTCTTAGTGTACCGATTAATGCTTGCGCCCATATGAAAATATGAATAATTGTGAGTGAAGTTTGTGTATAATCTTTAAAAAACCAGGGCACCTCGGCTTTGTTGTGGTTCAGGGTCAAAGCCAGTCATTTTCAGACTGCACAGGGCATGAATAACAGTCTTGGCCAGGTATAGACTTGAATACAACTGGGAAACTATGTGTCAGGCCACAGTTTTAAAAATGAGCTCAAAGAATAAATCTGGAAAACGACATAGCTAGATCAGCCCGCGGATGAACCGAAGATGTTTGAAGCAGAGAACAAAGATCCTATTTTAAATGTACGCCCAGGGATATGAGGCTGATCAATTATTAAGATATGCTGTAACCCCGGTTCCCAGAAAGATGTCTGTTGGGTTACAATTTCTAAAGTCGGTTCCATTTTGAAAACTGAAACACAATAGCCAGAGCAAGAAGGTTAACCGCGGTTTTCAAGAATCCCAGGTGGCCTTCGTCCACAGCACCTTACTGTGGCGGGATGGGGTTGAGAATGCGTGGTGCACATCGATATATGCTTGCCTGGAAGAGATTAATTGCCCATCCAGAGGTAGCAGGAACCATAAACACACAATCAACAATGAATTTGGGAATGAAAGCAAACCGTCTGCAGATAGGGAGATATGTAGCAAGGTCACCATTTGAGTATTGGAAGGGGGTGAGGATATGACTGCTGGTTTTGCTGGCAACTTGTTTGCACCGGTTAATCACAGCTTTCAGATAAGCCATCTGGCTGACTTCAGAAAATAGGTGAGCTGATACATAGTGGCTTCCTCACAAACCAGTAAGGAATTGAGTGGCATGTTAATAGTGGCACATGAACTGACGGCATACTTAAGTGGTAAGCATTAAGCAGGGGTTGCAGATTAGACCTCAATGCTCCCACATCTGCTCGGTAACTGTGACCTGTTTATCTGTGTGATATTGAAGTTATTTGTTAAAGTACCCCTTATCGTAGGATATATTCAATCCCAGTTTTATGATTTAATCAGCACCAAACACTGAGTGATGTGGTGTCTCGTTATATTTTGGCCATACCAAAGGATATGTGGTTTCACTTCTCCTGCCCTATGATGTTGGTGGTACGACTTCAGTGACATGCATTGCAACGTACATTTTTTTCCAATCTTATATTCGGATTTTAGAATGTGTGCGGTTGGCAAATGGTCCACCCGTATCAAGGAGCTGTGCCTTGAAGAACCTGTGCTTGCCTGCTGGTCTGTAGTGTGCAACAGCGCGTTTCCAACTCATAAAATGCCTTCTGCAACAGTTGAATCAAGTAATGTCCTCTTTGTTAAAATAATATCGTGCTGGTATTTTACTTACAGCTGATTTCCTAAAGGCAGAAAACAGCACAATTGGTTAAAAAAAAGAGGCAGTGACTGTCATGTAGTGAAGTGACAGGCCCCGTGTTCCCACATCTTTATGTGGGTGGTTCCATGTTTGGGCCACATGTTGAAAAGGGAAGTGACATTGGGCTAGGGAGGGGGCAGGACGAGGGAGGGGGGGGCAATTCAGTTCACGTGTGTACTTGATTAAAGAAGGTTCAGTGCTTTGAGTGGGCCAGGGCCATCCGGGGCTGGGCCTCGGCAGTTCCAATAAGTGGGGCTGAGCCGGGGTCCTGCCGGGACCCCTGTCCCACCATAACGTTGGCAGGACACATTATCCCGCTGTGGCTGAGGCCGCAGCGCAGCGGGGGTTGCGCCCGCATTAAATCAGGCAAGCTGACAGAAGCGCCAGCCAGCCAGAGCGACGCTGTGACGTCACTGTAACTTCCTATGGTGACGCTTCACGTGAGGGGTCACCGGAGGATGTTACTGTGCCTTTGTTTCCCCAGGTCGCCGAGGCGACTTTAACCCTCTGTGAACCTGGGGATTCCTTGAAATAGTTCGAGGTTTATAAAAGATGGCTTGAAAAGTACACAATTCAAGCCATCTTTTATAAAGATTTGCCAACAGACAAAGAATCCTCAGGCTTTGTCTGTCGGCAAAGCTTTATAAAAGATGGATTGAATTGTGTACTTTTCAAGCCATCTTTTATAAACATAGAAATGTTTAAAAAAGATGGCTTGAAAAGTACGCAAACCATAAGTTATGCACACTAATATATAAATGTTATATATTTATGTGTCCACCTTACTTTGGTTTGTGTACTTTCCAAGCCATCTTTTATAAACATAGAAATGTTACATATTTCTATGTTTATAAAATATGTCTTGCATACTACACAAACCATTGTAAGGTACGTATACAAATATATAAATGCGTACATGCATTTATATATTTATTTGTATACCTTACTACAGTTTGTGCACTTTTTTAGGCCACGTCCCCATATGCCCCCCCTCCCCCTCGATTTCTTATCCCACTTATAGCCCTGAGAAGGTTCCAACAGCTCCACTCCTGTCTAATAATGATGCTATGTGAGGGTCTAGAATACCCATGGATTTGTGCCTGCTGATCACACCTGAAAAAGCAAGCAGGCTCCATAGAGATTCATTGTGGCGGCAGCTGCCCTTCACATACATTGGGGTTCCCTTTATCGTGGGGGTGGTAAACGGCCCAGTAACCATGGACCCCCACAGATCTCCATGACATGTTACCCCCCTGACTAGGAAGCGGTCACAATCCACCAGAGCAGACCATGGACTCACTTAAAATGAGCCTTTCACTATTTATGTGCCAGAGTTGATAAGTTTCCGATCTTATCCTCCATTAAAGATTTCCATATGTTTAGCGATGCTATCTGCAATATCAATTATCGAAATGTGACAATGTTAATTGTTTAATCTTTATGTTGTGTTTCTGAGAATTTCATTCTGAGAACTCATTGTAACTGTATAACTGGACGGTTGAGTCGTCGAAATACTCCCATATTTTAATTGCGAACACTTCCAGGCAATTATGTGGAAATCAATCAGTCAGTATAAAAAGTCCGTAATGTGTTAATGTAGGAAGCCTTTAACCCCTTAACTCCCAAGCTATTATGCAAGTCTATGCAAAAAGGACGAGCGTACTAAAGGTGCAGTTACTGTTTCCAAACTTTAATCCACGAAAACCTTCCTTAGAAGAATTATATGTTCAACTTTAAATATAAAATGGCATGTTTCTGAAACTCGAATGCTAGTACCCACCTTATAAGACCCTGCCTGTTTTTACAGATCATCTGATTCTAGGTCATGGGGCATTTTCCTGATGTGGCATTTTAAGGAATAGCGCATGCAGTAAAAATCACTTGATTAGGAGCTGGAGGGCTGCACAGGACTGCAATACATTTGGAATTGGTGGAGATATGCATTTAACCTCTCCTCGCATATTTAAACAAGCAATGGCAAAGCCTACATTTTTGGCTTTTATGTTGGAATGGGATAGACATTTGCCAAGCACCACTACCTGACCATAAGATAGCAACAGGTGGAAAATTGTGTGATTAGCTCGGCATAGGATAAAAATAGCTGGCAAATGCTTCTCGTAGTCAAAACTGCAGGCTTTTTCAATGTGCATTTTTACAGCTCTTCAGCGAAAGGAACAGATATAAATCAAGTGGCTGAAGGTACACTAAGTTAAGAGATTTTTATTACACTACCTTTGATTTTACTGCTTGATAGAGCTAGCTCAAAGATATCCCAGAAGATTGTTTTGGGCCGGCGGGGTCAGGTAATGGGAGAGAATGTCCATAGGTATTAGAATGGCAATGGGCAGTCTACAGATGGATAAACCACCAAACAATACCCATTTCTGTGTGCCCGTTCTCACATGCCACCTCCCTCAAAGCTGTACTCCAATGCCATAGTTTTGGCTATTGGTGGAGCTTATGCACCATTTAAAAGCCAAAACTAAAAATGCCCCTCCACTGAAGACAGTTCCTATATTGCATCACTTCATCATATTGGACACAATGAATAGTTAAGGGCCATAAACTCAATCCCTTTGTGGTATAATGCCCAGAGAGGTCATGGCACAGTAGTGGTGCAAGAGGTCCACTAATCCAAGTTTTGCTGAAAATTATAGTTAGGAATTCTCTTTTAAATGGTGCACATTGTTTCTTAGTTTTCTGTCCACTCAAAAATAGTCTAGGGCATAAGGTACCAGGGCAGGGCAGCTCGCCTTTGATGGATAGCCTGATTATCAATGAAGAGCCAAATAGCCTAGGGCATAAGTTGCCGGGGCAGGGCAATTCACCTTTGATGTATAGCCTGAATATCAATGTAGAGCCAAATAGCCTAGGGCATAAGGTGCCGGGGCAGGTCAGATCACCTTTGATGGATAGCCTGAATATCAATGCAGAGCCAAATAGCCTAAGGCATGAGGTGCCGGGGCAGGGCAGCTCACCTTTGATGGATAGCCTGAATATCAATGTAGAGCCAAATAGCCTAGGGCATGAGGTGCCGGGGCAGGGCAGATCACCTTTAATGGAAAGCCTGAATACCAATGTAGAGCCAAATATCCTAGGACAAGAGGTACCAGGGCAGGGGAGCTCACCTTTGATGGATAGCCCAAATGCCAATGTATAGCTAAATAGCCTAGGGCATGAGGTAACGGGGCAGGGCTGCTTACCTTTGATGGATGCATTCAGTCTTGTGTGAACGAGTGCAGGAGGTGGGTTTAAGGAGGCTATTGTTTTCTTCGAGCTGCGAGTTAGGGTGTTTACTGAAAAGGGCTGCCCCCAATGGAGTCGTATAGATTACCCTTCATCACCAGGTCGCAGTGGCTATGCCCAAAATTAACGTTTCTACTTTGACACCTGGGATAGAATACAAGGCATTAAACTATGTTAGCTAAATCCTTCGAAGAGGTTCAAAAGTACCTTGCACTGTATCTATTAAACATCTTTTAGAAAAGGTGTACCAACAACTTGCAGGATGCGTCAGCCAGTTTACTTTGCCTACAGACTGTCCTAATTGCGGCTGTGGCTTTTGCCTCTGCTGTCACAGGAATGGGGCCCATTGTCTACTGTATGTCTGTCTGAAAGATAACTGTTTGTTATACTGTATGCACAATCTGGAAAATAAAATGATTATACTGTCAAATCTGCCAAAGGGCATCAAACTGTGAGTGCCTATTCATTGGCAACGAGCCAACAAATGCAACAAAAATGCTGGGCACCTGAACGCATATGTGCTTGAAAGTGCTTCTACATCAAGTGCTTCAATGGCTCAGGAGTAAAAATCATTTTGTATGTTGACGACATTGACTGGAGTCTTGTGTTTCTAAAGAATATTAGATGTTATGTAATTCAAATGTATATTTAAAACACACCATGAAATCCTGTTTGCCATGACTTTATACATATAGTACCAGCATATTGACCCGAAAAAAGCAGGTATAAACTACAAATTAAAATTGGATTTAAAGATAAATAACTAACAATAAAAAAGTAAATATGGTAAGATCATATACAGTGGCATCATATAGACTTAGCCCTTGCCAGTCCGGGTTCAGGACTATGTATGGCACTGAGACAGCCTTGATTGACCTCCTTGCCAATGTAGCAGAGATAGCTAATAAGGGTAAATGTTCCCTTTTGGTCATGTTGGGCCTGTCAGCTGCCTTCGACCGGGTGGACCATCCCCTCCTTTTGGACAGGATGAGACACCAGGTCGGGTGCTCTGATTCTAATGTCTCTTGTCTTGTATCTTACTCAGTCCTAGAACAGCATGGGTGTCTGTTAACAACTTCAAGCACACCCCCCGCCCCTGTGGGATGTTTTTACCCATGCATACAAGCCCTACCATAAAACTGTGCAGTACTGGCATGGAAAACATCAGGATGGCCAGAACTCCCCAGAGAGTGCACAGGGAAAACATGAAAAATAGGCTGCCACCCATTTTTGCCTATGTTGTGAGCACAGGAGGGCACTGCCTAAAACCACCATTGGGCTACACACAGTAGCCTGAAACCATTGGGAATGGCAATGCTGATTGCCAAAAAAGCAACTCAGAACTGTGGGGAATTCATTTTCTTAATCCCAAAAATGGTTGCATTACCAGTACTCACCACTATCAGAAAGCCAGCGTTTTAAAACCACCAGACTTTTGTGTAAAACTGAACAAATGAAACAAAACCAGACCAAGGAAAGACTTGCTAAGAGGTGGATACAATGTAAAACTATATTCTGAAATAACTTGAAGGAAGTAATTATTTAATGTATATGTAAAAATTGTAAGTGATTTAAACTGGGAACAAAAAGTGACATTTAGCTGAAACCTGGCTTAATGAAACTGGATTCTGCCTGACAACTACCCCCGACAGGAGTTGAAACCTGCTCAGCCACTCTTCCCCTTGCCAAAAGGAGTTGTCACCTCTCTGATTAGATTAGGGGTGGAGCAGCTGGGGACTACAGGGAGTTGAACAAAGGCCTGTCCTGGACTCAGGCAAATGTTATATTGGGGGCGTCGTAAAATAGCTTCCTCTTGGGAGAAACTGGGGGGCAGCTGTGCCTCTGTGAACAAGCTGGCTTGGAGGAAGTGGATAAACCAGTTATTCCACCCTGTGATGGGGGAAGCCACACCCCTTTTTGACCAGGGCATAATTTTAAAAAGATAGATAACTCATAGTGCGGACTTGTCAGAATTATATAAGTAATATCATTATTTTTGTGATTTTTCTGTGAACATTTTGAGAGGCGTTAGGACCCTGTGGTGTATTCTGGGGGGTTGCTAGCGGAAAATAGGGTCTCACTCCAAATGTATGCATGTTAAAAATCTGACACTTTATCATCTGTAACCCATATCCCTGGTGCACATTTGTGTAAAATCTGGAAAGGTTTAGAGGTCATTATCTGGATGAAAAGGGGAGAATTCTGTCATCAGTGGACACAACATCGTAGAAAGACAGGGATCGGATGGTTTGGTGCTACAGAAAATATGTTAACTGGACCTATAATATTAGAAAAATGATACATAGATAAATATGTATTTGGGTCAGAAATAGATTTGTGTGCAATCTGACAAGGGGAGGTTCCTCTGACCATAAAACCTACAGCATCACTCTGACTCAAATTTCCTTCCCCCAATCATGGGAGAGGGGAGAAATGGGCCAATGACAAGTGGAGAGGGGCAGGCTTAGCTAGGCCCAGGCACACATAAAAAGAGACTGCTGGGACAGGTAGAGACATTCAATTCCATTTGCTGCGGAGCATGCTGACCGACGACTTCACATCCAGAGATCCAGACTTCAAATCCATCATTCTCCAGAACCTGTAGCAGAAATTAACTCCAGAATTTGTAGCAGAGAGGCCTGAATCCACCAGCTGAATCCTCTTCAGCAGGCCTCAAAACTAACCAAACTATTCAACAGCCGGGCAAGCTGTTTGAAGTTTTGCCGAGAATTTTTGCAAGAACCTGTAGAGGTACCCAGAAAGCAGTGTTACATCAGAATCCAGAGAGGCTAGACAAGCAGAGCAGAGCTGACCCAGATCGCTGTGAGCAAAACCAGTGCCTGATTGACCCGCCGAGCAGACAGAACCGCAGCCGGACGTGTTGACCAGATCCGTGACGAGGCCTAGTTCAAATTTATATTGTGAGTACCTAGCAGAACTGTGCAGAACCAATCTCTTAGTTAAAATAATCTAATCCAAACTATTTTAACCTAAGTAGAACTGCCTCCTAGAAATCGTGTCATCTGTCATTTTTAAAGCTGCACAACTGTCACCTGTCAATTCTGCAGCTGCAAGCTGTCACCTGTCATTTTGAGTTTACTTTAAATCTGAAAAACTACCTTTATTTAATCGTCCGTATCTCTGGAACCGTTTGGGCTAGGAACGAAAGCTTAGAATCTAGGCTTTCCAACGAACCTAGAACCGACTTCCTACTCCCTATACTTTTCCCGTAATCGCGAGACACGCACTCGCGAAATTTACCGCGATTTGCGATTTGGCCCGATTTCTTCATCTGTAGAAATCAGCAGCTTTTTGCTTCTCTTTGCTAAAATTTGTTTGCAATCTGCTAATCATTCATAGAGTATTGTTAAAGTGAGCCTGAACTAATATAAAGTAGCCATCACCTACCCTGAATCTCTAGAGGGAATTAAAATCAGTTGGCACATTTTCCCATCCATTGCCATCACATTTAAAAGCATTTTGGGCCTGTGTTTCAAACTCCTACCTGTTTCCTCTAAGCTTGCTGGGGGGAACTGAATTTCGTATTGTATTTGATTGCATTCATGAGACCTGTGTGCTCCTCTTTCCATCTCCTTCCATTTCTTACATTGCATAGGGGAGGGGGTGAATTGCCAGAGAAAAAGTGATTATCTTATCTTTTGCTAAAATCATATCAAGTATTTCTGTACTGCATTTTATTCCTCATTGCATTTCCTTGAAACCATAAAGCATTTTCAGCTACCTCATCCTCTATACTACTCCTAAGTAATCAAGTGTACCACTGTAACATTACCCATTGTGGATCCACATTATATGTCTCAATGTACTATCAGATATTAATATATTATAAAAGTGTGATAGATATATATTCTTGAATTGTCCAAATAAACCTTTTAATTTGCAAAACAAACCTACTTCTTGGCTCAGTGGGGTCAGGGGGATTCTAAGAGGGGGGTGTTATACAAGGGTTGTCATCCAGAATACTGAACTGGATATAAAAGTACATCAATAAGGGTTTTCCTCAGCATCCCAGACTAGGCATTGACTTAGCTGTAGTGTTGATTGAATATCGCTTACACCCAGAGTCCTTATCATTTGTTGTGCCAAAGGGTGCCTGTCTCTCGCCGATTCTTTATATCTGTATGCGCCCTTTGTTTAACATGCTGAATAGGGCTGGGGTCGTCTACACAAATTATGCAGACAATACCCAATTTATCTTGGAACTGGACCGAGACTGTGATACAACGTTTATGATTTGATCCATCACTGGATGACTCGTAACTCTTTGCTATGGAACAACAAGAAGATGGAGCTCATGATCATAGGCTCATGGCAAAGAATTTTGAAACTCGATCCACGGTTCTCAAATTTTTGCATATCCAACTGTCTTTCTACAGTTAGTCCTTATGTGAAAACCTTGGGTGTGACATTGTACTTTTGTCTTACTATGAACAATTATGTTTCTCAAATAAAATCTTCATGTTCATTTACAAATAAAATTCTACGACAGGTTAAGCCTTACCTGTCCTCGGAACGCCTTGCCTAAGTAGCATCTGCACTTGTGAACTCCCGCCTGGACTACTGTGATGGACGACTTGTCGGGACCTCCAAAATAAATCTCCACTGCCTTCAAGTTGTCTGGAATAATGCAGTCAGAACTGTTTGTAGTCTGGGCCCACATGACCATGTTACACAGCCTAGATGAGAACTTCACTGGCTCCCTGTTCGACAACGCATTTCTTACAAAATCTTGACATTGGTATATAAATGCATGACTAACCAAGCACCTAGCTACTTAGCTAACAGATCAATAACAAACCCCTCCATTCGGACTCTTAGGCCAAGTAAACAACACAATCTCTTTGTTCCCCAGCCTAAACGGAGAAACTTTGGTGGCCGGTGTTTCCCAGTTCAGGCTCCTGCCTTGTAGCACTCTATACCTGTATCAATTTGGTCTGCATCCAGTCTTACTGACTTTAAAAAAGCAGTAAAGTGATGGAGCCATGGGCAGTGTTGGTCAGGGACAATGGAGGGATCAGAGGGGTTATGGTGGGCAGGGTACACTGTAAGATAAGCCTCTTTGCAGATAATGCTTTACTCCATATCACTAGGCCATCTCAATTGGTCCCTCATGTGTTGGAGAGTCTGAAGTAATATGGGAAGTTGTCAGGCTTTAAAGCAAACCTGAGGAAATCAGTGGTGTTTACAACTGGGGGTTGTCATTGGAAGAAAGGGAGTATGTGGCCAGGCTGCCATTCAGTGTGCAGTGGGAAATGTTCTGCTATATGGGGGTCCAGGTGACACGACACCCTAGGGATCTCTTCCCCGGTAACTTCCTCCCCCTTTAGTCAGCCGTGAAACAAGCGATGGAGAGGTGGGCGGGTGTGGGGCTGTCCTGGATGCTGCGGCTAAACTCTATAAAGATGGTGGTTCTCCCCAAATTCTTATTCTTGTTGCAAATGCTGCCGGTCCCCGTGCCTGTGTCTTTCTTGTCTGAGGTAAAGCGAACCATGCTGCGGTATCTCTGGGTGGGGAAGAAACATAGGATCTCCTATGGGACATTAACTCTGCCAAAGGAGAAGGAGGAGTGGGATTCCCAGATTTGGCAACATACTACAAAGCGACCCAGCTATGAGTCTTGTTGGATCACTTCAACCCGGTGTCAGGGAAGCAATGGGTGGCAATGGACAATGAAGTGTTGGCCCCGGTTACATTGGAAGAGTGGTTATGGGTCCCCAGAGCCTGCATCCCGAACAGAGTTCTGTGCCATCTGGTCCTGGACATTCTGTGGTCCATCTGGAAAGAGGGAGGGGATATTAGGTGGATCACAATGTGGCCGTTGCCTCTGAGCTGCATCTGGGCAACCCCACTCAGAGATGGGATCGAGGAACCACTGGCAATTTAATCTTGGTATGAGGCTGGGCTCAGTAGTGCGGGACAACTTTGGGTAGGAGATGCTTTCAGATCTATAAAGGGACTGGAGGAGGCCCTGGTTCTGAGTAAACTATCATCCTTTCGTTTCCTACAATTAAAGAGGGCCCTGTCTGAGGAAAGGTGGGGGGAATCTCAGGAGGCAGCTGACGAACTTTGAAAGATTCCTGATCACACAGAGGGGGTCCGGAGGGCTAATAGCTGGGTTATACAAACTGCTTCTCTTGCCAATCCCGAGGGATCCCCCCTCTTTGAGAGTCAAATGAGTACAGGACCCTGACAGAGATGTCGAGGACACATTGTGGGCTCATATGTGCAGGCGGGCCCATCGTTCCACCACGTCACTTCAATATAGGTATCAGGCCCTGAAACTGTTGCATAGGTGGCACTACCCCCTGGTGAGGATAGTCCGGATGAGGGACAGATATGACCTGCACTGTTGGAAGTGTCACCGTGAAAAGGGAGAATACATTCACATGTGGTGGGGTTGCTCCAGGGTGTAGGCATTCTGGAGCCTGTCCTGGATAAAGGGGGTTGATGGGATTCAGAGGGACCTCTCCCCATGGCTTAGTGAACACAGAGGAGGGGCATGAAGCAGAACAGGGCCACATGTGTCATATTATGTTGGTTGCAGCGAGATGCTGCCTGGCCCAACTGTGGAAGAACCCGCGAATGCTGGTGGAGAAGGAATATGTTTCCAAGATCCGTGCCATATACAATATGGAATATCTAACCCACCTTTTGGCTGAGTCTAGGTCTAACATTGATGATGTGTGGCTCCCCTTCTAAGAGAAATATGGGCGGTTAGATCAGCAGGGTTGAGAAAGTGGCTGGAGTGGGGGTGGAGAAGGACGACCTGCCTATGAGGGAGCGACACTGATGGATTTGTGACTCAAGGTGGGGACTAGGGGAGAAGTTAATTCGCCCTGTGTACAGGAGTACCCAGAAGGAGAACCCTGATTTACAGAAGAGATGTTAAGTGTCCGATTTTTTGGTGGAGTTCAGTTTGAGAATCCATAGCAGGGGGTGGTGGGGTCTGGGGAGGGTTGATCAATGTTGGGGTTACCAAGAAATGCATTGGTGCTGTTCTGTGTCGTTATAACCGAAATGCCAATAAAATCTGATTTAAAAAAAAAGCAGTGAAAACATTTCTCTTGAACTCTAATGACTAGTCCAGTCATCCCTCTGTTTGACTTCCTACGCTCTGACTTTAGCTGTGCCCCTCTTTCTCTTTCTTTGTCTGTGCACTGAGGCGTGTTGCACCCTAAAATAATTTTTTATTATTATTATTGTTATTAATATTATTAATAAAATAAGACTGGTGAGTGAACGAAAAGCTGGTGCCCAGTTTGAGACATTTACTGAGTTAATAAGAAGCTCACTAAAATTAAATCCTGGCTCTCAATTGATTGTCAGTACCTCGGTACAGGGATGGGAGAGTCGGTTCAAATCAGAATCAAACCTATCTAAACAATAGGGATTCAAATTAGATTGATTGATTTAAACCATTTCGACCTGAAGCTGAAAAAGCTATGGAACCTTCGAACCGCAACTTGAGCCATGGAAAGGTGGACTGCTCAATTCAGTGAAATCACCCTGGTTTTTAGTGGAGCGTGACAGATCTACATTCATGGTACAGGTGGGAGAACTTCAATATCACTGCCAGAGCATCATTCTCATTAATATCTGTGATCCGCCTAACAGAATTGCCACCACTACCAATGTATCAACAGTAAAACGCATACTAAAAAGCTATCATCGTGAGCTCCCCATATGGATAGTGGGTGACTTTAACTCGTATATAGAATTAACTACACCTGACCTATTCGAAACGCATGCATCTACTCCAACTAGCTCAAGAGTTCTGGTAAAACGCCCAGTAAAGCATGGATTACGCTGCTTGAAGCCAACGGCTTCACCCGCCTTAATGTTTTTTTTCCAGGTGATGCGCAAATGGCATACACTTGTGTATGTGGCAAAAGTGCATCAATGCTTGACTACATCTTTGCGAACCAAAGAGCATTACCCTTGGCTAAAGATATGGCTATTATACCTTGAGATGAAAGTACCCTCATGCTTACTTCTCACTAATGTAGACTAAATGGTGCCATTTATGTAAATCCCAGTGGTAACCATTTTTGTTGGAATCCGTCAAATTTAACAAAAGCCTGAATTGCTTTAGAGAGTCTTTTACCCCCATGTATATCTTGTTTTGATCCCCTTTGCCCTCAAGCTAGCTCTCTGATAGTCTCAGCCTTTTCCGCTTTAGTTACTCAGATTAAGGAATCCACTAATGTACCCAATACATATATGAGTGCAGTGGAACACAGTTAAATTGTGATCGCACAATAGTGGCCATGAAGAAGCAAGTGCGGGAAAACATCTCAGCGGTACTATACGCTACTACGAGTCCATACACTCCTTATGAAATAAATATATGAGTTGAAGTGACAAAACTCAATTATCAAAAATGGTTAAGGGAGTATAAACTGAAATGTGAAGTCAGCAAATGGAGAGAAATCGCACATTTGGCCACATTAAAAAACAGCACCAAAACAGTACCAAGTTATGGAATGCCTTACTCGATAATAATAAGCAGGCATTACCCTTTTAAAGGTCTTACTGAGCCTGATTGGACCAATTACATCGTATCCACTTTAGGTAATAAGTCATCCAGTGAAGTCAATTTTCCCTTACCTGTTTCCTGTTGGGTTTGCCAAGTAACTATCTTGGACATCATAATTATAATTGAACAGATAACTCTCGGTCGGCTGGACCCGATGGGATTTGCAATTCCTTGGTTACAATATCCCCAGGCGTGTGGGTGCATGCGTTGCATTTACTTTTCATACACATAGGCTCTTATGGTATCATTCCAGATACATGGCTAGAAAGCCATATACTAGCTGTACACAAAAAAGGTTCCTGGAATGTCACAGCAAACTACCGAATGTTAGCCATGTTGGATATTCCAGCTAAGATCTTTGCCAAGGTACTCTTGTTAGAGTTAAATCAGTGGATCATAAATAGCGATATTCTTCCACCCAATCAAATGTTTTTTTATTTAAAAAGCGTCCACAATCTATTGATTCTTGTATCTTCCGTGGAATATGCGTGGCTTCGCAGAGAGAGCCCAGTGTACTGCATGTTCATAAATTTCTCTGCAGCCTTCGACTCTGTCAACCGCAATAGACTATGGCAAAAGTTGACGGGATGGAAAATCCCTCCTGACCTCCTTCGAATGCTCTTGATGTTGTACACTGACACTACAGTCAGGATTTGATTGGATGCTGAAGGAAAACTGTCTAACTCAATACCTACACACTGTGGAGTAAAGCAAGGGTGCATTGTAGCAGCAACGCTTTTTAATGTATATTTGGCAGATCTCCCTTTGGTATTCATTAATTTATACCTACTAACCCAGACTAGCTGGATGGTATATGCTGACAATCTACTATTAATGGATTATACCCATAGCGGGCTGAAATCACTGATCACGGCACTGGGAGAGTTTGCAGATCTTAATGATTTGTCAGTAAACATTGCGAAAGCTAAGATTATGATATTGTCTCCCTCCCACGTCCACGTAAGAGACTAACATGTACGCTTAAATGCTCCCCGCTTGAATGCGTCACCTCTTATAAATAGTTAGGTCTACATGTTCAGAACACCCTGAAATGTTCTCTGCATTGGGCAGAAACCAAAATAAAATGCAAAAAAGCGATCAGTGCCATTAGTCACTTCATAGGGCGCCAGGGAGGCTATTCGATTGTGTCAATTTGAACACTATATTTTTCAAAAGTGCTCCCTATCCTCTATTGTGGTATCGAGGTGTGTGGATATCAATTTCTATTGACACTAAAAAGCATTCAAGGCTCAATGCTGCACAAGATTTTACGAATGCCCCAAGTTCTGCCCATTGAATATTTGTATTTAGATTTCGAAATCAATGTTATAATGTGTGGTTCCAATCTTATAGCTGTAATGTCAGATAAACACCTGGGTGTGCTACATAACGGAACAATGATTGTCAATTTCTTGTGTGCATTCTAAGAACTTGACAACTGTATATTTATGGAACTCTGTGCTCATTACTATCAACTTACTCCAAGTGGAATGCAGGTTGCTTCCCTCGAACTGGGGGGGGGGGACTATATTGCTAAAACCCAGCTGAAACAAAAATTGCTTATGATTAGTAAAGAATAGTATCTCATGAATCTGTTTACCTAAAGTAATAGTGGCTCCTACTGTGAGTATATTACTCAACGCTCGATTAACCCCTATCACTGTGTTGCATTTCCCAATAGTACCATTATCAGATAATATTTGCTCCCTAAATTCAACAATAGCATTGCACTTGCAACTAATGGGGCATTGTATGGCATTGAACGATCTGATCTTGTGTGTTGTATATGTGGAGCAGGAGACATTGGCCCTAATTACAACACCGGCGGTAACCAATGGCGATATTAGCACCATGGTTGCTGCCAGTATTGTAACGAGTCCGCCATGGTGCAATGGGGAATTACCACCCCATTCCAAGGTTGGCGGGGCGGTAATTCCCCATGCACCATTGGCCCTTCCCCATTCCCATTTTTGCCCCATAGGGCTCAATGGTAATGGGAAAGGCGGTAATTACGGTACCACAAATTGCGGGACCGTAATTACCTTCAAGGTCCCTTTGCGGGTCCCTACTTTAACGGCTGGTCCAGACCAGCCGTTAAGGTCGGGAGCCGCAAAGGAACCTCGTAATTAGGTGCTACGGGGTTAACGGCGCTGCAGCCTTTTACGGCGCCGTTAACCCCTTAGTGCCAGGGTCGTAATGAGGCCCATTGAAACCTTGGAACACTTGCTAATCAAGTGTGAGAGCTTATTCCATATTAGGCTAAGCTATTTGAAATCGTATAATAATGAGTTTAACTGTGCTGACCTCTCTTCTCTCTGGTTCCATTTTATAGAAGGAACAGACAACAATTTATATTTTACATGGTGAAGTTTTATTGGAAATGCGTTGACATTTTTAACTTTTTTGTTGCTGATCTTAACTCTAACATGCTATTTGTTCTTATAGTAGATAATTGTTATGTTATGTTAAGTAATTTGTAATGCGCACCTGGTACCCGAAGGCTGATGGGCGCAGACCAACAAACACAAAACAGGCCACAAATACAGCTAAACTATTGTCTAATTTGATGTATTGTTTATGATGATTTTATTTTACCTGACTATTTTATGGAATACGAACATTGTTTCATGTGTTATGACATATTATTATTTGTATTGTGTTGTATATATACAAAGCCATCTGTCTATGAGTATATAAATAAAATAAATAAATAAAATATGAGTATTTGATGGTTCGACTGGGTTTGAATAAAGCTTTGTTGTAATACTGAATTCTTGGATACTGGTGCCAAAGGAAAAGATGCAATAGGGTCATCATTTCACGCCTGTAATTATTATTTTGCAGGGTGAGCAGAGACATAGATCTCAAAGACTTGTGTGCTTCATTCCAAAGCCAACATTACTCAAAATCCCCATCTAGGTGAAAAACCTGATTTCATTTTTGTATGTGATTAGATTATATTTTAAGAAAGAAAATATTTTATTTTTGTTTATATTTCGTTTACTTTATTTTACTAAAAAATGAAAGTAATCAGGACCTGGTGCATTGAGCCAGTGCTCAGTCAGCAAGCTTTTAACTCAGTCAGGGTATTCTTTCTATCTTAGTATAAATGGGGCCTAATTTACATAAGCATTTTACAATAGCACAATCCCTTTGCAAAATGCTTTGTAAATCAGGCCATTAATTTCAGAACATTGTTCATGGAATGTTTGTTTCTATTTTCAGTTTATTTATTTGTCATCCATTTTAAAATTAGGTAGCATTTTGTTTAAATGTCCCCTTTGGGTTCTTACCGGTTTAACTGTTTTCTGCAAATCCATTTTCTGTTTCTAATTAATTTGGTCTGATTGTTTCCTTTATTATCTTTTTTAAGTATTTTGATATTTCCCCAAAAGTTGTGTGTAAACCACTGCTTTGTGATTGAATACTATTGTGTTACTTACAACAGAGTAGAGATTTCCATTTTCATTGTTTATTCCATTTTGTTCTCCTCTAAAAGAGCCTTTTTGCAGTTATCTATAGAAATATGAATCCTTCTTCTTTTTTTCACCGATCGAATACCTTCTAGTTGTTTAGAGAGCAGAGTAGAAATTACCATTTAAATTGTATTTTATTCTTCTGGAAACAGACATTTTTCAATAAAACAGTTAATCTATTTTCAGTTTAAATTGTAATGCATTTCTTTAGCGGGCAGCTGATTTCATTGTTCCATTAATTTTCTTTTATTTCAAGTACCAGTCAAAGGACAGGGAGAGTCATTGCATTTCAGGTAGCAGACGTATATGAGAAAGAGCCAAATCAAAATATGTGTAAGAGAGTGTCTTTTTTGTGTGTCTGTGGGTGAGAGCAAAACTATTTACTACGATTTTAAGGGAGCCACTTGTCTATAGGAGAGAGCTGTATAAAAAATACAGTTATATATGGCTGGCAAGCGGAAGTCCACAATAAGTTGCAGATGACAGAACAAGTGCCTGCTTAAATTGCTAAGTGGAAGCACAAAAAATACTTTACAAACGCTTGTGAGAAATTGTAGATAAAGGGTTACCACTGGAAGTGTAGTAGATGACTGAGCATTTCTGCAACAATTGAGGCATCTGTAAATGAACGTTCTATGCCAAATAGTGCTGCAACACAATTTGCAACCGGAGGAGTACCAAGACTGATTAATAACAAATGAAACACCTGACAATGTCTGAGGTCATAGTGGAGACAGAGGGAGTCATTGAATCTGATTAGTCCTCAAAAGATCAGCAGACGCTTGCCAGGAGAACCACAGGTGATCTAGGTGACAGCATAGAGGGAGTAATTGAATCTGCTTAGTCCTCAAAAGATCAGCAGACGCTTGCCAGGAGAACCACAGGTGATCTAGGTGACAGCATAGAGGGAGTAATTGAATCTGCTTAGTCCTCAAAAGATCAGCAGACGCTTGCCAGGAGAACCGCAGGTGATCTAGGTGACAGCATAGAGGGAGTAATTGAATCTGATTAGTCCTCAAAAGATCAGCAGACGCTTGCCAGGAGAACCGCAGGTGATCTAGGTGACAGCATAGAGGGAGTAATTGAATCTGCTTAGTCCTCAAAAGATCAGCAGACGCTTGCCAGGAGAACCGCAGGTGATCTAGGTGACAGCATAGAGGGAGTAATTGAATCTGATTAGTCCTCAAAAGATCAGCAGACGCTTGCCAGGAGAACAGCAGGAGATCTAGGTGACAGCATAGAGGGAGTAATTGAATCTGCTTAGTCCTCAAAAGATCAGCAGACGCTTGACAGGAGAACCGCAGGTGATCTAGGTGACAGCATAGAGGGAGTAATTGAATCTGATTAGTCCTCAAAAGATCAGCAGACGCTTGACAGGAGAACCGCAGGTGATCTAGGTGACAGCATAGAGGGAGTAATTGAATCTGCTTAGTCCTCAAAAGATCAGCAGACGCTTGCCAGGAGAACCGCAGGTGATCTAGGTGACAGCATAGAGGGAGTAATTGAATCTGCTTAGTCCTCAAAAGATCAGCAGACGCTTGCCAGGAGAACCGCAGGTGATCTAGGTGACAGCATAGAGGGAGTAATTGAATCTGCTTAGTCCTCAAAAGATCAGCAGACGCTTGCCAGGAGAACCGCAGGTGATCTAGGTGACAGCATAGAGGGAGTAATTGAATCTGATTAGTCCTCAAAAGATCAGCAGACGCTTGCCAGGAGAACAGCAGGTGATCTAGGTGACAGCATAGAGGGAGTAATTGAATCTGCTTAGTCCTCAAAAGATCAGCAGACGCTTGACAGGAGAACCGCAGGTGATCTAGGTGACAGCATAGAGGGAGTAATTGAATCTGATTAGTCCTCAAAAGATCAGCAGACGCTTGACAGGAGAACCGCAGGTGATCTAGGTGACAGCATAGAGGGAGTAATTGAATCTGCTTAGTCCTCAAAAGATCAGCAGACGCTTGCCAGGAGAACCGCAGGTGATCTAGGTGACAGCATAGAGGGAGTAATTGAATCTGATTAGTCCTCAAAAGATCAGCAGACGCTTGCCAGGAGAACCGCAGGTGATCTAGGTGACAGCATAGAGGGAGTAATTGAATCTGCTTAGTCCTCAAAAGATCAGCAGACGCTTGCCAGGAGAACCGCAGGTGATCTAGGTGACAGCATAGAGGGAGTAATTGAATCTGATTAGTCCTCAAAAGATCAGCAGACGCTTGCCAGGAGAACAGCAGGTGATCTAGGTGACAGCATAGAGGGAGTAATTGAATCTGCTTAGTCCTCAAAAGATCAGCAGATGCTTGACAGGAGAACCACAGGTGATCTAGGTGACAGCATAGAGGGAGTAATTGAATCTGATTAGTCCTCAAAAGATCAGCAGACGCTTGACAGGAGAACCACAGGTGATCTAATAGAGGAAGTGGACTTTGATGTGGAATCTGCAGATGCTGATCCTGTGGAAAACTTGGCAGGAAGTAAAATGCAACATGCATAAGGACAAGAGAGGGAAACAGATAATTGGACAATGTTGCAATATTTTGACTCTATGAGAAATTCAAAGGAAATCACATGAAGACTGGCAGAAAACACAGTAAAAATAAATTGTTATTGCCCGCCCCAGAATGACTTCAATGCCATGTGAAAAGTCAAGAAATTTGGGGCACCTTGTTTCTTGTTCAAGACTAAACCATCTACATTCATTGTGCGGAGCCACTGTTGAATCAACCCTGAAGATATTACTATCTGTAACTGGAAAGCAGTCATGGAAACAGGCAGGACAATACAGTACAACTTTGCTTAAATTCCATCTATCACAAAGTAATCCAATGGCTCTTTCTAATCATCAAACAGACAGCACAAAGGGTCGTTGACAGATGACAATTGTGGTTGAAAAGGAGAAGAATGATAGCAGTATTTCCAGAAGGGCTGCACCTTCTGAATGTAGTGCAACATCACTTTGCCATCAGACAGTTGGATGTGTGACTGGGTCATGACTTTACCCTATCCGGGGATCGTCCAGGACCTACCCCCCAACCTAGAGTAGCCAGCCAGAGCAGATCCTCCCCAGTGATAGGGTGAGTGACTTGGGAGGGCCCAATCCCTTACTCTCCTAACTGTGCCATGCACCATGTAACCTTGATACCACGGTCTGTTGCACCATGCCTTGCAGCCTCCTATATGGCAGGAGTTCTCTTTTTTGTTTTATAGAAACGCCAGCTCCAGAATGCAGTTCACCCCCAGCGGCGAAACTTTTAACAGAGTCATAAATGCTGAATGTGAGTCTTGCTACTTTGAGGATCTCAAGGATTACTGGCCAGAACATCAACTCTAAGGCACAGCAGGAAGGCTGGTGCAAGTAGCCAGAAACAATGGGGCACAGCCACAGCAACCCATAAAAGTGCATATGCATGGAAAAGGGGCATGGATATAGAAGGATTTAAAAAGCAGGGCACCCACTGACCCGACCTCGGGGGAAAAGGAAACAAGAGATTGGCCTGAGAGCTAAAGCAAAGACAGGGGATCAATTGGTTGGAAAGGCATTAGTATAAAATACCAGCACAGCCAGAGAGCATTACAAATTGCTGGATGGAGTGAAGGGCTTTTAGGCTCTCGTTAATATAACAGATCAGCAAAAGACAGAAGGGGGTTACTTAGCTAGTCTAGGCAATTACCGGCCTATCTCCCTACTTGATAGTGAAAGCTAGATCTTTGCCAGCTTGGTGTTAGGAGAATTAGTTGAATGGGCCACAGCAACAGGTCGCCTACAGAAATACCCAATCGGCTGTTTCCACAAGGAGCTGGGTATGAGATTGAACGGTATTGCAGTAGGCTGGCTGAAAGAAGAGTCTGAAAAGCCTGGGAGCCTGCCGCTATTTAGGGCAGTGGTGGAGTATACAGAGGCTTTCAACTGTACAAATAGAAACCTACTGTGGTGTAAGCTCAGAGACTGGCAAATTTACTACCTATATTGGTCAAATTAAATGCCCATACTACACTACAGGTGAGACTGAACGGGCAGGGTGCACAGACAGATACTTTTCGGGTGTAGAGGGGTCTCCACCAGGGATGTGTCTTGGCTCCCTGCCTGTTTAATCTCTTCCTGTCAGATTTGGGAGAATTCCTGGGGAGGTCAGCATTTGCACAACCTAGGATTTCGACCCTGGTAGTCCTGTACGTATGTGTACGATGTCCTGCTTCTTCATAGAACCCAGGTTAGGTTCCCACGGAACCTCAATGCCATACTGGAATACACATCAACAAATTAACTTGGTATAAATGAGAAAAAGACCACCATTATAAGGTTCATTAGTACCCCTAAAAAGCACATGAACTACTGCTCACAGATGGTAATCTAGCTATAATACCCTCCCAAACAGTCACATATCTGGGCTTTAAGATGGATGCAATAGATAACATCAAACAATTTACATCTTGCATCATAGTGAAAGCAAATCTGGTTGCTGCCCAGATGAAAAATATCAAATCTTGTTTTTGCAAGTTCTCTATTTCTCCTCTTATAGCATTCTACGATATGAAAGTTATCCCAAGGCTGTTAAATGGAACAGGGATTGCTGTGGTCCTGAGAGCACTAGCATACGAAAAAGTTGAATCTCGTGTCTGGAAGAGTGCCTCAAGTCTTTCTGACTGCATACCAATGACAGCTTTGAGATTTGAATTAGGTTTAGCATCATTGGGTTGTAAACCTGACTGGAGGATCCTGACCCTGTACAGAAGAATGTTGATTTTAGTGGTGAGTTCACTATATGAAGATCTGGAAGGTATTATGAAGTCTACTACTGTAAAGTCCATGGCCAAGTTTAAAGGAAGAATTTAAAGGAAGAGCTGATCTAGTGCTAAGAAGAAATGAGATGTCCATTAGTGACCTAATTGACAAACCAAATGTGATTAAGAACATCTTGTTCAGGGATGACTGGATAAGAACTATGTCAAAGATGAGAGAATATAAGCTATATAAGAGTGTGTCACCTTTAGACAAGCCTATGACAGTACTCCCGAAATATTTTAAAATATTCCTGAATGGTTACTGGGCATCCCAAATCTTGTGCTACACATTGAATTTGTTGCTTACAGGCGAAATTCGCCAGATCAGAACTCCAGAGATTGCAGGGATGATGGGCTGCAACCTGTATAGGGATTGAAATGTAGTACAGGATAGAGAACATATTCTGGAATGATGGGCACTAAAAGAACAAAGATCTCTCTTTTTGGGCAGATTCATACATGACCTGAAAGTGCGAGATGGCAAGAGTTTCTTTACTCGCATATCAAGTGGGGATGAACCAGTTATCACAATAGCAGTAATTAAGATACTACATGAGGCTGGCTTACTTAAGTTAAGGTGGTAACCTGAATCACTGGGCTACTGTAGCCTACTAAGATCTTAGCGAAGGTTGTGACAATGCAACTCCAGAACTACCTTGAAGATAATAACATTCTAGACACACTCCAATCAGGCTTTAGGCCCAACATGGGACGGAGACGGCATTGCTCAAGGTATGGGATGACATACTTGCAAATGCAGATAATGGTGACTTCAGTATGCTCATCATGTCAGATTTGTAGTTTGATTTTGTCCATATGAAGAGAAGGAGAGAGCAAAACTTTTTCTACATACAACTACATGCATTGCTGGTGGAGGATCAGTTTGGTGGCAAGCAAGGCCTTGGAAGAAAAGATGTATTGGGCTGTAGGCTGCAACAACAGCCAATGTGCTGTGATGCACATTTAATCTGGGAGTTGATCCACATATACTTTTTTAATTTAAATGAACAGTATGGCTTGGTTTTCCACCAGGTCTTTTTTTGAGCAATTAATTTCATCCAGTTTCGCTTCTTGATCCTTGTACCACTGGGTCAGGACAGCGGAGCAACCACTTTCAGCTTCTACATCTATCGCTTCTAGTAGTTTCGAGCGTTTTTCAAGGAGTAATTTTCTGAAAAGCATCATGGTGTTCCTTTCTACTACTGCGGTCAACGAGAGCTGGCTCATTTCGCGTCTTATTAATACCAGAGGTGTGGAACTCGGTAGATTTAAACCTTCTCTCCAATATTGGCTTTTTAACATGGGCCAGATTTTTTTTGGAAGGCCAGGCATAGCTTCAACTCCATACACAAGTGTGGGTGTGACCTTGGTTTTGTAAAATTCTATAACTGGTATAAGAGAAAAACGGCCAAATTTCTTGTCTATTGCTTTTGCTTGAGATATTAAACTCTTTGTTTTTCTCAAGAGTTGTTTTTGCATGGCGTTTTCCTTTGGCGTATTATCCACCATGATACCCAGATATTTAAATTCTGTCACCTTTTCGATGGGTTCTCCTTCCAAAGTCCATGTGAAAAGATCACTTTTTGTTTTTCCTTTGCCAAAGAACAAAATCTTAGTCTTTGGCTTATTTATCTCCAAGCCATTTGCGGCGATATATGCAGCAAGGTTTGTCAGTTGTCTTTGCAACCCTATTGCTGTCTGGTCTACTATAATGATATCGTCCGCATATAAAATTCTTGAGATTTTCGTGTTTCCAATTTGTGGAGGGAAGGAACGAACCATGTGCTCTGTTTCTTTATAGTCCCCTATAAAGGTCAAAAAGAGCGCCGGGGCCAACGGGCATCCTTGCTTGACTCCTCGGTTTGTAGGGATCTCATCAGAGAGTGTTCCTTGGTGGTCAAGCCTCACTTGGATTCTAGTGGCCGTGTGGAGGGCTATGAGTGGTTGTAGTATGCTTGCTGGACACTTCCAGACCCTTAGCTTTTCCCAAAGCCTCGATCTATTTACCTGGTCGAACGCTTGGCTAAGATCGACGAAAGCCATGTAAGTTCGTGGGCGGCCAGCAAGAGACTTGCTTTTTAAGATGTTAACCGTGAGAATGTTGATGGTTGTTCCCACGTTCTTTTTGAACCCAGATTGAAACGGGTCGTTGCATGGCGCGTTCTCTGCCCATTTTTGGAAGTGTTTAAGGAGTAGAGATCCATAAACCTTGCCGATCACATTTAGCAAAGCGATTGGTCGAAAATTTCTGGGGTCATCTCTCACCCCCTTCTTGAAAATAGGGACAATCACCGCATTTGTCCAGGATTTTGGTAGAGCTTTCGCTGTGGTCACTCTTCGAATGACTGCACTTATAAACTTTGACCATAATTAGTCCACCTTGGGGTCCTGAACCACAGACCACCACAGACCAGCTTAACTCAATCGCGCTGGCACTGTCACGCCCGGTGAATCAAAAATAGCCTGAAAAACTACCATTTTCCTTGGAAATGTAGTTCGGAAGTGGCGACTTCACTTCAGACAAAGTCTGAAATCACACAATGTTCCACTGCCTATTTAAATGCTATTTAGCAAGTTCCCAACAGTTTTAACACGAATAACACACTTTATACTCAAGTTATGTTATAAAATTAATTTCAGTAGTAAAACAGCTGATGCCTTCCTAAAAAGCGCTAAATGAACTAAAATCAAGGTAGCAAAATAACTGATGGGCAGAAAACTATTTTAAGCGAGCTAATCGTGTAACAGCAGCATGCAGTAAAATAAAACTGGTTCCCTGGGAAGGTACCTTGCTGTATAGCCTGGAAAACTACTATTTTCCCTGGGATATGATCTGTCGCCAGCTTTCGACACAGTCAATTTCAACATCCTTAATGCCAGAGAATAAGTGACGTGGCACATGTCTCCAAAGAAGCACAGAGATGGGTTTTGTTTCTGACTGACCGAAAGCAACAGGTCAAAATGGTCCCCTTTGTATCAGAAATGTTGACTATTCCCTGTGGAGTCCCTCAGGGCTCTTCTCTGTCACCGTTGTTATTTAATCTTTACATCCACCCTCAATTTAAAATCTTACCGCACTTCAATCTGCAGTATCACTCGTATGCGGATGACACTCAGATCTATGTTAGCCTAAGATAACCTGCAGAGGCAGTGGATAACATTCTGAAAGGCAATTCGAGCATGGATGTTAGATAATAAGCTCCAACTTAACCCCAATAAGACAGAGATAATCATTTTTGATTCCAAGAAGAAACTGGAAACTACCTTCCAAATGGTTCCAAGTACACAGAGTCAGTTAAGAATTTAGGGTGAATTTGGCAGTCAAACCTGGGATATAACCAGCATGTGAATCAGATGGTTAAAGCAGTATATTTCCATCTGAAAATGCTGAAACTGCTTCTTCGTCTCATTCCAGAAGGGGATCGAGCAACTGTTGTGGGTTCACTTGTTAATGCCAGATTGGACTATTGCAATGGCCTCCTGGTAGGGTATTCCAAATACCAGTTGTAGCGCCTCGTAGTGGCACAAAACTCAGCGGTTTGTGTAGTTGTTTCCCTATCATGGAGTAAATCAGTCTCAGAATGTAGGAAGAACCTCCATTGGCTTCCGGTCCATCGAAGGATCCAGTTCAAGCCTCTGTGTCTGGGTGCCAAATGTGTACATGTCCTGGCACCTTCTTACCTAACCACTAAGATCAATACCTATACCCACATTAGGCACCTGCGGTCAATGACCCAAAATCTATTGGTGGGTCCTACCTCTAGATTTGTCGATTTGGGGGAAAGAAGGTTCTCGGTTGCTGGTCCCCGCGCATGGAAGATAGAATCCTTGACTGTGTTTAGAAAACAGCTTAGAACCTTTTTATTTGAGTAAGATCCTCATGAGTAGCTTTGAGACGGTCGACTTTACTATACTAAAGATCTGCGGCTAGATGTGGCTTGCCTCTTAGTTCCCCAAGGGATACGCGCTATATAAATTCCAAATCAAATCAAATAATATTTTAGATGAGCTACAAGACTTTGTATCAAACTGGCCACAGCTGCTAAATTTACATGTCACTTTTGTGCTATCTGATAATGAGGCAAGCATAGTATCTGCATTGTGAAATGGTAGATTCCACCATGCACCATGCTTTGACCATTTATTGAATATTCTGGTACTTCAGAACAATCTGATGGTAGACTTAATACCATGTTATTTCTAAGTATTCAGCAATGATCTAATCATCCGCTTTTAAACTTTATTTGTCTACTCATCCAGTACTCTTTCTAGCTATAATGTTGATTCTATTGCTGGAGATTTTCATTGTGTTATTTCATCTTCTTTGGATAGGATATAGCCGTTCTCTCCTTTCATGCATAAAGGCAGACCGCCTCAGCCTTGACTATTGGACCCAACATGTATTTTTAGAACTCAGCTTCTCTGTGCCGAATGGAAATGGTTGAAACAAACTTCCTGTGAATTTTCATTCCTTCTCATAATTATATTTCTACCAGTAGAGATATGAAAGCTAATTATTTTCAGACTCTCATTTCATCTTAGGGTTCATTTCCATGACAGATATTTTTTCAAGCTGCTAAATCCTCCCCAGTAGGTCTTTCCATCAACTCATTAATTAGTCCAAATATGTTTGCATCTTATTTTTTTAATAAAATGAAAACTATCAGATGCTCTCCTAATCAAAGCACTTCAACGAGTCAGGAAATTGTCTTCACTGATACTTCTTCTATACATTTTTCATTTCTCAATTATACTGGCTATGATTTGGCTCATATCATTTCTCATTCTCGTCCCATATCCATATGTTCCTGGGTTGATCTCTTTCTAGCATCAATGGTCAACCTATTATTTCTTGAATGTCTCCTTTTTTGGTTGCTCTTTATAACACTTCCTTTCAATGTGTCTATTTCTGCCTTCTCTCTCTTTCGCCTCCTTCACCCCACCTCTGGTGTAGGATTGTCTCTGACAACTGCCCAAGCAGGCCACCTAGCCCAGATTGAGAGAGTGAAATGTCAGAGACAGCAGGGTGGGCATGCCATAGGTGGGCCCAGTATGTAGCACTCTTACCTACTGCAGAGGTCCTTCTTCAAGTTAGACACTACCCTGAAGAAGGACCTCACATGTCGAAAATGCATTGCCCTACTCTGCCTGCCTTTTGTATATTGAAGTGGATGCTACCACATTAAAGAATATATTGACCTCAGTGGATGTTGACCGATATATTATATATTTACAGGCTAATTCATAGAATCCAGCGCACAAGTAGCGCACGCGGCTGGCGCACAGCGTGCGCCTGCGATAGTCTGCGCCAGGCACGTGCGCTAAAACAGATTTCCGCGCACAGCATATTCATGGATTTCAAGCTCCCAAACCAGCCGTGGCGCAGAGAATCGCAGCGAGCCTGCAGCAGCGCCAGTAACGCCCCCAAGAACGCCCTCGCGCAAGGAAAAGCCATCAAAATCGCTAAATCATCGCTAAGGGCTGCGCTAACCCTGGACCACTTCACAGGGCAGGCAAACAAGGAAAGAAAAGCGGGCAATCTTCAAATCAGGAGTACGCGGGAAGTACTACACGCGACTAGGCAGGGAACGTGAATTACAGGGGTACGCGGGAATCATCACACGCGAACAGCCAGGGTGCGTGTATTACAGGGGTAGCGGGAAGTTCAACACGCGATTGGCCAGGGTACGTGTATTACAGGGGTACGCGTGAAGTAGAACACGCGATAGGCCAGGGAACGTGTATTACAGGGGTACGCGGGAATTATCACACGCGAACAGCCAGGGTGCGTGTATTACAGGGGTAGCGGGAAGTTCAACACGCGATTGGCCAGGGAACGTGTATTACAGGGGGACGCGTGAAGTAGAACACGCGATAGGCCAGGGAACGTGTATTACAGGGGTACGCGGGAATCATCACACGCGAACAGCCAGGGTGCGTGTATTACAGGGGTAGCGGGAAGTTCAACACGCGATTGGCCAGGGAACGTGTATTACAGGGGGACGCGTGAAGTAGAACACGCGATAGGCCAGGGAACGTGTATCACAGGGGTACGCGGCAATTATCACACGCGAACAGCCAGGGTGCGTGTATTACAGGGGTAGCGGGAAGTTCAACACGCGATTGGCCAGGGTACGTGTATCACAGGGGTGCGTGGGAATTATCACATGCGAATAGGCTGGGTGGGCCCTCACAGGTGTACCCTGTACACCCTCCACGGCCCCTGCAGGCAGCCCACAAAACAGTGGACTACCCTGCACACCTGATCATGTCCCCCTGCACCCCCATCCACCAGGGGCACCCTCCACCAGGCCCCCACCCATGTCTCCCACCACCCCCACCCCCAGCAGTGCAGGGGCACCTGCCATCAGGCCCCCATCCATGTCTCCCACCACCCCCACCCCCCATCCACCAGGGGCACCCTCCACCAGGCCCCCACCCATGTCTCCCACCACCCCCACCCACCAGCACTGTGGGGCACGTGGCCAGCAGGCAGTCAGGCAGCAGCCGATGGCAGGTGGGAGCGTGCTCAGGGCTCTGGGGGACTTAAATTTGGCCTCCTGGCCAGGAGCGTGGTCTTTCGTGTTTGAACGCGTGGACAGCCTGATAGGGAGTGATTTTGCACGTGAAAACCCCACACTCAGCGAATCGCGCGAAAACCCGTCACCAGCATATGTGCGTCAATAGTTACCTGCACGTGCAGTGTCAAAGCGTGTGATTGGTGAACATGGATCTACACGCAGGAGTGACAAAGCGTGTGATTGGTGAAAAGTGAGCTACACGCAGGAGTGTCAAAGCGTGTGATTGGTGAAAAAGGATCCACACGCAGGAGTGACAAAGCGTGTGATTGGTGAAAAGTGAGCTACACGCAGGAGTGTCAAAGCGTGTGATTGGTGAACATGGGCCAAGCACGTACACGCCGTAAGTGACGCTGTACGTGTGGGCCTGTATAAAAGGTAGTGTTGAACACCATTTCCTTGTACGTGCTTTTCGTGGAGAGCGAGTGGGTGAATTCTGTACTTCTTGTCGTTTCACACGCGATTTACTTCACGGCGTTTCCAGTTCGTACTCCCTGTTACCTCTGACAGCTTTTTCTCTTTTTCCTCTTGTACTGGTTTACCTGGGCCTGTTCCCTCAAACAGTGTCCCCTTCTACTGTTGTCCTGTCTCCTCAGACAGCGTACACATCTTCTTTTGGCGGGGGTGTTGCCAACCAAAAGCGCTCATTTTTCACGCTCTTTTACCTGGCAGACGGTGAGTCACGCACGTATCTAACATCTGTGCTTGCCCCGTGTGTAGCCTACCCCTTCAGAGGTCAATCTAGGCTGCGTGTGACACGCATACGTTCATTGTGTTACTGGATGCCACAGCGTAGTGCAGGGTTTTCCATCAGCACACGTGGTCTAGGAGGGGTATTGTGCACGTTCCTTTACTTTTTTGGGGTGCCTGTGCGTTGCGTGACCCGTCATCTTTCCCCAGGGGTGTCATATAGCCTTGCCACTGCACTAGGGTACGAATACCATCTGGTACCCAACCCCTTTGACACCCAATTGCCCAGGACAATTGTGCACACCGACTCCCATACGCACAATACCATCAGTGCCATGGTTGGGAGGCGTGCAAGCCGTAAGGGTGGCAAAGGTGGCCGAGCCACACGTGGTGGCCGTGGAGGATCCACTAGGGGACGTGGTTGTGACTTGCAGGGTGCCCCTGTCCCCCCCAGTCTGGAGGAACAGTCAGGGACACCCATGCCCCCCCCCCCTCCCCAGTTGAGAGTCATGTGGCTGATACCAACCCTGATCAGCCCCTGTCGGACCAGGCCATTGTGGCACCAGACCTGTCCGAGGGTGATCCCATCGCTGACATCCAGGTCAGCAGGTCCACTGCACGTGCACCGGTGCACATTGGTGTCATCAGGGCACGCGCATCTATGCCAGATAGGTCATCTGCTGGCCCCCGTAGCCAGGGTGTGGCTCCATCCACCCCACCTCTCATACACCCTGCCAAGACTGTGTCGGTCCTAGTTCATGCACCTCAGATCAGGCCTGACCCCATCCCACTACCCCCAATGCCTGCACCTACTCCCATGCTGAGTGGGCAATCCCACACACCCAGTACTGAGTCCACCACGACTCCTGCCCCTAGTGTCCACAGCGGCGTAGGACACTCTGGATCCCCACCCCCTTCCAAGCGCAAGAGGAAGAGTGCACGTCCGGCACAGGCTGATGCCCCAGGCACGGCTGCACAGTCCGGCCCATCAAGGAAGCCAAGCTTCACAGACGCCGAACTGAATGCACTTGTTCAGTATGTGTCAGATCATGATAGGGAAATGGTCATCGTTGCAGGGTCCAAGACCACACATGCCAGACGCCAGGCACACTGGCAGACCATTGCTGACAGAATAAGTGCCCTTGGAGTAGTGAGGCGCACAGCTAGTGATTGCCAGAAGCGCTGGAATGACCTTAAGCGCAGGGCAAAGGATAAGCTGGCCTCAAGTCATGCCGCAACCTTGGTGACTGGAGGTGGGTCCCCAGCACAGGAAATAGAACTCACACCACACGAGTCCGTAGCTGGATCCTACGTCACCGAGGGACAACTCCAAGGTGTGGGAGACCTCCCTGATTACGAGGCATCATCCGGTGAGTGCACATGCATGTGTGTATTATCCATGTGCATGGTGTGTGTGTGAAGCATTCATGTTGGGTGCCTGTCAAGGGGGTGTGTGGCAGAGTTGATAGTGGCACCCATGTGCCTCATCCAGTATGTTCAGTGCAACACCATCTGGCCACAGCACTATCCCTACTGGCAACAGTGCACATATGGGCCGACACCATGGAAGTTGCCCTTGAATTGTCATTTTGTCACTACATTGTTGCTCATACTCCCCTGTCTATTCATCTGATGTCTTACATACCATTCCTATCCTTTCCCCCAGCCATTCAAGTTTCATCTTCACATGCCTGACATGCAATGATACCACATGCTAATGCGTCCTCTGTATATAAATGCCAACCAACATGCTGTCATACTGTGGATGTTGCCTTGACATCCACCTCCTACCTGTGGGCTTTGGTACCGTCTGGTTTCGAGCCCCATTCCCTCACACTCCATGCTGCTCTTCATGGTCTATCTTCCATTACTTCTACAGTTCAGACCATCGTGCCCTACTCACGACACCTGCTTGCCAAAAGTCAAATGAGGGCACCCTGCCCTCCAATGCGACCCACCCTATTGCTGACCAGTGCATCTGAGCCTACTCTAAGCTAACTCTCACTGACATCTGCTCATACATGCCTTTGCTGTCCCATAGACCCTTCACATGGTCCCTGTCCTCTCTCCTTGCTCCTCTTCCACCATCATTGGTGGGACCCGTTGGGGTGTACTCCTGGCCTCCTTCCAATCCTCAGAGGCCACTATTGATGTGCATGGTAATGGGAGCGTCTCAGTCCAAGGCCCTTAGGCCAACCTCAATCTCCTTGAGAAATGCTACCCACATCTCATCAACTTCCTTACCTCTCCTGCTGTCCCCCCTCCTCTCTCCTCATCAATCCTGCACTGCCTCCCTGCACCCTCCCATGAACCTTCTCCGCCTCCCACTCCAACTCCTACACATGCTGCACCTCTGATCTAGCACTGATCTAGCACTCCCCGTAAGTCCTACAAGGCTGTCAACCTCCTCCACAATTACACTCCTTTCACTGCGGCTGCATCAGGCATTCCTCCGATATCTGTCACTTACATGAGGTTATGCACCTTGACATCCTTGGTCTCATGGAAACATGTCTGACGGCCAGCTCTGTCTGCATCCTTGACCCTCTCCTTGGCCCGCCACTACTGTGCAGGGGGGGTGTGCCCTTGGCTTCCCTGAGGGTATTCCTGCCACTGTCACTCCTACTTAGACCTACTCCACTCTGGAATGGCTTGTGTGAGGTCTCTCTCCACCACACCTTGACATTCTCAAACAGTGCGTACTGTGTCTGGGAAAACTGGTCAAATGTACTACTTCCTTTCTGAGTGTCCTCACCTCTCCTCCTCACTCATGTCCCCAGACACAGAAATCCTCATCCTTGGTGCTGTACGCATCCACCTGCATGCTTGTTGACGCCCCCACGTGACCTTTCTGTGACCTCAGCAACTCCCTCTCACCCTCTAGACTCCCGTCTGTCCCTACTCATTCTGCAGGGCACACTCTTGATGCTCTGATCTCATCTGACTTTCCCCTCTCCGTCCATCTCTGCACTCCTCTCTCCTGGAGTGATCACATTCTCCTCTCCTCCCAGCTCACCCTCACCACCCCACAGGCAAAGCCACCCTCACCACTGTCACACACCTTCTTGGTATTCCGACCCATGAAGTGTGTGTCAGTCGAGGCTCATGCTGCCAAAATCTCCCCCCCATCCAGCTCCCCCTTAGGCTCACTCCCATCCTGACAGGGCCCACTCCATGCTCCACTCCATGTCAGGTACACTGGATGTCTTTGCCACGGTCATGACCACCTGTCTGAAGCCCCATGCCAATGCAGAGTCCTGGCATGACTCGGATCTTGTGAACCCAAACCACAGGTGCCGGGTGGCAGAGAGGGAATGTCCTGCATCATGGCCATCCTCTGGCAAACTGGCCTGCCACATGCTCCAAAGGCAATAGCGCCTCACCCTTTTCACCAAGATGAGATCCCCAATCCAAGGGCACATATCTGCGGCATGTGACAACTCTGCAGGACACATAGAAATCTGAAAGGACCTTGCCGAGCCAGAAGCAGTGTGTACCTCCCCTGTCCCCTCCGAGCCCACAGCACTGCATGAATGTCTCTGTACCCCTATAGGCCACCCCCCAGCACTTGTCTGCGCCTAACACCATCTGCCCTTGACGTCAAGTCCTACTTACCTTGTACAGCACTTCCAGCCGCCACTTCCCCTTGCACTTCATTGTGCCACCCACCCCTGCACTTGTGTGACATGAATGACACCAGCACCAGTAGGATTGTTGACTGGCATCCCCTTCTGCCCCACCACCCCTCAGTGCTCCGCTGTACCTTCATACATTACTTGACCGGTGCTTCACGAATGCAATATGAATCCTTTACAGGTGATGGGGAGGTGGAATCACATTGTTTACTGCATTTTGTTGATGTAGACAAGGCACTGTGCATCGTTGCCAATTTGGACTAGCAGATCCATGTACAACATGTATACTTATTGATGTGACGATGCAATGTCAGGACCAGAGTGGTTGAAATCCAAAAAAGTAGCCCTCCTCTCCCTCTTCACTTGGTGGCTATGTCACATGCCATGTGTGTGATGGCATGTGCCTTTGACATGGCAATCAACGGCCAATGTGTGATGGCAGTGCTAGGCAGCAAGGTGAGCAGGCGTTGCTCTCCAATCTGTACATTGTATGCCCTGAGCCTCCCCTACAGACCCAGTGATGGTGAATGCATAGGAGGTCTCCCAGTCATGTTGGACATGTGTCGTAGAACTACTGCCTCTGTTGTTCATCAGCCCTTGTTGCATGCCATGGTGCTAATGCCTGTTTCCATTTTTCTCTTTCATGTCTTTGCAGGGGACGAAGCACTTGTTGATGCTGGGGATGTGGTGGTGGAGCCGTCCCAGGAGGGCAACCCGGGCCGACCTACCACAAGTGAGGGACGTGGTGTGTTTGTGGGTGAAAACCCACAAGTGCTGCAGGCCGTGCTGTCGAGGGGTGTCTCTGGGGGTTCCTCCCCCGAGCAGTATTCAGGTGTAGACTCGGAGGATGACACCTATGTGCAGTCGCAGGTGAGTGTTCTTGGGAGAGAATCTCCTCTGTCCGACCCACCTGCAGCCGGGCCATTGCCCTCAATGGGGATGTCAGTGTCGGCAGATCAGCCTCCGGTGGTTACGGATGCAGGGCCACACCACCCAATCTCTGATCCTGTTCCTGGGGCTGCAGATCAGAGAGGGAATGCAGTCCTGCAGCCTGAGGCCTTGCCGGCACAGCAAGGCGCAGTCCGCCTTGCCCCAGGCAGGTGTGGTGCCCGTCAACGTGGTGGCCGTATGCCACCTGGCAATACCGTTTGGGAGCAATCCATCTACGGTATGGCCACCCAACAGGCAGCATCATCCGAGATGATTGCACAGGCCATGGATAGGGTGGCCACTTCCATTGTCCCCCCAGAAAGGCTGATGGAGCGACTGGAGCAGGCTACAGAGTCCATCTGCCAGGCACACAGGGAGGATATGTTGGCGTCCAACATGGACAGGCGGGCGGCACTGGCGACTCTGCGGGAATCACTTTCCATGGAGTCCCAGCGCCACAGGGAAGGCCTGAGGGAAGAACTCCGTCACCTCAGGTCGACCCTGTTAGAGCTTGAGGCTTCATCCCATAGAAGGACAGAGGAGCAGCTGGAGCGTCTGACACGGACGCTCTCGGCCGAGATGCAGGCAACTCGTGCGGAGGTCAGGTCATCCCGGGAGTTACTGCATGGGGACCTCCGCATGATTATAACCCAGAACCAGAACTACCAGACCCGCCTGCTTGCAGCCATGGAGGAGCAAACTCGTGCTTTGCGTGGGCTGCCTCCCATTGTCACACCATCTTCTGAGGCAGCTCCCCCACCTCCAGAGTCAGCTGCAGGGTCTGGCCAGAGCCATAGCGACTCATCTCCCACAACAGAGTAGCCGTGTGGGCCACGAGCCTATGGGGTGTTTTCCTTTCCCATGATCCACACAGGTGGATTGTGGCGTGCATCCTGTCCTCGGACCTCATAGGTGGCCCCCCCCCCCCGCCGGCCCTTTCATGGCCATTTTTTCTCATTTTTATTTTTATTTTGCAAGAGTGTTGCCTTGTGTGGGTACCTGGGCATACACTGTATTGTGGCTGGGCACATGCAGGCTTGTCCTGAGTTTGGTTTCGATGCTTGGGTAGCAGACATCCACACCCCTCCTGCTTCCGTTTCCATGGGCTTGCAAAGGGTGTGCCCAAGTGACAGCAAATTACACGGTGACATTGGACTCCCATGAGCTGTTGGCCAGTCCATAGTCAATACTGTGTAGACATTCATAGTGTTCATTGTTGTTGCACCTAACTATGCATGATGGTTTGATATGTGCCTCTACTTACATATGTTGCTCATGTTTTGCAGGTATTTCACACAGATCTTCACAAGGGCATACTCTCTGGAGTCAGACTACATGTCGGTAGATGTGCACTGACACTTTTGCATGGCGCCATCACTGTACATCTGGACGGTGAGGACATACCAGCAGAATCAGGTAATGACACTACCATTGATTACATGCAATGTGTCTTGTTTGGGTGGGCTTCAGGGTGGGTTGGTGTGTAATTTGATTGAAAATACTCTTACACAGGTGTGTAGTAGTGGCTCCAGGGCGGTTAGCTGCTCAAGTGCGGCTATGTTCCATTTGGGGCACTGCTATTTGTGACACTGGTGTCATGTTGTGATGGCCAGTTTGTTTGCTGTCACATACCATGACATGGTGTCCTCAGTGGCGGGACTGTGAAGGGAATGGGTGACATGGCAATGTTGTCATGTAGTGAATTGCCTGTGGCAATGCATATTAGATTGATGGAGTTGTGTCTTTGCGTTGTGATGCATTGCTGGTGTATGTGTAGCTAGGGGTGCACACATATTGACACTTCCATGTTAACAATCTCAGGCTGATGTGTATCTGACTGTTTATTGTCAAGTAATTTTCAGACATTGTCAGGTAGTGTCATCATTGATTGTCAGATGGTATGTGCCAGAGCAGTGTGCACTAGCCAGCACTGTGATTCCTAGGTGAAGAAGTTGGCCACCAGTTGCGTACGGGCTGCCTCCCCCCGTGCCCTTTCCCCTCCCATGCGCAGCGGGCGTGCATGTGGTTGTGGATGTGGGGGCACCACCATGTCCACGGGCAGGCCCCGGCGTGTTGCAACGTTGTGCAGGACACATGCTGCCACTATGATCCTGCACACTATTCGGGGAGCATATAACAGCTGCCCGCCAGAACGGTCAAGGGAGCGAAAGCGTGACTTGAGCACTCCGAATGTGCGCTCCACTATGCCCCGTGTTGCAATGTGGGCTGTGTTGTACCTTACCTGGGGTGGCGTGGTGGGGTTCCGGATTGGGGTCATCATGTGGGGGCTGATAGGGTAGGCACTGTCCCCTGCGGAGGTGGTGATGGGTATCATTAGTGGTGTTGTGTCATGACCCAGTATCTGACATGCATGCATGTGCAGTGGCATTCATGCTCACCAAGCAGCCATGTATCTCCATGCTGGCCAGCCTCTAGGTCCCGGCATAGGGTAGACATTCTGTAGATGAAGCTGTCGTGGGTGGACCCTGGATAGTTGGCATATACTGATGTGATTATTCCCTTGGCATTGCATACAACTTGCACGTTGATGGAATGCCAGTGCTTGCGGTTTCTATAGATGTGCTCTGTTGCCCTGGGTGGACGTAGAGCCACATGTGTGCAGTCAATTGCACCAAGCACTTTGGGGAATTGAGCCACACCATAGAATTCCTGGATGCACGTCCGCCTTTCTGCATGAGTCCTGGGGAGATATATGTGCCTGCGGACTGATGGCCGTGCAGTGATGATGTTCAAGACCTGGTGTAGGCAGCGTGACTGCGTGGCCTGTGACACACCACCCACTATGGCACTTGTCCGCTGAAAGGATCCAGTGGCCAAGAAGTGCAATACATTCAGGACCTTCTGCAGGGGGCTGAGTGCTTGGGAGCACAGGGTGGGTGATGTGAGGTCATCCTCCCACTCACTGACCAGGTCCAGTATGATGTGTGCTGGAAACCTGTACCTCCCATACACCTGGTCATCAGGCATCCCGAATAGGCTGGTTCTGGGTGTGAATATTCTGGCCCTGACTCTCCTCCTCCTCCTCCTTTGGTAGCCCACTGCCACTGCTGCTAGGAACGGTATGTTCATCCTGGCATCTGGCTTGTTTATTGAAAAGTGCGCAAATTAATGCCTTGCGCGTGTTGTAGGCGAGCGTGTGAGCCTCGCACCCCTGGAATCGAGTTCCCACTCCAATCGCGTGTGGAAATTCCCACGCAGCAGGCATACAGGTGCGCTGACGTACTTGCTTGTGTAAGTGGCCGCGCGCCCCTGAAATACACGTACTTAGGCCAATGGCGCGTACGCGCACTTTTGGCCAATTACACGCGATGAAATACACGTACATAGGCCAATGGCGCGTACGCGCACTTTTGGCCAATTACACGCGATGAAATACACGTACATAGGCCAATGGCGCGTACGCGCACTTTTGGCCAATTACACGCGATGAAATACACGTACATAGGCCAATGGCGCGTACGCGCACTTTTGGCCAATTACACGCGATGACACTCTGACGTGCAGTATTTCCACGTGTGCTCCGTCTTCACGTGCTGAGTGGGGAACGCCCGTGCGGATCACGTCAGACGCGCTTACGCGATGAGGGACTCTGGTCCAATAGAATCGCGTATGCGTGCTGACGCACTTACGCGCTAAGGGCCTTTCCTCGTATTTCACGCTGACGTGCAGGAATTTCACGTGCCAAATCACTCCGTATCAAGCTGGCCACCCGAAAACACACGGAACACCACGCTCCTGCCCCGAAGGCCGAGTTACTGCCCCCCCAGTGCCCTGAGCAGCCTCCCACGTGCTATCTGCTGCTGCCTGCCTGCCTGCCTGCCTGCTGCCACCGTGCCCTGCCATTTGGTGCCTGCACATCAGCCATCTGCAGGGGTCCACTTGCTGTGTCCACCCCTGCTGGAACTGAAGACTCCCAACTGGGATTACATCGCTCCACAGCCCAGCCCCAGGACCCAGTTGCCCACCCACACCTGCCTCTGGGGTTGCCATGTCGGGCACTTCTACATCTGGCACCAGTGGCAACCCCAGGCCAGAGGGGCAGAGGGGCACCAGCTTCACTGCCACCGAAGTTGGTGTCCTGGTGGAGCATGTCCTGGGGCAGTATGATGCCCTCTTTGGATCGTCCCGCGCCAGCAAGGAAGGACGGGAGAGGATCTGGGCCGACTGTGTGGTTGCCATCAACGCGGAGGGGGTGGCAACCCGCAACGTCTTGAAGATCAAGAAGCGCTGGGAGGACTTGAGGTCCAGGACCCTTGTGAAGGCCCGGCGCCTCGTGGAGGGGGGCCGGGGCCACATGAGTTCCATCCAGAAGAGGGTCCTGGAACGCGTACGCCCAGCGCTCCACGCCCAGATCCTTGAGAGGGAGACCCGTCTGGAGTTGAGCGGTAAGTGTCCAAGCATCACTGTGTGAGACAGGGCATGTTGCGGTGTGCTGGTTCTATGATACTTGCCTGTATGTGTGCCATGGGCCATGTATGCATGTATGTGTGCTGGGGCATCATGGTAATGCATGTGCGACCAGTGATGTGTGACCCACATGGTTGTTGCATGTGTTGAAATGCGGCATGGGGAGCACTATGCAGATTTGGGACATGAGAGCATGCCAGTCTCTGTACCTGGACATGGATGGGGGTGAAGGATGGGTGCTGATGCCAGGTACATATATGGTAGCCATGTCTGTGTGCCTGACCTGCATGTCTGTGACTTGTGCATGCCATGGATGCATGACTCATGTGTGTGACAATGCACAGATTCAGTGACGCACCCAACTTACCCTTGTTTTGCCTGTGTTCGGTGTGATTGGGGCCAGATGGATGTGACTGAGGTGAAGTGTGTGCATGTGATATGCATGAGCCATGATGCATGTGAGTTACATATCATTGAATGTTTCAAGAGTCAATTGGACATGCATGGAAATGTGCATGGCATGCACCATGCCTGTTACTGTGTGTGTTTTGCCTGGACTGACCCATGTGTTGTGGAGGGACATGATGGAAGTGTACTTTGACAGGGGTGCTCATCTGCTATTGCTTCCTGTCTAGGGGACCATTGTACAGTAGCCTGATGCTTGTGTCCTTTGTCTCCCTCTACGCAGCGGCTAGTGAAGAAGAGGGCGGAGACGGCGCTGTGGAGCAAGGCGGCGGGGATGCCCCCACGGCTGCAGCGGAAGGGGTGGGTGAGCCCCCACAGGGGCCTGCTACGGCGGGAGACGGTGAGGAGCCATCCAGGTTGGTGGTTTGCACAGAGGAGGAGGAGGCCGACACTGGTGCACACATGGGGCCTGGTGGGAGCATCCCTGCTGGTGCAAGTGGTGCAGTCCAGGGCCAGGGGCAGGAGGCAGCACAGGTCACCGTGGAGGTGCCTGTGCATGTCGCTGTCCCTGACCCTGTGAGTGCACCACCATGCACCAGCAGGGATGCCCCGTCCCAGGCCCGTCCGCAGGTAGAGGGGATGTCCATGTCAACTGACTCCCCTCCACCTGCGGCTGTGGGAACCCCTGGCCGCGTGGAGCAGGTCCTGATTGGGGTCGCGATGCGCACGGCTGTGATTCGTGATGCCGTGCGTGCTTCCCGGGAGGAGCACGCACGTCATCACGAAGTGCACCGTGCCGACGTGGCCCAATTGGGATCGGCCATGTTCGGGGGGTTCCTGCATGTGTTGGCCAATCTGACGGCCCTCTCCTCCTCTGTGCAGGCTATCCACCGGTCGTTCTCCTTGCCGTCTTCCGGCCCAGATGCCACCATGGCCCCCTGTGGACCTGCCCCGACCAATGCAGCGAGCTCGGTGGGGATCCCATCCCTGCCGCAGTTGGGAGTCGGAGGTCCAGCAGGGGTGGACGACACAGCAAGTGGACCCCAGCAGATGGAAGATGTGCCGGCATCATCGGGCAGGGCACGTGCACGACGGCGTCGGTGGTTACCATCAGCCTGGATGCCGTCGTGCTGGCAGAGGCAGTGGCGTCGGAGGCAGCAGCGGGCTCGACGTGGGAGGCATCATGGCTCAGGGCCATCAAGATCGGAGGGGCAGGCATCGGCCGGAGGGCAGGGCAACCCTGGCATGGCAGTGTGTTCCATGTGGGAGGAGTTTGGCCAGCGGATAGGTGCGGAGCGGCAGCGGGCGGAAGAGGAGCGGCTCGCCATGGCCAGGGCGGAGATCTCCATGCATCAGGCATTGAGGCGGGCTGAGTGCCTCGAGGAGGCTCGCAGGGAATTTGGTGAGCACATGGGGTTGTCCCTGCAAGACCTCGGGGCCAGGACTGAGTCCCGCCTCCAGGACATTGACATGGAGTTCGAGGATGCCCTGGCCAGCATCACCAAGTGAGCCGCAGGACTAGCCCGCTGCCTTTGTATATAGTTTTTTAGTTAGTTAGTGCTAGGTTTCCTTTATTTCTTTTTATTATTTTGGACCGCTTGGACAATGGCCACTTCTTTGTACATATTTTTTTAATTAGTTAGTATTAGGTTTCATTAGTGGTGTTGGGCTCATGGACCCTTGAACAATCCTGTATATATAGTTATTTTTTGGGAGGTACATTTTTTTACTTTCATATTGTTTACACCATGTCGTAATGGTTTTTCTTTCATTTCATACTACATGTGTTTACTTTGGACAAAATCTATTGATTTTTCTATCCTTTGTTTTTTGGTTTCTCATTTTTGTTCCCGGACATGGACCTTTTATTTGCTTTGCAAGATAGTTGTATTGGTTTACTTGATTTTTTTTTTAATACATTTTTATATTATCTTACACTTGTGTCATTTTTTCTTTGGTTTCTTACATGTCATGATATGGGTTTTGACATTCACTTGCACCCATTGTGTATGTGTGTGTGGCGGACATGTGTTCTTTTGCATACTTGCCTTTGGGGTTGTGTCATGTGATTGCATTCACTATGTGGGTGCATGCAATCCTTGCCTGGGTGTTTGTGCTGGGTATGCTGGCCATTACTGCCATTATTGTGTATCGTCAGGACCAGGGGCCAGGGGGACATGGGTGGGGGCCTGGTGGAGGGTGCCCCTGGTGGATGGGGGGTTGGGGGTGGTGGGAGACATGGGTTGGACATGGGTGGGGGCCTGCTGGCAGGTTCCCCACAGTGCTGGGGGTGGGGGTGGTGGGAGACATGGGTGGGGGCCTGGTGGAGGGTGTCCCTGGTGGATGGGGGGTTGGGGGTGGTGGGAGACATGGGTGGGGGCCTGGTGGAGGGTGTCCCTGGTGGATGGGGGGTGGGGGTGGTGGGAGACATGGGTTGGACATGGGTGGGGGCCTGCTGGCAGGTTCCCCACAGTGCTGGGGGTGGGGGTGGTGGGAGACATGGGTGGGGGCCTGGTGGAGGGTGCCCCTGGTGGATGGGGGGTTGGGGGTGGTGGGAGACATGGGTTGGACATGGGTGGGGGCCTGGTGGAGGGTGTCCCTGGTGGATGGGGGTTGGGGGTGGTGGGAGACATGGGTTGGACATGGGTGGGGGCCTGCTGGCAGGTTCCCCACAGTGCTGGGGGTGGGGGTGGTGGGAGACATGGGTGGGGGCCTGGTGGAGGGTGCCCCTGGTGGATGGGGGTTGGGGGTGGTGGGAGACATGGGTTGGACATGGGTGGGGGCCTGGTGGAGGGTGTCCCTGGTGGATGGGGGGTTGGGGGTGGTGGGAGACATGGGTGGGGGCCTGGTGGAGGGTGTCCCTGGTGGATGGGGGGTTGGGGGTGGTGGGAGACATGGGTGGGGGCCTGGTGGAGGGTGTCCCTGGTGGATGGGGGGTTGGGGGTGGTGGGAGACATGGGTGGGGGCCTGGTGGAGGGTGTCCCTGGTGGATGGGGGTTGGGGGTGGTGGGAGACATGGGTTGGACATGGGTGGGGGCCTGGTGGAGGGTGTCCCTGGTGGATGGGGGGTGGGGGGTGGTGGGAGACATGGGTGGGGGCCTGGTGGAGGTTGTCCCTGGTGGATGGGGGTTGGGGGTGGTGGGAGACATGGGTTGGACATGGGTGGGGGCCTGCTGGCAGGTTCCCCACAGTGCTGGGGGTGGGGGTGGTGGGAGACATGGGTGGGGGCCTGGTGGAGGGTGCCCCTGGTGGATGGGGGGTTGGGGGTGGTGGGAGACATGGGTTGGACATGGGTGGGGGCCTGCTGGCAGGTTCCCCACAGTGCTGGGGGTGGGGGTGGTGGGAGACATGGGTGGGGGCCTGGTGGAGGGTGTCCCTGGTGGATGGGGGGTTGGGGGTGGTGGGAGACATGGGTGGGGGCCTGGTGGAGGGTGTCCCTGGTGGATGGGGGGTGGGGGTGGTGGGAGACATGGGTTGGACATGGGTGGGGGCCTGCTGGCAGGTTCCCCACAGTGCTGGGGGTGGGGGTGGTGGGAGACATGGGTGGGGGCCTGGTGGAGGGTGCCCCTGGTGGATGGGGGGTTGGGGGTGGTGGGAGACATGGGTTGGACATGGGTGGGGGCCTGCTGGCAGGTTCCCCACAGTGCTGCGGGTGGGGGTGGTGGGAGACATGGGTGGGGGCCTGGTGGAGGGTGTCCCTGGTGGATGGGGGTTGGGGGTGGTGGGAGACATGGGTTGGACATGGGTGGGGGCCTGGTGGAGGGTGTCCCTGGTGGATGGGGGGTGGGGGGTGGTGGGAGACATGGGTGGGGGCCTGGTGGAGGGTGTCCCTGGTGGATGGGGGTTGGGGGTGGTGGGAGACATGGGTTGGACATGGGTGGGGGCCTGCTGGCAGGTTCCCCACAGTGCTGGGGGTGGGGGTGGTGGGAGACATGGGTGGGGGCCTGGTGGAGGGTGCCCCTGGTGGATGGGGGGTTGGGGGTGGTGGGAGACATGGGTTGGACATGGGTGGGGGCCTGCTGGCAGGTTCCCCACAGTGCTGGGGGTGGGGGTGGTGGGAGACATGGGTGGGGGCCTGGTGGAGGGTGTCCCTGGTGGATGGGGGGTTGGGGGTGGTGGGAGACATGGGTGGGGGCCTGGTGGAGGGTGTCCCTGGTGGATGGGGGGTGGGGGTGGTGGGAGACATGGGTTGGACATGGGTGGGGGCCTGCTGGCAGGTTCCCCACAGTGCTGGGGGTGGGGGTGGTGGGAGACATGGGTGGGGGCCTGGTGGAGGGTGCCCCTGGTGGATGGGGGGTTGGGGGTGGTGGGAGACATGGGTTGGACATGGGTGGGGGCCTGCTGGCAGGTTCCCCACAGTGCTGGGGGTGGGGGTGGTGGGAGACATGGGTGGGGGCCTGGTGGAGGGTGTCCCTGGTGGATGGGGGTTGGGGGTGGTGGGAGACATGGGTTGGACATGGGTGGGGGCCTGGTGGAGGGTGTCCCTGGTGGATGGGGGGTGGGGGGTGGTGGGAGACATGGGTGGGGGCCTGGTGGAGGGTGTCCCTGGTGGATGGGGGTTGGGGGTGGTGGGAGACATGGGTTGGACATGGGTGGGAGCCTGCTGGCAGGTTCCCCACAGTGCTGGGGGTGGGGGTGGTGGGAGACATGGGTGGGGGCCTGGTGGAGGGTGTCCCTGGTGGATGGGGGGTGGGGGTGGTGGGAGACATGAGCAGGTGTGCAGGGTAGTTCCCTGTGGTGTGTGCTGCCTGCAGGGGCCGTGGAGGGTGTACAGGTAATGCCTGGGAGCACACAGCCAATTCGCGTGTGGAACTTCCCGCACACTCCTGCAATCCACGTACCCGGCCATATCGCGTGTGGAACTTCCCGCGCACCCCTGGAATCCACGTAGCCGGCCATATCGCGTGTGGAACTTCCCGCGCACCCCTGGAATCCACGTACCCGGCCATATCGCGTGTGGAACTTCCCGCGCACCCCTGGAATCCACGTAGCCGGCCATATCGCGTGTGGAACTTCCCGCGCACCCCTGGAATCCACGTAGCCGGCCATATCGCGTGTGCAACTTCCCGCGCACCCCTGGAATCCACGTAGCCGGCCATATCGCGTGTGCAACTTCCCGCGCACCCCTGAAATCCACGTACCCGGCCATTTCGCGTGTGCAACTTCCCGCGCACCCCTGCAATCCACGTACCCGGCCATATCGCGTGTGGAACTTCCCGCGCACCCCTGGAATCCACGTACCCGGCCATATCGCGTGTGGAACTTCCCGCGCACCCCTGGAATCCACGTAGCCGGCCATATCGCGTGTGGAACTTCCCGCGCACCCCTGGAATCCACGTAGCCGGCCATTTCGCGTGTGGAACTTCCCGCGCACCCCTGCAATCCACGTACCCGGCCATATCGCGTGTGGAACTTCCCGCGCACCACTGCAATCCACGTACCCGGCCATATCGCGTGTGGAACTTCCCGCGCACCCCTGGAATCCACGTAGCCGGCCATATCGCGTGTGGAACTTCCCGCGCACCCCTGCAATCCACGTACCCGGCCATATCGCGTGTGGAACTTCCCGCGCACCCCTGGAATCCACGTACCCGGCCATATCGCGTGTGGAACTTCCCGCGCACCCCTGAAATCCACGTAGCCGGCCATTTCGCGTGTGGAACTTCCCGCGCACCCCTGAAATCCACGTAGCCGGCCTTTTCGCGTGTGCAACTTCCCGCGCACCCCTGAAATCCACGTACCCTGCCATATCGCGTGTGGAACTTCCCGCGCACCCCTGGAATCCACGTAGCCGGCCATATCGCGTGTGGAACTTCCCGCGCACCCCTGGAATCCACGTAGCCGGCCATATCGCGTGTGCAACTTCCCGCGCACCCCTGGAATCCACGTAGCCGGCCATATCGCGTGTGCAACTTCCCGCGCACCCCTGAAATCCACGTAGCCGGCCATATCGCGTGTGCAACTTCCCGCGCACCCCTGAAATCCACGTAGCCGGCCTTTTCGCGTGTGCAACTTCCCGCGCACCCCTGAAATCCACGTACCCGGCCATATCGCGTGTGGAACTTCCCGCGCACCCCTGCAATCCACGTAGCCGGCCATTTCGCGTGTGGAACTTCCCGCGCACCCCTGTAATCCACGTACCCTGCCATATCGCGTGTGGAACTTCCCGCGCACCCCTGAAATCCACGTACCCGGCCATATCGCGTGTGCAACTTACCGCGCACCCCGGTATGCACGCACACGTTTATTTTTTCTCTCTGCGCGTGTCTGTGTTTGTGGGTACCCCTTTGTACGTCTTTTGTCCTGGAGGGCCACAGTATTGGACATTGATCATGTCTGTATATAGGTGCTATTTGTTGGCGCACCTTTTAGCGCACATTTCTTGCAGGCGCAGAGACGCTACCGCCTGCTTTCTTGTGGCGGTCGTGTTTGTGCCTGTTTGTGCCTGTGCGCTGCTTTGAGCGTGCGCTTTTTTGCCCTATTCTATTCCATGAATACGTGTTGTATGCGAGCGTGTGGGCGTTCCGCGCACTTGCCTCCTAAACTTTCCCCGTGCCGCCCACATTCTTCCCCATTCCGAGTGTTGTGCCCCATTTTATTCCCCATTCCGAGTGTCCCGCCCTGTGTCCCGCCTACTTTAGAGCTGTGCGCTGCGCTCGGAGTGATGGCGCAGTGGGCGTGGCGCACGACGTTGGTTGACCTGTGCGCCGGCCTGCGCCGCGCGTTTTTTCCGCGCACGTCCTCTGCTTTTCTTGCGCAGGGACTTCCATGAATCGACGTGCGCTGGTTTCCCTGCGCTTTGCGCTGATTTTCGGCGCAGCGCACGTATTGGCCCCTCTGCGCCGGGATTTTCGGCGCACATTTATTCCATGAATCGGCCTGTTAGTATTATAGAGTAATTTGCCATAGCTCTGGGGGCATTTCCCTCAGTTACGTTTAGTGTCTTACATATCCACACTGTGGATTGTGGTTAATGGCATGCATCAAATAGCATTTTGTATTTGAATAATTTATGTTTACATTTTGTGGTGGTGCCCACTCAATTTGTTTTCTTATTTGAAGTACCTCAATCTCTCCAGGAAGAACATGGGAATGTGAAATTGGAAATCAGAGGCAGCCCCTAAAACAGCATTAACAAAACTGCTGTTCTTAGACCCACTGCTATTTGGGCCTCAGTTGGACTCCTTGGGGAAGGCTTTTCATGACCAGAGGCATGCCTGGTCTTATAGTGGCAGAGAACACTCTTTTTTTACATCCAAACCACTGGCCAGGAGTACATCAGCCTCTTCCCCGATCAGCAGAGAGAGCAAGGCTGTCCTTTTGAGTGAGGCAGAGGAAGAGGGTCTTCAATTCTCAGAAGCCACCCAGCAATGACACCCTCAGCGTCTACAGCCCATACCAAAGCAGGATATGCAGGGGATTACAGTTGGAGGCTGTCTGCTGCACTTCTCCAGAGTATGGAAGGATGTTCAGGATGCTTGGGTGCTGAGGGTGGTGCACAAAGGGTATTGTGACAAATCTGGATTATCCGTCCCTTTTCCACAGAAGGGAGCCACCCCCTTTGAGGCTTGTGAGGTGACCCCCCTAAGCAAGACCCTCCCTAATGGTCTGTGAAAGTGGGACCACACTGGGAGTGATTCCCCTTTTGTGGACAAGGACTCCATTTCCTTCAAGGAATTCACTGTCCACAGTACATTATCTGCCTATATGGGAATCGGAATTAATGTTGTTACTTCTGTTTTGGACTCCTCAAATAGTGACATTTCATTAATATCTTTGGCTTTATGTATTGCTGGAGCTCATCTGAACTCCATAGTCAAAGAGGAGTGGCACACTGTGATGAATCTGGTGGTGATCGCCTCACACATGGCCAGAGGACGGCAGCCACTTCCTGATATTGACCCTGGTGGGTGGAACTATGAGGGAGGATCATGTGTGAGGAAACAGCTGTCAGGGGAAGGTGGTGGACTGACCCCTTAGGAGAGATGCAGTAATCCTCCCTTTCTGTAGCTTGTTGTCACTACAAAAAACCCTCCTATTGTAAACCCAGAAAACTCTTCCTTAAACTCACTTCATGCAAAGTACCATTCATACCTCATATACAAATCTAACATTTCCTGTCTCTAATGTTGTTCTAAATAAAAATCCTAAACAATATCACTTTGGGAATCCTAGAAATTCTATTGACTCCAACTCTCAGAAAGCCTCAAATACTCAGATTAGGAGGAGGACGAAAGAGGTGATTCAAACTGAAAAAAACACAAAGTAATATGTGCAGACTAGTTGTTCTAATACAGGACAAGTGCGTGGGACATTTAAAAATGGTGTCTGCAGTGAAAGTGAGAGCAGAGCCGGAGACGAAGGCGGAACCGAAGAAGGAAGTAGTACGGGAGAGGGCCATGCTGGACAAGACAGGCATTTCCAAACAGCCGCTCGCAAATACTTACCAGCATGGTGCGAGGCCAAGAGATGCAGCAGGCACCGTGGGAAGACTTCGGGCTACCAGCAGTAGCAGCAGAGTGACCGGAAACATAGTTGTGCCGAGAAGCAGCACTCTTGCCAGCGAGTGAGCGCGGATGGACCAGGAGTGCTTGAAGAAGGTCTGCAGTCCCAGAGAGGAAGCTTTGTCGGGCAACATGCTCTGTGTTGGGAACTCTACAGGACACCAGTGAGTCTGGCCAGAGCTATTGGGGAGCTACCCGGGGTGCACCGAGAGGCATGTAGGCAGATGAGAATATTTGAATACCGACCAAGTAAAACACAAAAAAAGAACTTGCACAAGTCTCCATATATGAGATGTCAATGTGGGGAAAGTTGGAGAAAGTGTTTTAAATACTGACCAAGTAGAATACAAAGACAGAACTTGAACAAGTCCCCATGTATGAGATGTCAATGTGGGGAAAGTTGGAACAAGTACAACCTCAAACCAATGAAAAAAAGCGCATCAGTCAGTGGACATTTGGGGAGATATACCTGGCAGAGAAGTATACCAGGGGATCTGCAAGACCAGAGAAAGCAGCAGTGTAGTAGTACCACTGTGCTATATTGAAGGACAGTAAAACCAAGAAAGTCCAGGTGAAAGGAGTACATCAGATACTGAACATTTGGGGAGAGTTAACTGGCAGAAAAGTATACCAGGGGATCTGTAAGACCCCAGAAAGGAATTCCTGGCAGGGGAGTATACCAGGCACTCACTCAAAGTATATGGAAGTATAAGACATTGTGGCTACATACCTAGCAGGGAAGTATATCAGGGGATCTAAGAAGTAGATGAAAGAAAGCACAGGCAATCATAAAACCAGGCACTTTGAAGATAATTGAGAACTCTAAAATTGTAGGAAGATAACTGGCAGGAGAGTACACCAGGGCATCTGAAGAACCTGCTAAGGATTCCTGGCAGGGGAGTATTCCAGGAGTTCAACTGAGGTTATAGAGAGAAATGTACTTATGTTGCAGAACGCATGGTAGAAAAGTAGGACTGTAGGAAAGAGACTCTAGGAAAGTAGGCTTTTGAACTTGTGAAGTTAAACGAAGACCTCTTTCTTGTTGAGACCAAAATATCTGACAGAGGGGTAAACCCAGAGACCTGAAAAGCAAATAGGAGGATTCCTGATGGACAAGTGCATCAGGTGATCCACCAAGATACCAAAGAGGCTAGAGAGAATCTTGCATGGAACATCTTAGTTGAACAAGATCCTTTTTTCTGAATTCACTACAAAGAAGAGCGGAATGGTGTGGGACATATTGTTTGCCCAGGAACTTGCTGCATCTGATATAAAGAACCAAAGGAATGGTTGTTTGAAAGAGACCCGTTTGCCATCCTTCTAGGAATTCTTGTATGAAAGAGACACTTTTGCCATCCTCAAGAAACTGTTGTTTGAAAGAGACACTTTTGCCATTCTTGAGTAATTGTTGTTGGGAAGAGATATGTTTTGCCATCCTGCCTGACGTATCCAATGGAAGAGAACCACCCTCTGGATCCAAGGTTCCAGACTGGAAAATACTGTTTCTGTTGTATGTATGTATTTGCTTTAATTATGAACACTTTTTGCCAAACATAAGTCAGAGACACTTCCTTACATACTTAGTTGTTCATTTTCAGTGTGAGGGTCAGATTAATATGTTTTGGACACAAGGACAGTTTATATGGTTTTGACGACTTGACAAAGACTGATCTTTAGTTTAGGGACAGAGAGGCCCTTATCCAACCCTTTTATTTTAATAAAGATATCTGATGTTGAAAACCTTACAATTTTGTGTCTGCCTCTCATTTCTGACCCCTCACAACACCCCTTTTGTTTGTGATGAAGTACATAAAACAACAAGGAACTTGGAACGGAAGAGAGAGAATCCTATGCAGAGGCGAGCCTGACAGAAATATGTCCTGGAGTGGGTGTAGACATGCTAGCCCACAAAGCCAGCAGTAGCATGAGGAGTGAGCGGATCACTAGCAAGAAAACGGGTGTCCTGAATGGGAATGAAGTCAGTCTATAGAGAGAGAGAGAAAAAGCGAGAGAGAGAGAGAGAGAGAGAGAGAGACTGTGAAGAGACCATCTCATCTGTTGGCATGACCACATGGAACCCATGGTGGGCCTGGGGCTTGTTAACTGACTGAGACCAGACTGCAGCTTAGGGATTGGATCCCCTATCTCCGCAAGAGAAGGGTATCAGCTGCCGAGCAGGGCCAAGGAAGGTAAACAAACGCTCCCGAAGAGGTAACACGCTGAGCGGATCGAACAGCTGTATCCAAGGTTGGGAAAGCCTAAAAGGTTACAGTAGTCAGGAAAACCAGAATGGGCAGACACCTAAAAGAAAGCCCCACTAAAGTAAGTGACCAGAGGACCAAAGGCTTTGGGGAGCCCTGGAAAGAGAGAGTTTATATCCGAGGCTGGGAAAGCCTAAAAAGGTTACAGGAGCCAGGATAACCCAAAGGGCAAATGCCCAACCGAGGCCTGGTAAAGCATGCCTAATTGAGCACCACATGGCTTTGTGGAGCCTTGGAAATATAAAGTATATAAAGCAAGACTAGGAACAGAGAGGACCAGGAGGGTTCATGTGCCCAAACCAAAGAAAGGAACAATTTCCAACACCAAATCAGAAATGGTGGCATTGTATTGAAGAGACCCTTTTTCCATGCAAAAAAGGGAATGTGGCGGAACTGTTAAAAGATTTAGGACTGGCCATTCAAAGCCGGCAGCAAGGCTGAAAGACCGCATTGTGAGACATTGAAGAACTTTTAAAGCCTTCTCTTGGGAAGAGATCCCAGTAGTTGGGCCGAGTAAAACCCAATGCTAGAGGCTATTGCTCTGGTCCATATTTTTGTTAATTTTTCTAAGTGGTAGGACCAGATAGTAAATAGGGTTTGTACTAAGGACTATTTCATTTGCACATTTTGATGAGCACCATTCATTTTAGTTTGTTAGGTAGATAAGTTCCCTCATAGCGGTAGGGCTAGATAGGCGGTTTTCTTAATATTTAAATAAACACAATTGAACACGTCACTTCTTAGTCTAACTACTTCTTCTGGTTCACCACAAGGGTGGGATGTAGACCAGCTGACATAAGCTGGGGACCCCTGCTATTCACGAAGTTGACAGAGAAGGCCAAAGCCCATACTCTGGCAACTCCACAGTCCATCGGATTTGTTGTGTATAGTGCTGAGAAAATGTCTATCCCACCAAATGAAAGGTGCATAATACTGATGAGTCTAAGGGCCTCATTATGAGAATGGAGGTAATGAAAAAAGGAAGGCGGAATGGTAATAGCGGCATCGTTAATGGGTCCGGGTCATTACGACCTGACAGCCCGCCAATAGCGGCACCGCCCGTAACATGCCCCCTCATACTGGCCTGGGCGCGTACACGCGCCCCTTCGGGGAACAAATACCGGCATGCCGGTGATAGGAGGACATCACAAACCACGCAGGCATGCAAATACCGGCATCCCGAAGGCGGTAATCAGGGGCTGCATGATGGCGGCCATACAGGCATCGCGGACCACCCGTAAACAGCAATCAGCAATCAAGCCAACTGCCACAGGTGCACACAATCACCACAGGTGGACTCAATGGACTCTGGCCCAGAATAAAAGGAGTACGCCCACACACCACACCCCTTCCTACACCAAAATGATACCACTAGCTGTTGCAATCATGGCACTGGAGGACATGCCTATACTGCTACAACTACAGCAACAACAGCAGCAACAACAGGCAGCACAGAGGAGATGCAGGAGGAGAAGGAGGGTGAGACAGGCCCAGCAATTACCACCAGTGCAGCCAGTAGTTCCTCGTAGGCAGCCGCCAATCCCTCGCATCAGACCCAGTCCATTCAATCTAACCCCTGAGCAGATCCACACCCTGTACCAGTTGGACCGGGACACCATCACCACCATAGTGGACATGATAGGCAATGACATTGCCAGCCTCATAGAAATACGCACTGCCATCCCCCCGCTACTAAAGGTGGTGTCTGTGCTCCACTTCCTGGCCACAGGCACCTACCAGCACACAGTGGGCCATCTGCATGGCATTTCACAACCACTATTTTCACGCATGCTGACCCAAGTGCTGGATGCCCTCCTCAAGCACACTAGCACCCACATATCCCTACCACGGACTGCCCAGGAGATAGCCGACACCAAAGTAGGCTTCCATGCACTGGCAGGCATGCCCAATTGTGTTGGTGCCCTGGACTGCACCCATGTAGATTGGTAATCCCCCATGCCGTAGAGGCGATGTACCGCAATCGCAAGCTATACCACTCCATCAATGTGCAGATGGTAAGTGACTCCAGCAAGATCATCACACCAATTTCCCAGATCAACACATGATGCCATGGTGCTGCGTAACTCCACGCTACCCCATCACATGGAGCGACATGCTGGACCACGTGCCTGGCTGCTTGAAGAGTTGCCTGACTGGCCCATGGCAGTGCATCGGGGTAGTGATGTGTTGGGATGCATACCCCACTTGGGTGGGAATGGGGGGGATGCATACTCCACCTGTCTGGGAATGGGGGGGTGCATACCCCACCTGGGTGGAAATGGATGGTGAGTGGAGAATGCATGCAGAGCCAATGACACCTGACCTGAACCTCCCAACCCCAACATGACACATCATTGGCACACATCTGACCATTTACGTATATCAGTGACCGCATCTAAGACGCACAACCTGCCCACCATGTGTATGTTAAGCAATGCATGAGTAAACAGGATCGCAACTATGCCAATGTGGCTAGTGTGACCATGCACAGTGTAGTATACACAGCATAAATGGGAGGCTAAACATTGTCGTACAACCACAGTACATCCGCCTCAGCATGCATTATTTCAACCTGCATCATCTATTCAACGCCATCCAGACTACCACACCTCATGGCAGCATAGAATGCATCTAGATAATATTTGTGTATATGTACAGGGACATGTGCATGTCTTCACCAAATAGCTGCGGGCATGGCTGTGAATCCTGAAGGTGGCAGCTCAGAGTGAAACACACCTATTTGTATTTGCTTGCAGGTGATGGAGGATATCCCTTGAAGCCGTGGCTACTTACCCCTGTGCGTAACCTGCGGAACAGCCATGAAGAGGAGTACAATTGGGTTCACACCCATACCCGTGTTGTGATTGAGCAGACCTTTGGCCTGTTGAAGGCGCGGTTCTGCTGCCTAAGGAGGTCTGGTGGAGCACTCCTTTATAGGCCTGAGAAGGTGGCAAAGATCACCATAGCCTGTGTCATGCTGCACAACATGTGCATCCGGAGAAATGTACCACTGCCACCTGACATTGACATGCATGCACCGGGTGAGGATGATGAGGATGGAGACGGGTGAGGATGGATTCCAGTACGTGATGCACAGGATGGCCAAGCAGTACACCAGTCACTGATTCACGAATACTTCTGAACCACAGGGACTTTGATAGATATGTGTCAGTGACACACTGGGTCCATGTGGACATGCACACAGGGAATTTTGGGAGTCGGGCACTGAACACCGTCATACATTAAATGGATACACACGAAATGAACAATGTCCAGGAATTTAATGTGTTTTCACACAACGGGTGTATTGATTCAAACTGCAAAAATGTGACAACCCCCCCAAACCCCCAGTGAACACCCAAACCCCCCAGTGAACTCCCAAACCCCCCCAGTAAAGTCCCAAAACCCCCTGTGAACTCCCAAACCCCCCCCAGTGGACTCACAAACCCTCCCCAGTGAACTCCCAAACCCCCCCAGTGAACCCCCAAACCCCCCCAGTGAACTCCCCCTAATGCTCCCATTCACCCCCAACACCATCTGAGCCACTCCCATAGTTCTCCCACACTATTTGTGGGACTTCTTGCTGTCCGGGGGCAGCATTTCAGTGTGCCTCGCACTCCTTCTCGTAGGACGCACAGGGCTGGGGGGTCCAGAGGAAGTGGGGACAGAGGAAGCAGGTGTGGTGGATGTTGAGGAGTCGGTTGGGATTTCCACGCCTGCTGCAAGTAATGGCATCTGCATGTGCAGCAGGATGGATGTCAGGACCTGTGTGATGGCCCCAAGACAGTCTCTCATCAGCAATGCCGAGGCATTGACTGCGGCTGTGTTGGCCATTATGGCGGCTGTGGTCCCCGCTATGGCTGTGGCTATCTCCCGTCTGGTGTTCTCGCCATATGCGATGTATTGGTGCAGCAGCTCCAACATCGACTCCTGTCTGGCCTCCACCCTCACCAGCCGTACCTCAAGGCTGTTGGTGGGTGCAGCAGTGGTCGAGGGTGCTGTCACGGGGCCTGCATTATCAGTGCTGTCCTCGGGGATGGGGCTCAGGTCGGAATTGTGCAGGCAGGGATTGGCACTGCTGTAGGTGGGTGGGGACTGAGTTTGGGGCGGGGGGTGGAAACAGGGCTTAGGGAGTGTGGACGTCCCACATGCGTCACTCCTTCCTGGTCCACATACTCCTCCACGTCATCTTTGGTGGGGCCAGTGGTTCTAGGGCCTCGCCTTCCACTGGTGTAGGTGTGGGCAGCTAGGTGTCCACAGTGTCAGGTGTACTGGGTGTAGGTGTGGGCTGCGAGGCTGGCCCGGAGGTGGTGGTGTCGGTTGCCGTTTTCTGTGGCCGGGACGTGGATACCCTTGTGGTGGTATCCTGGCTGGCATCTTCTCCATCGGTTCCTGGGGGGGTGGAAGAAATACAGGGCATCAGTGATGGTGTTACATGCCAGATGCATTCTATGGTGCTGTGGAGTATTTCATTAATCATGCATTCATGTCTTACAGGTGTGTCACTCAGGGTAGTATGAGGGGGCATTTTGGCATTTGCTGCATGGCAGGTGGCACCCAGCCGCACCGGTCTCCATCTCCCCAAATCCCTCGATGGACTCCAGATTGATGAAGGTGCTCGCCGTCTCCCCCGAGGTGGTCAGTTTGGCAGGAGAGTGGGGACCCCCGCCTGTAGCCATGGCCTCCCTCCTGTTGCTTGCAAGGATATTACGGACCCTGAGGCAGAGGTCATCCCACCTCTTCTTGCAATCCTTCACTGTCCGTGGGGTGGTTCCAACAGCGGAGACCTTGCGGGCTACTTCTTGCCAGATCTCCTTCTTGGGGTGCTGCACCTCACGCATCAGGTTCTGATCTTTTATCACATCAGCATGTGCGGCAAGGGTGTCCGCAAGCATGTTCAATTCTGCATCAGAAAAGCGTTTTTTTCCGCAGGCGGGGGGTAGTCTTCCGGGTTGCCTTGGAGATGGTGTAAGTATTGCCACTGGTCTGTTCTGTAAATAACTGTTGGTTTGGGAGGATTGCAATGGATTGTGTTTTTAAAGATGGCCACCAGTGCATTTCCCGTTCCGACAGGATGACGTTACTTCCGGGTCTGGTATTACGAGCCCGGTATTAGCATGTTGTTATTACCGGGTCGGTATTAAGGGGTTCCTCCTAGGCAGAGGCGGTTTCGGCGGGTCCCCTGATGGCGCTGTCGGGGGGTTGGAGGGCCTTTAGCGGCATGCCGGTATGGCCATTACCGGCATGTGGGTTCACGCGTGCTCACACACTCGTAATCACCCGCTATTAGCGGCGTCATACGAGCACAGACCCGCTCGTACCTCCATGCCGGTAATGACCCCGTTTTTACTGCGCTACTCGTAATGAGGCCCTAAGTCTTTCCCCTCCACCAGGAACCTACATCAGACTACCAACTAAGTCCAGACTTAGCTGGTGACATGCATTAGAGGTTGCAGCTGGCGTGATAGAACCTGACAATGGGGGCAGGTGAAGGTGATCCTCCATAACCATGGGACTTCAGGCTATCTGGTTAAAGAGGGGGAAGCCATAGTACAAAGCATCCTTGAAAAAGCCCTCACCTGAGTACCCAAGGCGGTAGACACCTTAGCAGAAACAGCAAGAGGGTAATTGAGATTTGTAGAAGTCTACCTCGATACAGAGGAAACAGCTATAGGAGAGGCCAAGGACATCGCCTCATTCCAAGATCTTGCCTTTCGCCCTAAGGAATGAATCTGTCATGGCCACAGGCCCCAGAACACAAAAACCACACCATCTAGTGATTGGGGGCAATGGGTCAATTGACTCACTTATGTCTCTTTGGGACCCATAAACACAGGGGCTCTGGCAGGACTTTGGCGCCAGGCTCATATAGAGATGTGAGCAGAAACACTTTATTTCAGTGCAGAAGTGTTTTTACTTTATTTCAGTGCAGGAGTGCTTTTATTTTACAAGAACTTTCCAGGAGCTGAAAGCCTTTATTCCAGAGAACATCCTCATGTGCTGACTCATCAGGTGTGGCAGGCAGGCAGAACCTTGTGGGCATGGCTTCAGAAGCTCAGCTATATAAGCTGCTCCATCCTTAAGGCCGGTGCTTCGCGTTACTGTTCACTCACGTGCAACGTGACGCTCACCGCCGCTTGGACCAGTTTACTTACCTTTGAAACCAGGCATTCTCCTGCATAATCACCTCCAGGAAACCAGTGCTTCATCACTTCATCTGCAGACTCATCTCCTGACATCCAGTGATCTTGATCCGTACGCCGCAGCACCGCACTCCGCATCCACGAACTCGGACCCTGTGAAGAAGAAGAAAGACAAGGTTAGAACATTCGTCCTAGGGCCGCGCCGCATTTGAACCCCACGTGCCCCCTAGTTAACAACTTACCAGCTACTGTACCGCTGCAGCTTCGTTCCTCATTCCCTCCGGCTGCCGCCTCAAGCTCTGCAGCTTCTGCCGGGCCAGCAACATCACCTGCAAGGGAAAAAAGCAAAAGAGCAAACATCAAATGTGGAACGGACAGCAATACAAGACAACAAACTTTACAATACAACAAAAACATACGAGGAAAGACAAAGGCAAACAGGAACACTTACCTGAAGTATAGTGGCTTAGTCACAGCAGGACTGGACTACCACGTGCAAAGGACCAGTGAAGGAACTTGGTCCAGATCATACAAGCACTGCTGCCAGAAGCAGCAGGACGGAGTGCTCGCCAAAACCAATCAACAGGTGAGTTTTCCAGGGACAGCACATCCCACAGTTACCACGGTTTGGGAGAAGGGGTCTGGAAGGCGATCAGGTGCACAAGCTGGCATACTCACCCCCCCTATTCTCCACGCAGAAGCAGTCCTGAGCAGCATCACCTATTACCACCAGTCACCACATAAGTGCAGAGGGTGAAGTCGGACCCGAGCGACCTCACCCCCGGGAGGGCTTCAACCAGGCCCCAACGCCTCCACAGAGACCAGGTGAGCGTAACAGAATCTGCCCTAAAGGAGGCCTTTGGGAGGATAAACTCAGAAGAACAAGGGTGTAGTCAAGTCGGTCCCTTCTTCTTTATAAAGAAAGGGTGACTTAGTTGTGGGAATGTTGGGAAAGATGGTCTCAACAGAGCACAATTGGTAATCCTCCAAAGTCATTGGAGGATAGTATTGGAGCTGCCCCATTCCCATCTAATGGCCACCCATCAGGGAATAGGAAAGGCCCAAAGTCAGGTTATATCCCGTGTCTTCGGGCCCAGAGTATTCACAGTTGTGAAGAATTATGTTTCTACCTGCAAGATTTGTCAAAAGGCTGCAGTCACTCCACTTCCCCATGCCCCACTACAACCCATTCTCCTCTTTGAGGTACCCTTTTTCGGCAGATGGGCATAGTAGGCCTGCTAGAAGCATCTAAGTTGGGAAATAAATTCATACTCGTGATTATTGACATTTTTCCAACCTACCTATACAGTTTAATAAACACTCTTGAACTGTGATCACTTGAGTCTGTCTTTACTGTTGCAACTCATGGTGGCAACAGTAAAGACAGACTCAAGTGATCACATTTCAAGAGTTATTAAACTGTATAGGTAGGTTGGAAAAATGCCTAATATAAACCTAAATCTAAGATGGGAGCAAGCGTCGACCATCAAACCATAAGAAGGCAGTCCTAGTGGTGTTGTTGTCAAATAAAAGGGCCTATACTAAAAAACCTATTGCCAATCCTTACGCTAAATACAGAAAAGAAGTGCATGATAATGTGCTTAAGAAAGAAGGAAGTATTCACAAATAATAAGTCAGGATGCGGTACTTGAGGTCTCCCTTCCCCACGTTTTCAGCACGGGATAAGGTAGGATATTGGAGCACAGCACAGGCTAAAGCTTTCCCGGCACAAGCTAACAGTTCTGCGTTCAACAATCAGGACTTTCAGTGTTTAAGTCTCTTTTCCATCAAAACGTCTCTTGCTGCTGTAGCCTGATGTATTCAAATAATAAAAAAATAAGTTCCTTTTCACATTTACATTGGGTGGCGCTTTCCACCCCTGGATCCCCCTCATCCGGGCGCAGATCCCTTCTCCATTGTTAGCCTTCCTCCGCCGGGTTTACTATGGCTTTCTACAAAACATTCTTTTTGACTTTCACAAACTTTCATGTCTTTTGTACAGTTCACTGTGGACATCCCTCTGCTGGGTTCACTCTTGTCAACACACTGTATTTCGTGACTTTACACTTTTGTCACTTTTCATTCAGTTTTTACGATGCAGGATTCACCACCCTTAGCTTCACAATCATCTGTTGGGCAAAGATTTTCGACTGCACAGAGGATTTTACAAGACCCTTGTATGACCACTTTGAGCCTACTTTTTGCCTTTCCCAAGGCCTTCTGGTAGTTTCAACTTTCCGGTAATCACCCAGAGTTTAATGAGGAAGCACCCATGTGGTGCCGGACTACTCTGTTGCTGGTTTTCCCCTCTCAGCATCAACAGTTCATGTAACCTTTCACAGTTCAATTAGCCGTTTGCTACTTTTTTGTTCAACACAGTTGGCATTTTATTGACGCTCCCCTCGACTCACCGGCTGTGATGAACGGCTTGGCTTTCTTTCGCTTTTGGAGTGAAGGTTGGTACTATGGAGACAAGCGCCTCTCCTCAGCTTGGTTATCAGCAGAGGATGGTCTAGTGTACCGTTGACATCTATTGCAACACACGCTGGCTATTGTTGGCGGTCTTACAGTTCCTTCTCCCCTTGTCACCCTTTTGGTATGCGCCGTCTTTCTCCTTCTCTTGAACTGCTGTGCTGAGTTAGCTCTCTCATCGTGCGGTCTGCCTTGCTCGTATTGTGCTCTTGTACTCCACCTTTTATACCTGTGGGGAAGGGCAAGGCCTGTCAGGTGTGGGTGTGTGGTTCTGGTCAATTGCCTGACTTTGCCTGATCCTGGTGTTGGGACATGTCAGGTAAATGGCTTGAGTTTTAGTCCGTCGTCCTTCGTTATATGCCAAAGTGTTCGCGTCGGAAAAGGTGGGGGGGGGCAAAGTGTTTGTGTATCTTACGTGGTAGGTTGGAGAAAAGGTGTCATAAGAAGGGGGATACTGGGTTTCACCCATTGGTGTCCCACTTCCACTCCCAGAGGACCACCCATCCAGGTGATCCTCCCTCACTGGTCCACACCCAGGAACTGGATCCAATAGCAATGGCTGTGTCCTGGCCACCTGGATGACAGACCCCTCGGGGACTAGTCAGGGGGACACCTTTAGGTTTCTCACATACCATTCCTCCATGCGATGTAGCCACATTTGTTTCACAGGGCAACTGGGAAAGAAAGTCTACATTTCTCTGGTCTTTTTCTTTTCGGTGTTCCACAGTGAAACAATAGGGTTGTAGGTCTAGAAACCATTGCATGGCCCGAGGGTTAGGCTCTTTACATTGGCTAATCCAAACTAGGGATGAATGATCCATGACAAGTGTACATTTTCTTCCTGAAAGGTAGTACCTAAGATAGATTATGGCCCATTTGATGGCCAGGGCCTCTAGCGCTTACATAGAATAATTACTTTCCAATAGTACGAGTCAACAAATCCTGAAACATCTACTTCCCTTCCTTTCACTAATCAAATTCCTAAAGGATATCCTCATGGATGAAGGTAACATTTTTACCTCTAAAATTATGCAGGATGTAAAAGAAATATTGCACAGTAAAACACTACGTACTTCTGTGTTTCACCCACAGACAGATGGACTTGTGGAAATGTTTAACCAAACCTTAAAAAGAATGCTCCACATTCTGGTAGAGGTCAATAGTAGACATTGGGATGTCATGATTACCTGGGACCTCTTTGTGGTTAGGAAAACACCTCATGCGTCTCCAGGGTATTCCCCTTTTGAGTTATTATATGAGCTAGAACTTCGAGACCTACTGGATATGCTAATAGAGACCTGGGAAGAGAGGGAAGAGGCCATCCTACCCATTTCCCAAGACAGCTGTAAGAAACCTGAGGCATTTCTGTCATGCTATTCCTGGGGATCCATGACTCAGGGGGCCAGAGAAGGGCCATCGCTCTTGGATCCCAGCCCTGCGGGTGGACAAGAAAGAGAGGATCATCTGGGATGGGGACCCTGGGAGACTGTATCAGGAATGCCCTCGGGCAAGACACAGTAGTTCCCTGTTCCAGTACATGCCTACACAACATCCCTTCAGTCACTATAGAATATTATCACTCAAAATCCATTCACCCGCAACAGTACTTCTACACCCTTCATCCTGACAAGCACTACAACTCCCAAAGTCCGTACATCCATCATGAAGAACCAAAGGCCAAAAATGGGAGGAGCATCTCTGGTGAAATGCAATGGTCCCATCCCATTGAGAAGACTAGGCAGGGTCAGGTTCCCAATCACCAACACAATCACTCCATTTTTAGACATTATGTACAGGCCATTCCATGTTCGCCCCCCGCCCATTTTCCTAACAATACCAAGAAGAAGAGGCAACCAAGAGGGATGAAGAATGCAAGCAAGAAACACACTAAGACACAGAGGACAGATTCTCCCCACTGACAGCAGGTTGTATTGTTAATGAGGACAGGCAAGGTCAGGCAGGCCCAACCCTGACCACACACCTGCAGCACATTAACATCTCGCAGGTGCTTAAATTGAGCCTGCAGAGGAAGGAAAGGCAGTTGCTCTTGCGAAACCTAGAGGGAGGCTGGCTACAGGGCTGAGTCCAGCAGAGGATCCCTACTGAAAACCCAAGCACACAGTGAGCAAGGTGGTACACGAGAGGGAGCAAGACTTACAGCGCAATGGTGAAGCAGGTGAAAGATGGCGAGTAATCGATGGGCAGAGAAAAAGTGTCAAGAGACCCGAGCGCTCCCTATCGAAAGGACGTTTTCTTCAAGAGGCCGTAAGACTTGTACCAGAGAGCCTCGCTAGGACGTAAGGAAAAATTACCAAGTGCAACAAAGCTATCAGCCACCCTCCTGGGTAAACAACAGAGTTGGGGAGATGCAGAGGTAGCAGTGGTAGCAACCTTGACTTCAAACATTGAAGACACGAGAGAGCCAAGCATTTTAACACAATCAGTGATTAATGAAAGCTGTGAAAGGCTGATTCATGTTGAAGTGAAATGCTTGCAACTGTATCCAAGGAAAGAGGATCATGCGTACGGCGATAAAACGTGACAAAGAAACGCATAGTAAAAACTGTGAACTGATTATATAAAGTAACCGAGTGGCCTGGAAAGACGAGATTGCCAATTTAAAAGGCTCTATAAGGTATCATAAAGCTGTAGAGGCAGCAGGAAGTAAAATAACTAAAAGTAACAAGGTATTGGAGGAAAGATTGGAACAAAAGAATAGCAGTTGTGCAAACAAGTGAAAGAAACTGGGTCAAACAAGAGATATTGGCTTAAAGTGAACAGAAGGATGGTCAAAGTGGTCAGGACGAGGGGACAATCAAAACCCCTCTCCGTTTCGAAAGCTTTCGTCAAGTAAAGGAGAGAAAGAGAGAGAGAGTCTGATGCCCGACGGAGGAAAGCCAAAATGTCACATAAAAGCTTGGGGAAGGGAGCCCTACCCAAGAGGAAAAGGTTTTAGCCAGACAGAGGGGAACCAAGATGGAAAGAAAGTGAAAGTTACTAGGACGCAGAAGAGCACAGAAAACCTGAAGATCACTGCTTGTGCTAGTACTGGAACAAGTTGGCCCGAGGAGGCAGGAATATCATATTGTCGAAAGCAACAAAAGACTTCCACGATCTGCATGGAAGGAACTCGATGCAAGGTATAAAAAGTAACAAAGGACTATTAATCTGTCAAGCTTAGCCATGTCAAGCACATCCATGTCAAATCCTGCGGAGTCTGGCAGCAGGTGTGTATGCGCACCAGTGCGAGAGATCCACATGCTGCCAAATGATTGCAGGTAGAGGATGCTGGTGAAGTGCCATCAGAGTCCTCTACGGGTTCTGCAGGGGCGAACCCAGGCAGAAACCGAGCAGGAGAGTGGAGCCACGGAACAGATGGCGGAAGTACCACACAGCCGATGGACAACAGCAGGGAACCAGCACAGCCAGGGAGAAGGCCCTCGGTCCCACAAAGCCCTGGTGACACAAGGTAATCGGGAGGTAGAGGAGACCCAGAGGGGACACAAGGGTAGAAGAGTGGCTGGTTCACCAAGCTCTCTCTTGCCTGAGTAGTAGGGTGCCCACTACTGGGTATAATCAGAGAAGGGCCTGGGACCTGAAAGCAAATACTGAGAGTATTAGAGGACATGTTCCTCGTCACAGTGGGAAAGAGAGAACCAATGACCACCAGAGAAGGGTCTGGAACCCGAAAGCAAATACTGAGAGTATTAGAGGAAATTGTCCTCATCACAGTGGGAAGGAGAGGTCCACTGACCACTATAGAAGAGTCTGGGACCTGAATGCAAATACTGAGAGTATTAGAGGAAATCTTCCTCTTCGTAGTGAGAAGGAGAGAACCACTGACCTCCTAGAGTGGCCACGAGCAAGCCACTGAATACCAGAGAAGGGTCTGGGACCCCATCAAGGGAAAACAAGAGACTGAAAGGGAGTTCCTACAATGCTCTGATAGAAAGGAAGTAATTAGTAAAAGAGAGAAGAGCAGAAACTTTGTTGAGACCTGGAAAGAGTGGCAAAGTTATATTTTGAACTTTGGTAATGAATCCCATACAAACGCCACTAGGGGAAGGGAGTCATTCCCCCTGGTATCAATTGAAGGACCAGGAGAAGGGAGGCATTATCCTGGTCAAAAGAACTTGGTTTCTTTCGGTGATACCAGGGGAAAGGATGCATTCCCCTGGCTTTGTGTGTGATACATTGAAACGCTATATCAAATACAGGCTAAGGAAGACATTCTCTTGATTCATAACATTGAACTGTTCATGGAGTGAACACAGCCTGACACCAGGGGAAGGGAGTCAGTCCTCCTGGTCCCTTTTGTTGCAAGATACTGTTTTGGAGGAAAAGGGAGTTATTCTCCAGGGGAAGCAACTTTCTGTTGGATTATATTAGTCTTAAATTGTAGGGTAAGGGAAAAGGAATAAAAGTAGGTTTAGCCAGAGGACGGTGGGCTTTGATTTCGATGGAAATTCTGATGGATCCATTAGCATTAGTTTGAGGCAGGGACACCCCAATTAGGTGATAGGGACAGTGAGGGTCTTTTTTCATAAATACAAGTCTATACTATACTATATATACCACCAGCATGCCACTTTTATGTCAGTTTCCGTCTTCAACACCCTTACAGTGTCCATTGCTTACCTGAAGCTCACCACCTCCAAGACTGATTTCCTACTCCTGACCAACAACACTAAACACCCTGGTCTTAAGCACTTTAGCTGCATACAATTCCCTGACAGGCCACTTAACTGAACAGTGGCCTGTCAGGGAACAACGCATGTGCTTTCAGTGCATCCATCCAGCGGGATTGGCGGTCGAAGTGGCAGCGTGAGCGGTGAAGTAAGGAGGTGGCTTGGGATGGAGTAGGGGTATGTGTATGAGTGTGTGCATGTGCGTATGTATGTGTGTGTATGAATGTGCAACATCTGGGGAGCAGATTTCAGGTGTGGCACGGGTGTGCAGAACAGATGGCATGGAGGGTAGGGGGGAGAAAGTGGGTTGTGGGGATGTCCCCTGAATTGGGAGCTAACAGGGGAGGGGGTTCTGAGAGAGAATGTTGTTTCCCTGTAGTGCCGATTCCAGACTTCGCAAAAAGAGCTTTTGCAAAATTGTCCTATAGGGAAACGACACAGAACCATTACCCTGACATCCAGACCTGGCACACTGATGTGCACCTCAGCCCACTCTGCCGACGCAGCCCTCTGTCATACAGGGCAAAGCTTTCCCGGTTTGTGCTTGTTGACTCACTGCACCACCGTTCCTCTTTCTCTGCTAAGTGCCCTGCACGTCAGCCCGCCACATACGACTCAGTCTAAGGGCTGCATCTTGAAGCTATGTTTGGACTGTGAAGGCAGCCAACAACTTCCAATTGCGTCAGAGTGATGCATTGTTTAGCGCTCTAGTAAGTATCACTGACTCCACTGTCTCTCTATATTTGACCACCTTCTGTTCTGTACTGGCCATGTTATCTCCTACCTCTCCACAGATAATGACTTCAAGCAATGTACCACTTACGTAATCTACATAAAACATACCTGTTTTTGTTGACTCTCCAGCTTTGTCCAGCTTTGTACTGCTTAACCTGTGCTACCTGTAACCCACCTGTTTGCACACTGCAGCCTTGCGCTGCATTTGCATTACCTATAACTGCTGTAAGGAACTCATGGTGGCAACAGTAAAGACAGACACAAGTGATCACAGTTCAAGGGTGTTTATTAAACTGTAAATGCAGGGTGGAAAAATGCCTAACCTAAACTTAAATCTAAGATGGGAGCAAGCTTTGACCATCAAATGAAAATAAGGCAGTGCTTGTAGCGTCTGATCAAAGTAAAAGGCCTATACTAAAAATAAAAAAAACGATTGCCAAATCCTTACAACTAGTTATAAAAAGCGTGTGGGATAGGGGCTTCAATGAAAGAAAAAAGTGTTCACAAATAATAAGTCAGGCTGTGATTGCCATGGGTCTCCCTTCCCTATGTTTTAAGCATGGGACAAGATGGATCTCCTGAGCACAGCACACACTTGAGCTTTCTCAGCATGAGCCGACAGTCCTTTTCCAGCTATCAGGTTCTTTGTGGTTAAGTCTCTTTGCAATAAAAAGTCTCTTTCCTTCGAGGCCAACAAACAAACACAAAGTTCTGTTTCACGTATGTCTTTGGGTGACGGCTTCACCCCCTCAGCCCACCTCTTCTGGGGCACAGACCCCTCACAGGTCACACTCAACAAATCAATTAAACAGTTCCTTTCTCAACAAACTTTGGGTGTTGACTTTCCACCTGTGGATCTCCCTCTTTTCAATCGTCAGCCTCCCTTCTTTGGGTTCACAATGGCTTTTCTTGCATTCACGAATCACAACGTTTTTTCAAACATTTTCACTGTGGATATCCCTCCGCCGGGTTCACTCCTGTCAATACATTATTCATGGAACTTTAGACTCTTGCACTCAGGAGTCTTTTCAAACATGCAGGATTTGTTTCCCTTTGCTTCCCAGTCATATGTCGGTCAAAGATTTTTGACTGTATGCAGGATTTTACAAGACCGCCATATGACACACTTTGACCCCTCTCCTCACCTTTCTCCCAAGGCCTTCTGATAACTCTAGTTCAACAGCAGGGTAATTGCCTAGAGTTTGATTCTGCTATGCTGGATATCCCCTTTTCTTATATCACTTGTTTTTTTTTTATCAAAGTTCAATTAGCCAATTGCTACTTTCATTCAACACAGTTCGGTTTCTTTATCGCTCTCCCCTCGACTCACCGGCTGTGATGAACTGTTTTGCTTTCTTGTCTGTAGAGTTAAGGCCGTACCATTGGGCCTTGTGTCTCTCCCCAGCTTGGCAGTCAGCGGAGGAGACGCCTGGGTACCTTTGACATCTGCTGCAACACGCTGCTATTGTTCACAATCTTACAATTCCTTCTCTTGAGGCTTCTTGGATCTCTGTTGATAAGGGCAAGGTCACTTCTGCCCTTGGTATCCTCTTGACTCACACTGCCTTTCTCCTCCTTTTGAACTTCCGGGCTGAGTTAGCTCTCATGTCGTACGGTCTGCCTTGCTCATCCTGTGCTCTCGTGCTCCACCTTTTATCCATGTGGGAAAGGGAAAGGGCCATCAGGTGTGTGTGATTCTGGTCAATTGCCTGACTTTGCCTGACCCTTGCATTGGGATATGTCAGGTATACAGCTCTGGTGTTAGGCTGTTGTCTTTCGTGTAGTGCAAAAGTGTTTGTGTCAGAAAAGCAGGGGGGGCAGTGTTTTGAAAATCCAATGTGGTACGATGGGGAAAAGGTGTTCAAAGGAGGTGGATACCGCGTCTCACCCGTCGGTTTTCCATTCCCACTCCCCAATGGCCCCCCATCCAGGTGATCCTCCCGCACTGGTCCACCCCCAGGAACTGGATCCAAAAAGCGATGGCCGTGTCCTGGCCACCCAGATGATAGATCCCCACGGACTAGACAGCATACTTGATGTTGCATTTTACCTATCTGTAACTGCATACTTGATGTAGCCCCCCACACCATGAGGCGAGGCTTTGTCTGCCTGTGTACTCGCACCTATTTTGTCTCATATGCTTGGCTGTACGCCTGATGTAGACCCTCGTAAAATGAGGTGAGGCTTTCCAAACAGTGCATTCATACCAATGTTGCTTTTTACCTATATTTGACGCCTGATCTAGCCTCCGTACCATGAGATGAGATGAGGCTTTGTCTGTCGGTGTACTTGCACCTATTTGTCTCATATGATTATCTGCATGCCTAATGTAGCGCCTCACACCATGAGGTAAGGCTTTGCCAGTTTGTGCACTTGCACCTATTTTGTATCATATCATATGCTTGTCGGCACGCCTGATGTTTCCCCGTACCATGAACTGAGGCTTTATCAGTCTGTATAAACACACCAATTCTGTCTGTAACCATATACGTATTCTTGCACCTCACTAATGTACTGTGCACTTTCTGTAGCTAGTGCCTAGATGCCTCAGGGCTTTGTGCGCTGAAACAAATGCAACTAAACTAAACTAAAATGAACTGATGCCCACAGTTTCCTCCCCTAATTGCTTGCAGATTCCCTTGCTGACAAATTGCCCCCGTCCCTCTCCCCTGTTGAGAATACTGATGCAGCAGGGCACAAGTGTGCACTATTCTTTTGGCATGGAATTTGATGAAAGGGGTGTCTGGTTAGCAGACCACCTCTTCAGAGATGTTGTTACCCGCTTCATTTTATTAATTAAAATGCTAGGGCTTCTGAACCCTTGGCAGATGTCAGTTCCTCACACTTGCACGTTTGGGAAGATGTGTGAATATCTCCAAAACTAACAGGCAGCATTAATTTTTCTGTCGATTTTTCTCTTCTCAAAAAAATATTGGTTTTGAAATATGGATTTGGTTTCTGCCTGCCATAGTCATACAGTCATTTTCAGATTGTGATTTCACGTTCTATTGTATTTGCCATAGTTTTGCAGAAGTCTACTAAGTGTTGCAAAATGTGACCTATACAATAGTCGTTTGCATTCTAGTATATAAAGCTTGCCTGTTTTATAAAACGACATTGAACACAAAGGACATTGAGAAGTGTGGGAATTAATAAGTTGCTAAACAATGGCACTGTGAGTGCCAGGTAGAGAAAATGCATGGGTGGGAGGCTCGTGAGTGGCTTTCAACATCTCATGGAAATAATTTTATTTGCAGGTTTTCTTGTGAGTAAAATTTCGGATTAGTCACACCACAGCAGATAGCAAGTATTCAGCCTTACTTTTATACTACCAATGCACATTTGTCTGCACTTAACATTCTAAAGAAAAGATCTATTGAAGTATATGATATGGCTTCATACTTGCCTGCTGGCTGGACACATATCACTAGATAGGTGAAATAGGACGGCGGATACAAGCGACAGGAGGGGAAGATCAATGAGAAATGTTTCGGGATTCAAGGATTATATTACTGAAGCTGTACTACAATTTTTCCAATAATACATTTGAACAACGTAAATGCTTTAGCTGCCATAAGATGTACTATAGAAACCTGTCAAAAAACAATAATGATTCCATGTAGGGAATCAGTGGAAGAAATGTGAAATAAGAAAAGATTCAAGAAATATTAAATGACTGAAGATATCCTTGAAGCAGGGATAATCTTCATCCAGGGCTCTAACCTGCACAACTACAAGATACATGTATGGTGTCTATTATGAAAGAACTACTGCTGGTGATTAGTTGCTGCTGCACCGTGATTACCACTCACAGGGCACTTATCTTGGTGACAGTCTTTTTACATATCACTTGCTGTGGTGGCAGTTACCGTCGGTGATAAAAAAAATAAGCGGACAGGATTCCTTTTCCTTCTTTTGCAGCAGGTATGCAAAAACTGTCAGGCGATAAAACTCACTGCTTGACATTCACAAATGCCACAAACCATAGCATATATAAGTCACAAGGACAGCATAAGGCCAATTCAGCACAAAACATTCCTCCATCATTACCTATGTATATCTGAAATCATCATTACTCCTAGTACTTCCATCTCTTCATAATCCTAACAACATGAAGGCCTCTGCCTTCAAGGCAAACTCTTTGCAGCAATAATTCACACTTTTACCCTCATCCCTTAAGGGATATAAGCCCCACCCACCACCTACCTCTTCCTGTGTTTACATAGACAAGACCAGCCAAGCAATAAGAACTGTAGGGCTGGGTGGGGACCTGTAGGATTGTGACAAGTTAGTAAAACTATAAGTAATGATGATTACCTTACGTAATATGGCATTACCTCCCATTCTCCCTTCCTTGTCTCAGCTATTTCAGAAAAACCCAGACACTAGCAAATGGCTACAAAACTATTTATTAAATCACAATGAGCCAACCCTTAGGACTCCAGCTCCAAATTCGGCAGAGAATGAACCCCGATGATTAGCTTGTAGTGCTGGATAAAGTTGTCTGGAGACGTCCAAGTTGCCACATTGCAGACATCCTGAATGGAGAACCCCTGTGCTTGTGCCCAAGATGATGCTGTCCATCTGGTTTGATGACCTTGGATAACATCGGAAAGGGGTGTCTTGTATTTTGGTACCAGATGACAATGGTGTCTCTGATCCATCGACTAAGGGTTTCTGTAGATGGATTCTTGCCTTTGGTGGCTCGTTCAATTCTCACAATTAGCGAATCAGTGCTGCAGAAAGCAGAATTTCCTTTAAGATAGATTCCGAGAGCCCTGCTGATGCCCAGAGTATGAGTGCCTTCACCCGTCTCTGCTCCTAGCATGGGCTGCACCACCTCCTGGTTGAGGTGAAAGCCAAAGCAAACCCTCAGAGTAAATGATGGGCCTGTATCCAACACCACAATATCTGCCGTTAACATCAGGTATGCTTCTGTGCTCATCGGGGGTCCCAGCTCTCCCTGACGACTGGCCTACGTGATTGTTACCAAGAAAAATGACAAGAATTTGAGGGCAACAGACTCCATTTTCTCAAGAGGAGGAAGCTGAAGCTGTAGCAGCACCAGCGGAAGGTATGGCTGAATTGCCTTTCTAGGGGGCTTACGAAATCCAAACCTGTAGTGAAGTTGGTTGACCAGAGGTTAAACATCTGCCAAAGCTGGGTGAGGGTCCCTCGAGGTCTTGATGGCTGCCCACTGTGTTCGGAGGGTACTGATCCCCAAACCCAACCTGAAACCATCTGTCATGAAGTCTAAGATCTCCAAACACCACTGGATGTGGGAGATATACTTAGGTTCACACCATATAGAAAAGGATGGCCAATGTCTCAAAAAGGCCTCCAAGGTGGCTGGTTGATAGGATATCCGGAGCTCCGCCGCGCTACCTCCCCTGATATGCCATGATCAAGAGGGTGCTTAATTCAGTTTCCAGGATGTCAGTTATAGTTGGCGAAGTGTCCCAAGAGGAAGGAGATTGGTGATGGATGCACCAGGTTCTGAGGAGTTTCTGCAGAACTCATGGACTGGGAAAAGCAGAAACCACATCAAACAGGTCCAATGTGACACTATCAAAATCCTCCTGACCTATTGCCTGAAATATTTCCTAAGCACTCAGAGCAACAATAGATTCAGGGGAAAAGTGTACGGCAACACTCTTGGCTATGGAATCAAAAGAATATCTAAAATCCACACCATGGGGCTTGGCTGAGGGCTGCATACCAGGGAAATAGATAGTTCGCTCCTGAGTGGCAAAAAGACCAATTATATATATATAAAGTCCACCTATTGGGGAAAGACCCTGTTCAAATCTTCAGCTGTTTGATTAATTCTTCCCAGCTTGTAATAGGCCCTCACTTCTGGTAGTGCTCATGTGAACATGCGATCTGGATCCCCCTCCCCAAGCGAGATTACATATGCCATGGCCACTTGGTTGTTCATTCTGACCACCGGGACTGGGTCACATATTCTTTAAGGACTGCCCCCCACCCCTGGTGACTGGCATCTGTCAATGGAACTGAAGCAGGTGGATTCAGGAGGGCCCCTTTCAATGGGTTTGTGCTGCTAGTCCACCAGGCGAGATGTCTCCTGATCCCTGGGGAAACCGTAATGAGTGTCAATTAGTTTCCGGGGGCTGGCTGCCAATATAACTTTACATGGCGTAGTAGAGTTTCAGGTGAAAATGGGCCCATGGCACTGTGACCCTGCATGCCGTCATAACCCACTGCATCCTTAACCATGTTCTGACTGCCACTGAGTAATTGTGACACAAGGCTGCAAGGTGATTCTGGAGAAACATCACTCTTGACAGTGGTAATGTCTCTTTCACCACATCTGTTTCAAATGTAACTCCAATTAACTGGTGGTCCTGTGATGGATCCAAACATGACTTTATCCAATGTAACCTAAAATAATGCTTATGAAGCATCATGCAGAATCTGTTGGTGTGAAGGAGATCATGTTCCCTCGAGGATGCTCTGATTAACCAAATGCCTAAATAAGAATAGATGGAAATTCCTTCTGCAGGTAGCAATTCCACAACAGGGTCCAGGACCTTAGTTAATATCATAGGTGCTGAAGCCAAACAAAATGGTAGTACCCGAAATGTATATACCTTTTCTCCACCTACAAACGTGAGGAATTTCAGATGGGATTCACAAATCGGAACGTGGAAAGAAGCATCCTCAGGACCAAAGATATTAAGCAGTCATCTGGCAAGATCACCACAATAACATGTTCTAGTGCTTCCTTCTGAAAGGGACCATATGAAACACAATTATTCTGTCCTTTCAGATCTAGGACAGGCCGGTATTTTCCTGATGGCTTCTTGACTAGAAGCAGCAGGTAGAGGAAACCTGAGCCTCGAGTCTCCTCTGGTACTTCCACAGTTGCCCTTTATCTGAGTAAGAGATTGATTCCCAATGACAAGGTGTGTCTCTTCAACTGGTGGAACTAATGTCAGAACTTTCTTGCCATCAGTGGGCAGGTGAGTGAACTACAATGAATACTGTGGTGAACCGGGGCATGTTTAAGGGTGTTTATTTAAATAATAAGAAAAAAGCCTATCTAGCTCTACGGCTATGAGGGAACTGTAAGGAAACCATGGTATCAACAGTAATCCTAAAACTAAAGATGGGAGCAAGCTACGAGCATCAGATAATAATAACGCAGTTCTAGTTGAGCCTTGTCAAAATAAAAGGGCCTACACTGATAAACCTATTGCCAATCCTTGCTCCTAAATACAAATAGTGTGGGAAACAATGTTATGCAAAAGAAAAGTGTTCCAGAAATGATATGTCAGGATATTCAAGCTGCTGGCTTCCCTTCCCCATGTTTTCAGCACTAAATAAGGCAGCACACTCGAGCTTAGCAAACTCGCGGGCCTCTCTAGCATGAGGATGCAGTTCAAAATCTCAACATCAGGGCCGTCTGTGCCAAATTCTCTTTGCCATTCCAAGTCTTCTTATTTCAGAGGGCCTGATGCAACAAAACAAACATTAAAGTTCCTTTCTTCTCAGGATTTCATATGTACAACTTCTCAGGTGATTTACTGGTACCCCTCTGCCCGGCTCAGACCCAATTTAACTATGCCGATACACCTTAAACTGCCGAACCTGTCTTCCAGAGCTCTCTTGGCCTTTAGGCATCCAGCTATCAGTACAGGAGGCTTAACCTCTCTGGTTTTCCTTCCCCCAAAGTCCAGACCAACCTCTCTGGGTTTTGCAAAGTTTGCACACAAAAGTTGCTTAATAAATGTTTGTTCTTCAATTAAAGGTTCCCCTCGATCGGGCTCAAACCTTCCTCAGTTTACTTCCGGGGTTCCCTTTCCCTAGCTTTCTTTACCTTATTATTGGCCATCCCTCCATCAGGTTTGAGTCCCTCTCGCTGCATCAAAAATCAAAGACTTCTGCAGGAGTTTGCTTGACCCGTCACAGGACCACTTCGATTCACAATTTCATGTTCAAATCAAAGGCTGTTACTTTGTCAGCCTCACCTACCCCCACTGGTAACCTTGTAGCACTGTATGCCGTCTTTCTCCTTCTCTGCAGGGCTGGCTTACATATACCCTTGGCTTCTCCGCAATAGCGGTCTCTTGACAAAGGGGCTGCTTTGACTTGCCAGCCTCCTGGATTCAGCCCCCCTGGTCTCTCGCTCTCCTTCACCACCTTTGCCTGTGTCCTGAAAGTACAGCTCTCTCTCGTGCACCGCCTCGCTCTTAACTCCACAGGGGTCTCCCTCGGTCGGGCTCAGACTCCTCTTTCAATGTTCTCAAAATAAAGGTTGTTTTGGACTTCAAATCCCAGAGTGCATCAGTGTTCAAATGGGATTTCTCCTGAGGTCAGGGTCTGACCGCCTGCCCCTCTAGAGCCTGGGTCTTTGAGTCTGACCCAGTCTAGGAGTTCTGGGTTGAGCACGGTCAGGCAGCCTCAACTGCCCCTGGGTTAGCCTTCTAGACGTAAAGGTTCCCCACCAGACTGCATCTTCTCTGGTGCTTACAGAATCAGTGTCCTGGCAGTCCTGCGCACTCCATGCCTTCCAGGGTTGCTTATGCGCTGGCTCCTTCCTCCTGGCTTCTCTGCTTTCTTCAGCATCCCCAGCTCGCTCATAGTGTGCCTGGGTGTCTGACCTTTTATACACTTTGAAAGAATTGATTGGAGTAGGGTGGGAGTAGTTGTCCCTCCCTGCCTGACTCTGCCTGACCTCATTATCGGGGCAAGATGGAGACTGCCCATAGGAATCCATTAGCCACTGATTCCTATGGGTAATCCCCATGACTCGCATCTGCCTCTTCTTCGTCCCAGTAATTGGACTTTTAGAATGGACATAGGGATTGTGGGAGTTGTAGGTTTTTCTGGAAATCATAGAAAAACTCTGTAGGTTTTTGTCAGGATGAAGGGGGGTACATATATTGTGATGGGTGAATGGATTTACTATTGGGTTTTACTTTCCCTGGTTGTTTTCTTCAGAAAGGTACTGGGGTATGATCGGACTCTGCAGAAGGGATGTTTGGTACGGGTGTATTGGAACAGGAGGAATACCATGTCTTGCCCGAGGGCATGTCTCCCATAGACCCCAAGGACCCCTGCTCAGGTGATCCTCTCTCACTCATCCGCCCGCAGGTTTGGGATCCAAGAGCGATGGCCCTCCCCTGGCCACCTGAACAAAGGATCCCAGTGAATAGCCTGGGAAAAACGCCTCAGGTTTCTCACAGAACCTCTCTACAAAACAAACTAAAACTAATGGTGCTCTTCAAAATGTCCTATAGAAATAGTCCTTAGTCCAAACCCTATATACTATCTGACCCTACCACTTAGAAAAACAGAACAAAATATGGACCGGTGCAATAGCCTTTATCGTTGGGTTTTGTTTAGCCCAACTACTGGGATCTCGTCCCAAGAGAAGGTTTTAAAAGTTCTTCAGTGTCTCACAATGCAGTTTTACAGCCTCTCTGCAGGCTTTGAATGGCCAGTCCTAAATCTTTATGCAGTACCACCACATTCCCTTTTTTGCTTGGAAAAAGGGGTGCCTTTAATACAATGCCACAATTTCTGTTTTGGTGTTGGAAATTGTTCCTTTCTTTGGCTTGGGCACATGAGTCCTTGTGGTCCTCCCTGTACCCAGTGTTGCTTTATAAGCTTTATTTTTCTAGGGCTCCCCAAAGCTGTGTGGTCCCTAATTAGGCCTGCTTTAGCAGAGCCTCAGTTGGGCTTTTGCCCGTTTGGGTTTCCTTAACCTTATAGTCTTTCCCAGCCTTGGATACAGCCGTTTGCCCCTCTTTTTCTTCCCTTGCTCGGCCCCACTCAGCAGATGGCGCACATCCCTTGTGGAGATTAGTGATCCAGTCTCTCTGCTGCGGTCTGGTCTCAGTGTATGTTAATGTGCCCCAGGCCTACCACGTCTTCTGTGTGGGCCAGCCGTCAAGACAGTCCCTTCACCGTCTCCATTTCTCTTTCGACTTCGACTTCAGCTTTGCTGCCGTTCAGGGCACCAGCCGTCCAGCATCCTGCTAGTGATCACCTCGCTCCCCACGCTACTACCGGCTCAACAGTCTAGCATGGCTCCTCCCCTCCAGGACATCCTCTGGTCAGAGGCTCGCCTTTGCATAGCATTCACTCTCTTCCTTTCCAAATTCCTCATTGTTTTATGTATGTCATCACCAACAAAAATTGTGTGTGTCGCTCTTCCTTGACTGTGGAGTTCAGGTGAGATCCAGAATTACCTGAAGCCAAAGATATTGACGAAATGTCTCTTTTTGAAGAGTCCAAAGCAGAAGTAAAAGCAGTCTTTCCGATTCCCATGTAGGCAGACAATGTACTCTGGACAGGGAGTTCCTTACAGGAATGGGAGTCCTTTTTCACCAAAAGGGGAGTCACTCCCACTTTCCCAGACCCCTAGGGAGGGTCTTGCTTAGCATGCTCACCTCCCTAGCCTCAAAGGTGGGCGTCTCCCCTCAGGGGAGAAGGAATGAATAGTCCAGATTCATCACATACCCCTCACGTTAAGCGATTGGCTGCCCCTGGTTTGGGAAGGGGGAAATGGCTCAAAATGTACACAAAGATTTGTTCTTGCCCTATTTGGCGTTCCACTGAGAAACAAAAAGGTTCAAGATCTCGGGCGTTGGAATCCTTCCTTAGACTCATCCTTGTCAGAGGGGAGTGGTCTGTCACAAGCTGGAATCCTCTTCCTGTTAGATAGTAACGCAGGTTTAACATGACCTATTTGACGGCCAGGGCTTCCCGCTCAACAGTTGCATTTGATTGCTCGCTGGGGAACAACTTCCAACACTTATACAAGACAAGGTGTTCCATGACGTCATCCTCTTGTGACAATACAGCTCCCAACCCGACCTTAGAGTCATTGGTCTATGAATTCAAGATTGATGTCAGGCATTTTCAAGCTAGGTTCTATGCATATTTGTTTTAAACCTTCAAAGCTTTGTTGATCTTCTTTACCCCAGACAAGCTTTTGTGAGTGAGCATACTCTACCTTGTCTGTAAGATTGGCGGCCAAGGTGGAATAATTAGGTACAAAACGCTGTTAATAGCCTGCCAATCTTAGAAAAGCTTGATGGTCTTGCTTGGTTTTAGGTACAGGTGTTTGTTGTATCCTAGATATTTTAAAGCTGCCTGGTCCAGATGGCATTTCTTTGGGTTTGCCAATAAACCTATCCTCCTGAGGGCTTGTGCAATCATATAGAGGTGGCGCATGTACTGAGCAGGTCTTAATGTTATGATATTGTCATCAAAGTAGGCTCCAGAAAAGCTAGAATGTGGGTTTAAAATCTTATTAAATACTTCTTGAATGTAGCAGGAGCACCATGCAAACCAAAGGCAAGTACTTTATTTTATTTATTAATTGGTTGTTAATTATTCGCCTAAACACAATGTGTTTCAAGGCACCATAAAACAAGGGGGGTAGGGGTGACAGGAATGACAAAAGAAAATGGTCCTTCTAGTTCATGTGACATTCAGATTGTGCAAGTGCAGTAAACAGAAGTGCTGGGTGTGGGAAGAGTGTGGGAAGAGTGAAGTGCCAGTGCGGTTAAGGGAGTGCCAGGGGAGGACAGGGAGAAGAGAGTGCAGGGCAGAAGGTTTGCATGCTAAGTGCGAGGAACAGGACTGAAGGGGCTCAGAGGGGCAGGCCCAGCCAGGCTAGTGTAGGGGATGGGAGCCCAAGGGAAATGCAGGGAGGGGGAGTGAGGTGCCCTGTGAGAATCTGAAGGAACCAGTCAGCCAGAGAGGCAGAGGAGGAGCTATTAGCAGGGGAGGCTGAGAGGGAAGGAGAAAGAAAAAAGGAGAGTCTTGAGACGTTTCTGGAATTTAAGGAGATCTGGCTCAAGTCTGAGTCGGGCAGGGTACTCACTCCAGAGGGAGGCACCTGTGGAGCAGAATAATTTACCCCCCCCCCCCCCACTCTGTGTTTGGAGAAGCATCAAATCTGCAGAGAGTTGGATCTAGACGACCGAAAGGCTCTAGCAGGGAGGTATTTAGGTAGAGAGAGTTGGATGTAGCGGGGTCAGAAAGCCTAATTGATAATGCAGAGGGTTTTGAACTTGTTCCTTGCAGCAACTGGGAGCCAGTGGAGAGATTCTAGGGCTGAAGAGATGTGGTCCCTGGGCTTGAGGCCACGGATAAGCCTTGCAGTCCTATTCTGAATTATTTGAAGGGGGTGAAGGGAGGAGATAGGCAGGTTGAGGAAGAGGCTGTTGCAGTAGTCCAGCCCTGAGTGGACCAGAGCTGTGGAGACATTGAGTTTCTGGGCGAAGGTGAGGAAAGGGAGAATGCCTCTTTGAATTGAAAAATCCCTTGCAGGTTTGAAAAAGTGGTCATTTCCTTATCAGTGAGGTTTGGGGGTACCTGATAGTATCCTTTGGTTGAATCCAGTGTGGATATATATATTTAGATGACCCTAATTTCTCAATGAGCTCATCGATTCATGGCATGGGGTATTTATCAAATGCAGAAATTGAGTTCTTTTTCCTGAAATCTTTACACAACCTCCAGTTTTGTCTAGTTTGGCCACTAAAACGACGTGGGAAGACCACAGGATGTCCGAGGGCTCTATGATGGTGGCCTTGAGTATTTTGTGGAGGAATCCAGTAAGGTCTCAAATCTACTGTTTGCCCGGCTGGCGCACATATATAATGAAAAAGACTCTGCACTCTACCTGGTTGTTCAGAGAAGACCTCTGGGAACTAGTTTAATAAATCATTAATGTCTTCTTGTTGGGAGAGTGATAGATGGTTAGGGACCAACTGGACCTCTAGGTCTTGGAAAGTAAGGAGGGTGGTAATGATCACAGCAGTTTCCTCTACTGCTTTAACAAGTTTACATGATATATTTGGGTCTTCTGATGTCTATTTGGTTGGGCCACTACATAAAGGGACCTTTTCTCGCAAGAATTTTATAGGACCATACCAGTTAGAGATCGTTTTGTTCACTGAGGTGGGTAGAAGAACATACATAGAGTCCCCAAAAGAGAAAGATTGAGCTACAACTTGTCCATCAAGTAGGATCTGTTGATGATCTTGGGCCTTATCTAACTGATGTATATATAAAAAATGCTTAGGTATGTTTCCATACTCAGCTGATGCAATTTATCGGTGTTAGGTTGCCCTCTGTTGTCCAAATGGCAAAGTGCACCTCTGTGTGCTCTTCCATTTCAACAACAGCCATCATTTTAACAAACAGAATGAGCATGCTTCTACGCAATCACCTTCACCTTCCACTATCGCAAACATTCGGAATAATTTCAAGTTACTTCATTCCGCCCCCACTTCCCTTCACACAGCGCAGAGCGTTTCCAGTGTCAATAAACAGTTATTACTGGCTCAACATTTCAGTCTCTGAAGAGTGAAACGCTGTAGGATGAATGCCTCATCACTAGCTAAAACTGAAAGTAGGTGCTGTATTTATGCTACTACTCAATCCTATGCCATCACAGGGACTCTGCAATGGAACAAGGTTGACAATTACGCGTCTACAAAGACACATTATAGAGACCCATATAATTGATGGAACTTAGAGACTGTTCTTATATTGTGCATACCTCTCATTCCGTCTAATACAAAAATGCCTTTCAAATCCCAAAAAGGGCAGTTACCTATATGTTTAGCCTTTTTAATGATTTTTAATAAGTCATTATTCACAGGTTTATCTATTATCTCAGACTGAGCTAGGGGAGAGGAGAGTGGTCGGTTATTAATTTAAATGTCCTACCCATCAGATAATATTTTAAGTAACACACCACCCATTTGATTGCTAGGTCCTAAAGTTCGATAGTTGCATAATTTTCTTCCCTTGGGAAGAGCTTACAACTAATGTTTAAAACTGGATGCTCTATCCCATCATATTCATGGAAAGAAATGGCTCCTATCTCTACCTTGAAAGCATCTGTCTGAAGGATGAATTCTTTATTAAAATTGGAGACTTTCAGGCCTTGCTCACTGCATAGGATGTGCTTCCGGGTATGAAAGCTAGCCTACTCTTCCTTTTGCCAGCAACGTTTTTGTGGCTCAGCATTTTTCAATTTGTTAGTGAGGCAAGATGATATGGCCGAATAGTTAGGATTAAACCTCTGGTAATACCCAGAAAGCCCCAAAAGGCATTTTTTTAATCTTTTGGTCTTTGGGTGAGGTGTTTCCTGCACAGCCCTGACTTTTTCCAATTGGGGTTGGACTAGTCCATTTCCCACAAAAAAACTAGGTATTTTACTGCTGACTGTGCTAGGCAACACTTTTAGGGATTAGCTGTAAGGCCAGTGTAGAGGAGCAGCAACTGCCCCTGCAGGAAGTCCCGCCTCATACTACCTGTATGCTGGTAGCCTGAAATGTTGCCATGCTTGAAACCAGCAGTTGAATCTTCGAGAAAAGGTATCCACTAAGAAAACCCTATAAGATGTATTCCTGAAGAGATGACAATCTCTTGGAGGAGATCCCTGAGGGAAATATGAAAAACAGAGAAAGAGAACTTGGTGACATTGCAAGAAACGAGCGTGACACACTTAGAAGACTGGCTGAAGAAGAGAATGTATGGACCTTATAGAAACTGATGAAGTAAAGAATCAAGTAAACTTTCATATGCAAAATGAAGATTGCATGTGCAAAGAGCAGCAGAAAATGCAAATTGTTCAATAACTGTACAGATGCAGCAACGCAAACAGATCAAGTAATCATAGAAGCTGGCTATGCATAGTGAATAGACTGCAGGCGAAGGTGCCATTTTATAGAAGCTGGACATTGGTGTCACAATTTTAGAAGTTCAACCCATGAAGAGAAGGGCTGAAAGCTGTGTCACAGCAAAGAATTAGCTGGGAGCATGGAAGAATCGAGAAGGGCTGTCTGCCCTGATGTCAAGACTGAAGGCAGCCAAGACTGCGTATCTATTCTTGAAGGCAGAGAACGTGAAAAGCTGAATCATCCCTTATTAAGGTGCAAAGAAAGAACACCATGAGTGCCAAGTTTTCTTAATTCAAAACAATTAAATGCTGCAAAATGGGCCGAATTACAGTCTCCTGTCATGTGAGCCCAGGATGAAAATAGAGTTGATCAAACAGTTCCAGAACTATAAGCGTGTGTCACACTCCCTTATATTTCCAGAGAAGCGAATATATTACAAGGCCAAGTTCAAAGACAATCTTCATGGCAGAAAGCATGGATGATGAGAGATGTTGGGCTAATTGGGCGGGGAAGTACAGTCCAGTCCACCCCTGACACTTGGGGTATGATTTTATGTGCTGCTAAGTGAGCCGAATGTTCCAGATGGGCACATGCATGCCAACCAATTGCAAAGGGCCACATAACGAAGGGCCTCAGAGTTTGAAAGCCAATGATATACTGTGTTTCTAATAACTGTTGAAGATGACTTGCACTAGGGGTGGGCATGAGTTGTCCACCTGACTGTAGAGGCCCAACCACAACCCGACTTCTTATAGAAAGTATATTTAGATGTTCCCCTTGAACCAACCACAACCCTCGTAGGTTTTTCTTATTTCCCACGTAGCATGATGTCACGTATGACGTGTTTTTATTATAAAACTGTTGTTTTTTTATTAAATGCTTCAAGACAATGCTGTGCAACGTCCGTTGATGTCCGTTGTAACTCCCTGTTTTAGAAATTGATAATAAAACAGTAAACACATTTTGCCAACTTCCTGAGTTGGTTTGGTTATTTGGTGTAAAGAGTTACTCTGTTTCCCATCCAACTGCATGACACGCTACCTGCCAAGGGCCCTAAGTTCACTGGCTTGCCTGAAAGCATGGGTGAGTTCATACAAATGAAACATGTGCTTCTCCCAGGTTATGCTGTGGATCAATATGTCATCCAGGTACGCGCCGCAAAAGTGGGAAAAGGGTCACAGTATCTGGTCCAACAGCTGCTGAAAAGCCACTGGTGCCCTGTGAAGTTCAAAGGAAGAACCATAGACCTCTGGGGATGGAGAAAGCTGTTGTTTCTTTATCCAAGGGGTTCGTTGAGATATAGACAGCTGATCCCAGTTTGTCAATGAGGTTGTCTGAGGCATCGCATAGGTTAAACTGGGACATGGCGTTCAACTTCCGAAAGTCTATACAAAACCTCCACGACTGATCTGGTTTTGCCACAAGGCCTACTGGCGATGAACACAGACTCTTTGGTGGTTCAATTATATCTGCGGCTATCATTTTCTGCATCTCCTTTCTTGCCGCCGGAATTCAATGAAGGCCTCTGATTAAACACTTTACCTGGGGGTGTGCAAATGTAATGTTTAATCCCGAGCGAGTGCCCGGGTTCACTATTGAAGACATCTGGGAAATGATCCAGTAAATCCTGAATTTCCTGTTGTTGTCGCTTGGGTTGATCAGACGGGACCAGACCTTTCTCCAGATATCAATGTGGTCATTAGGAGAGCAGAAGACTCCACTGTGCCCTCCTTCCATTCCTTTAGAAGGTTTATATTTCGGGGTTTCTCCTTCTGTCTGGCTGAGTGAAAAGGAAATCATAATGAGTCTTTTGGCTTTCTTGGGCCTCACGTAGATGTTTTTGGACTAGGTCCTGCATGATAAGCATGTGCTCTTTAAGCCTTTGAGCTTTTTGGGACATAAGTAATGCTGCCTCTTCCCTTTCTTCACAGGTCTCCCGGAGCATGTCCAGTGCATCTCTGGCATGCCCAGTAAAGAATGCCAGCCCAGTCCACTGGGATTCCTAGCACCTCACATGCAATGTCAAGCCTGAGCCCTAAGCCCCCCAGAACCTTGTATGTACACACAATTGTTTATCTGCATGTCAGAGACTGGAGGGCAATGAGGGAAGAAATGCCATTTATTAATGGGCATCTGATAGATGGCCAGTAAAAAATACCATGACTGGCCCTGCCAGCGCCTCGCACACACACAATTAATGTGTGCCTGTGCAGCACTCGGGCCTAAAGGGGCGGGCATGGCAGTTTTTCCTTTACATCTATGGCCAATAAAATATACCATGGCTGTACCCTGGGACCTGACACACATCTGCCCCTGCACCTCGCAATCACATTCATCATAAATGTGATTATGACTGAGTGCAAGGATCTGGTGCAACATGGAGCAGGCATTGGCATTTTTTTTTTAAATATGTTTATTTTTTAACAAGACAGGATGGCAACAATATAGAATTTTTATCAAAGCATGTTATGCATCATAATAATGACATATCATATTACCCTCCCCTCCTTCCCCATGGTTGTTGGGCTGTCTAGGGCTGCCCTTTTTATTCCTGTTCTTGCAGAGCATCTCCATTGTCCAAGATCCTCCGGGCCAGCTGGGGCTTATAGGTAAGGGCTGGGAAGTCTCAGTCATAGTCAGGGACTGGGCCCCAAATGTTCCGAAAGCGGTGAAGGAGACCTGCCCTGGCTGCCATCACCTTTTCTGCAATTAGTACGTCCAAAGCTTTTACCCACCAAAGGGGCAAGAGAGGACCCTTCACAGATTTCTATGAGCGGGCTACACAATTCTACTCGCCAGAAGGCATTGGGACAGCAATTTGGCTTTGGCTCCAGATCTTGGATAGATCCCGGGGACTGGGACGCCCAGGAGAATGGGTTCAGGGTCTAGGGGGAGCCTTACCTGAGTGATTTCTGCGATGGTCGCTAAGCACTGCTTCCAAAAGCTTTGGGCCTTTGGGCAAGTCCACCACATGTGGAAGAAGAACCTTATTTGGCCGCATTGTCTCCAGGTCGAGTCGAGTGTATGGTTCATATGGTGGAGTTTTAGAGGAGGGTAATACCAACGCAGTAAAATTTTGTATGCACATCTTCTGTTTGTGATGCATGCCTATGACGATTGGGCGCAGGTCCAGATGTCCACCCAAGATTGGTCCTCCATAGGGTGGCCCGGTCTGCCTCCCATTGTGCCATGGATCGGGTTTTTGAGGTTAGGAAATCCTTCTGGAGGCGTTTATATAGAGTGGAGATCTTGCCCCAGGTTGGGGGCTCCTTGAGAGTCAGTTCTATCACTGTGGGGGGGCGAGTAGCTGTTTTACGAGTCTGTGGGTGGGAGCACCAGTGACGTAGCTGGATGTATGTAAATCTATCCTTTTCCTGAAGCTGGAAGATTTCTTTACATCTTTCAAAAGTACAGGGTTGTCCTCCTTCGAAGAGCTGTCCCAAAGTCTCTAATCCCCCTGTGACCCAGGTTTTGAAGTTTTCGAGGGATGTCCCGGGTGAGAAAGCTGGTTTCAAGAACACTGGGGAGGAGGGACCAAATCCTATTGGAATCCCTTTTTGTTTTAGGGTTCTATCCCAGACAGAAATGGTGTGTTTAGTAGCCACCAGCAGTCCCTGCCATTGCCACCGCATCAGTGGTGGGATGTGCGGGAGGAAGCGTAGTGGGAAGGATAAGCGTGATTGTTCGAGGTCCACTCATCTGGGGCGATTAGTAAGAGTTTGCCATGCCTCGATGCATGCCAGCTGAGCTGCCATCTTGTATCTCTGTAGGTCTGGGACCCTAAGGCCGCCATGCTGTGCGTTACCCAACATTGTGTCTTTAGGAGTCCTGGCTTTTTTCCTCCTCCAAATGAATTGTAGCATTTTCCTCTGCAGGTTACGGAGGGCTGGTGTCGGGATTGCAACTGGAAGGGATGAGCATGCGTATAGAAATCTAGGTAGCAGATTCATTTTGCAGGCAGTAATCTGGCCCATTAACAATATTTCTTGGGTCGCCCAGCGTTTTAGGTCAATTTCCAATTCCTTGAATAGTGGGGGAAAGTTTGCATGGTAAATGTCCTTTGGGTCGGCTGGAACCTGGAACCCAAGATAGTTAATAGCCTTCGTCTTCCATTGGATTGGGAACATTGGAATCAGGGCCTCTCGCTCCCTAGGGGGTATCCCTACCCCCAGTGCCGCTGATTTCTTAAAGTTGATGGAGAATCCTGTGACCCTTCCATAGCTATTTATTTCAGCTAATGCGTGTGTCAACGAGGAGCGGCGCTCTGTGATGGTCAGCAGGACGTCATCTGCGTAGAGAGCTAGTTTGTGGTGCGAGGTACCAACCCAGGGGCCTTTGATCAAGGTATTCTGTCTAATCCGTTGGGCAAATGGCTCCATAATCAGTGCGAATAAGAGTGGGGACAGTGGACATCCCTGTCTGGTTCCACAAGTCAAGGCGATAGGGGTGGAGAGGGTGCCATTGATTCTAAGAAGGGTTTTGGGCTATTTATAGTTGGCCAGGACCATGGTGCAAAATTCCGGCCCAAATCCAAACGCCTCCAGTGTGAGCCTCATGAAAGTCCAGACCACCTCATCAAATGCTTTGGTTGTGTCCAGCGCCCTGAGTACTAGTCCTTGGGAGTCCCGGGAAGCCAGGTCCACAAGGTTCAAGCCTCGGAGGATGTTGTCAGCTGTGAACTGGTTCTTGAGAAACACGCTCTGATCGGGGTGAATTATGTCCGGCAGGATATGGGATAGGCGTGTCACTAGGATCTTAGAATAAATGTTGACATCAATGTTCAGCAAGGTGATCGGTATATAGGAGGCAAGGTTTCTCGGATCGCCTCCAGGGTTATGTAAAAGCACTGTGATTGATTCTTGCATGGAGGGGGTTATTACTCCCGTGGCTCTGAAAGTATTGAATAGTTGTACAAACGGTGCGAGTAGCTGGGGCTTGAAGATCTTATAGAATCTGGTTGAGTAGCCACCAGGACCAGGGGATCAGGATTTGAGGGACTTTATGGCCTCGTCCACCTCCTTGCTTCAGATTGGAGTGTCCAGGGTGTCTCGAGTTGTTTCTTTCATTCAGGGAAGTGCTGCTTTCTATAAGTATTCCTTCTGTTCCTCCAAATCTTGTGTTGGGGCGGTCATCACCTATGCTAGATGGTCTGCTGCCAGGCGTTGTTTGTCCGGATCGGCATATTGTATTCTGCCTTGCGAGTCCCGCAGACCAATGATCATATTGTTTGTTTTCGCTTTAGCGAGTTTGGTCACCAATAGTCTGTTCCCCTTATTATTCTTAGCGTAGTAAAATTGCTTGGCCTTCGCCATTTGATGTGCAGTGTGTTCGGCGTAGTGGGCTTCAATCTTTTTTTTGTGCCATGCGAATAGCTTGTTGTGTTTTTGGGGACCAGCCTTTTTCTTTGTGGGTCTTCTCCACTTTCCGGAGGTCATCCTCGAGGATCAGGTGGGTGTGTCGCCTTTTCTTATGGAAGGCTACTCCCTGAGCTATCAGCTCCCCACGTATTACCACTTTCATAGCATCCCAATTGTTGGCGGGGGAAGTGTCTTTGCTGGGGTAGGCATGGCATTTTATACTGGGCATGGTGGATAAAGCAAGCATGATAAGTGTTATTATGTAGCTATATTCAAATTTTTATGCAGCCAGTCTAGCCATTTCTCATTGTGGTATGACATTTTATATTGGGCAACTGTAACGCTCACCTGATTCCCGTAGAGGCGCCGGTCTTGACTGGGCGTATACCGTATCTTCAAAGGTGATGTGTAACACACGACTGGCTCTTTGGGCTGGGCCTCTGTGCACTGTATGTCTGACTCGAAGGGTAAGATGTCTGCAGATAGAAAATATGGGATTAATGAACTGGGTTATTGAATGTCTCTCTCTTCTTCCCTTTCTCTTCTCCTGTAGAACCCCAAAGGTTAACGCTCTCACCTTAGGTAAGTGAACGCCGTGCTCTCCATCTGCCTCGGGGCAGGGTGCTGTAACCAGTTTCTTCACTGGATAAGGGGAGCAGGCCTCTTGACTTCAGAGGACTGCTGTCCGTCGTTTACTGCACGAACGGTAAGTTTCGAGTAATTCTAATGTCTTTAAAAGTCTTTAGTAATGATGTCTCTTGTTTTGCAGGGTTCCGGCGATGGCGGATGACGGGGTGAAGTGAGTTGAAGATGGAGCCCGTGTGATGAATAGAAGCGCCTGGAAGCACGTAAGTAAGCGCTTGTTGCCTGCTTCACGATGCGCTCTAACTGTCTTTTTATTTTGCAGGTACAAGTTCGGAGCGGCTGCAGGGTGCCGGAATACCCACTGGGTTAGATGTGGAAAGGAGTAATGGCACGTGAGTATTAAAGTTCCCCAATGTCTTTAAACGCACCTTGTTTTGTCTTTCAGATGCGGGATGCAGCGTCGAAGGCCTCCGGAGCGTGCAAAGAGTTGGTAAGCTTCTGTCTTTCAGATGCCGGAATGCAGTGCGAAGACCTCCGGAGCGCACGAAGAGTAGGTAAGCCTTTGTCTTTCAGATGCCGGAATGCAGCGCGAGGCGTTGGTGACAGCCGATGGACCAGGTAAGTGAAGCGCTGTCACTGAAGACCGTAATGCTAACCTGTTCTTTCTTGTCTTTATAGGTGTTGCTGAAGACTGGATTCAGGATGGTAAGCCTTTTTCCTAGGCCCAGGATCAGATGCAGAAGACACGATGAGCGTTCTGCTGCAGAGGATGCAGAATAACGCAAAGCAAGATTCATCCATCGGGTGTGGTTTAAATAGCCTCCTGTAGTGCTTAGGTGTCTCCTTCCACAGCCACGCCTAGGTAAGAAAAGAGTTCCTGCTTTCCAGAAGAGTTCCAGTGTTCTGAACCTAGGGAGTGGCTCCAGCCCCACCCAACAGGAAAAGTAGTTCCAAACAGAAGAGGATCAGAGGCTCAACTGGCAGGCAAGTAAGCAGCATGGTCTGCTGCAGGTAAGTCCACCCAAGCATTATGAGCCCGGCGCTTCCAGCGCTGGGACTGGGCATATTTATGAGCCTGGTGCCACTGGCGCCAGGACTGGGTCCAAAAGGTCCCAATTGGGACTGGTTGGCACTCGGAACCTGGGTTATGCATCTGCTTCCAAGGGAGTTGGGAAAACCCTGACCTTTTGGAAGCAGAGATCATGACAGCAACTTTCATAATGCAAGCGTGACCAGTGGTATTATTCTTTCTGTGGCATGAAAATTTGTATTGGGCATCTTTGATAAAGCAAGCATGATAAGTGTTATTACGAAGCAAGACTGGCATTTCTTATGCAACCAGTGTAGCCATTTCTTACTGAGGCATGACGTTTTGTACTGGGCATCTTTGATAAAGCAAGCATGATACGTGCTATAATGTAGCTCGACTGGCATTTTAGTACAGCCAGTTTGGACATGTTTTCATACTTTTCATGCATTTTTAATGGTAAAGCGAACTGGGGTATGTTCTTACGTGGGTATACTGCCATATATTGGCAGAACAAACATGGACGTGTGTTCTTATAGTATCATTACTGGCATTATTCACAAAGCAAACATGAGTATGTTCTTATATGGGAATACTAGCGTGTAATGGTGCAATCAGCATGGAAATGTATGGGCAGAGCCAGTGTGAAAATGTTTTATACTAGCACATATTGTGCAAAAAGGCATCATGAAAATGTGTTGGAGAAATGCTACTGTGCACTGTTGGTGACCTGCATCTATTTGATTTTTTTCATGAGTTACTCTACAAAACCAATTGCAAACTGTTTGGCTTTTTACCCAATTGTTCTAAAAAGTGTGCTCTAAAATGAACAATTTTAACCCATTATTTAAAAAACTATTCTCGGGGGAGAATCCGCCACGAACCACCCCTTATTGGTGCGGGCTCCTTCGCTATGTGCAGGTCGCTCTGGCATATCTGGGACCTATATTTACGCTCCTCCAGTTAAAAAGTTGACCTGTATGATGCCAACACCCCATACAGTGTGATACTGATGCTTCCTGTGTACCTCCCTCTTTTTGCAACTACAGATGAAAACTGATTAATTGCAAAGGCTTCAGACAATGCCTCTCTTTCTCAAGCATTCACACCCAGCCTCTATAGCACCCCCCTAGTGTTCGGTTGTCTGTTTCTTTTGCCTTCACTGTACATTCCCTCATGTGTTGTGTGAGAGCTCAGAAGCCACCATTAGGCAGTGTGAGTAGTGTATGAATACAAACAAAATTACTACAGTAGCCACTCGTGGCAGTATGTGGCAGCTGAGTTTGTACATTGACACAAAGGGTCCACATGCTCAGGCTTGACAGTACCTAGACGCGTGAATCTATACCTAGCATATGACAATTTACGTGATGGAATGTGACTACTGTCTGAGCATATACAAGTGCACCTGGGCATATTTAGACAGCTCCTATTTGTATGAGCCTGCTGGCATGTAATGACAGTACCTGGATATGTGGGATGTACCTAGCATATGAGCGAATTAGCTAGTTATAACGGAACATTTGTTGTTAACTACCAGCTGCTTATGATATCAGTGCATCCGAATCTGCGTGTGATGACTAATGCTGAGGATGAGGGTCTACCTGGCATGTTATCGTAGTTCTTAGGCATTTCAGGATGTGACTGGGCACACGAGGTAGTGCCTGGTCATATAGTTATATCAAATTGCCCTATTATGGGTACAGTTGTGTGTGTGACGCTGCATCAATCGCATGGGGTCTCGCCTGGCATGGGATAGCTGTACATGGCTACGTGAGGCCCTGCCTGAGTTAATGAGGCAGACGCTTGAGCAAACTGTACAGGAGGATATTGCCGCCAACCCGTGCCTGCCTGTTCCTAGTCTGTTAGTTACCACATGATGGCATTACTCCACAGATTTAGACAGATGGTACAGTGCACTTTCTTTTACTGTACTCTCTTATTTTTATTTAAATGAATAGCATCTTGACCTGAATTGAAATGCGCTTTCAATCAGTGCATGTCGCTGACATTCTTGTCCTGGTTTTGCTGTCGTCCACCAAGGGTAGACACATTGGGGATAATTTACAAAAAGATGGAATGGCATAAGAAGAGACGCCCTCTGCCGCTCGCATTCTGTAACTGCATCTCCCAATAGGCAAGTCCCCCAGTCCCCGAAACCAAAAAGGAGCAGCAACCATCCCTTCAAGTGCATGCGAGGGTCATGCACGTTTCTCACGCTGAGGTATGCATCTGATGGCAGGGGGTGGGGGCAGCCCCTGCCCACTTGGGGTCAGGAATGTACTCATCCCGAGCTTTAATGCTGCCCTGGATCTGGGCCTGCATCTTCTGAATTTAAAAAAAAAATCTGTTGCATTACAACATTACTTTGCTTTCAGACCACTCACCTCCTGATGTTTAATCATCACAACACGTTCAGACCATTCATCAGCTAAATAGCGTTGACAGTAATTTCAAGGCATTTTTCTTCACACTGTTGCTTTCTCTTACAGGTTTGTGAAGTGAGGCTTTCAGATAAATACTGGCTAGTGAACCGCGGATCCAAATGTTAAACAATTACAGAAAACAGGAAAAGGTTTGATGAGAAAAATGATGGCTCTTTTATTAAAAGGCACTTACACAACTATGCTATCTGTGTTGTAAACTTATATTTGACAATGTCATACTAACACATGTGTATTTAATAATAACAAAAATTAGCAATTCAGCAAAAGATCTAGGGAGGAAGGGCAACTTTGCATCACAGCATTACCTGAAACCAGTGCAAGTGATGCAGTACCTCCTCTAGAGAGCAATTAGGAACCCTTCATTGTTCTGTGTGCCCTGACCCTGAGGACTCCCATGCTTTGTATGGAGCAGCCTCTGCTGCTTTTTGGGAAACGTTTGAGACTGTTTGATCTACGGTTAGCCACGCCATTCAACTGCAGTCACGTTAGAACCACTTGTTGAAATATCTGAAGATATTTGGTATGGTCATTTTTATATATCACTTATAAAGCACCGAGTATTTCCACTGAATGTGGTTTAAGCAAAACCATCACAGCTGTCTGATAGTGGTTGGCAATGAAATTGGTATGTCTTTAGGAGTTGTCAAACACTAATATGGTCGAATATTGTCTTAAGGTTTATGGGAACGCTGTTCCATAGAACAGACCAGGTAGGAGAAGGCATGTCTAACTATGTGTTTACTTTTTACATTCAGGAATACCAGGGGCCCCTTACAAGACACCAGAAACTCTATCTTAAGCCCACTTAGCGTAAAGCTGTGCTGTTTCACGCCATTTCCAAACCTTTTGCGAAAATAAAATGTGCTTTGACCAGCAAGAAATTCAGACTGTAAATGGGAACCTTGTATGACCTCACAATTAAGTGCTGTCATATAATTTTCCTTTATGAAAATAAAGCATCCCAGGCATGGTGCTGCTATTTTTCCCCAAGGAACATCATGCCTTATATAAGGCAAGGGGCATGCCTTTATGCACAGCTTGATAATTCTAGTGGCCTTCCTAGCTGCTATTTCAGACTATCAAATCAAGAGGCTAACAAGAGTTCAGCATGTGACCGATTTATTTATCAGCTTCATCAACAGCAGTCAGTTTCTCATTTGGTGCAGAGCAACCGTGGCTTCCCTTTGAAGACTAGCAAATCTATTTCATACATGCCAACAACATTATCCATTCCATTCAGAAGATGCTAGTCCAGTCCTGGCTTACATTTTGCATTCTGGGACTGGGAGTACTGGATTTAAAATGGGGATATCCAGGACTACAACTCACAGAATGCAAAGTTTAAATCAGGACTGGATTAGCAACTCCTAGATGGAATAGATAATGTTGGCATGTGTGGGAGGCCTTCAAAGGGAGGACAGGTTTGCTTTGCACCAAATGAGAAACTGGCTGCTACACCCTCAAACATTATTTTAGAAATCATCACTGAAGGCAAGCTAACTTGTTTTTTTCTGATGGACGTTGTATAAGTAGGGGCAGGTGACAGTTTCCATGTGGTCCTGTTTATAGACTGGGCTACAGCTGACTATTCGAAATAGCCCATATTGTATGACTTCTCGAGCTACCTTGAAACACGTTCTGTTAAAAAATGATTTCTTTTTTGCCATATTCTACCCATGCTCGGAATTGTGTTTCTTGGATTCAATCAACTGATGAGTAGCAAGGAGAAAATCACTTAACAGTGTAAGCTGTCAAATTAAAATAGACATAAACCTCATGCAGCCATTGCTTTTCACCCATGCCTCAAATTTGCTTGATTTGGGGATTTTTTCGCCTTCATTTATATATGCAGCGCGCCATCCATGAAATTAAGCAATTGCATCTTACTTTTCAGAATTGATCTCCCTTCCTATTTGACATAAGCCTCTTTAATTGTTTTATTATTGAAATATGCTAAAGAGATGCTCATCTATAAAACATCACTTCCCTTTAGTTAAAAGCATTAATACCAACCAAAAAACGGTAATCAGACCTTTGGGCTGTGTTTGCTTAAACAAACTAGTACACCTAAAATACAACTCTCTAGTTTCACAGGAGTGGTCCACCAGAGTACTTCTAATGTAAGTAGAGATATTTCTCTAGTGGTATCTGACATCTAACAAGACCTCTAAGGTTTCTGGGGACAGCGTATTGCTAGGGATGCCCCCCCAACCCCACAGTAGTATTCCGCTACCCACCTGATATGGGTCTACAGAAATGTGGGGGTGAGATAAGGGGGTTCCAATTGTATCATCTTATCACCACTTTGATTAGCTTTCTCAGGGACCTTTACTGATTTGGGGCTGGTGAATCTCACTATCCCCCTGGGTCTCCCTCACCTGACGAGCTGGCCCCCCAGCTAGCAGACCGGTACGTAGCTCAGGCCTCATGATCCCTCTTGTTCTAAGAACCCTTTTCATCTTGCCTGAGATTCTCAAAACTGTCTAGGATGCCATTACATTACCTCATAGTTTCTCTAAAATTGCCAGTATAGTTCATTTATTTTGGCTGTCTAACCTGTAGACACGGTCCAGGTTGGATCCCAAACTCTTGTCAAATGTTTGATGAAGTAACTACCACTCTGCAGGTGTGCATTAATGAGTAGTGGCTTCTAAACCCTTACTCAGCCCACATTACTACAAAATCAGCAGTGATCACAATCATAAAGGTTAAACAGGCACAACATGAAAGGTACACATCCTTTGCCTCTTTAAGGTAGCATGGGGCCAAGGGCAGGCTGTACTGTTCAAGAGGGGTGTGAGCCAGCAAAGAAGCATCCAAAAATAACAATAGTACTGTGGTATCAAAATAAAGGTCCAATCAAGCTTCCTTAATTAAACTAAAATATGAATTCACTATTAATTAAACTATTAAAAACACTAATAACCTACTCCTGCAAAGAAATGCACAGGATATGCAGACTTTCTATCACAGGAGCACTCAGAGTATGAAGACAAGGGTATTTAGGAAATTGTCTTTGTAACAAAGTTTAAGTTCAATGTATGTTTCTTTAAAAGGTATGGAGCCTGGTTTTTATTGTAAATAAGGCCACTAAAACCAAGCTTCTGTTACAGAAACACAGTAGTTAACTTTTAAATCTTCTTATTGAGGCTTGACAGCACCGAAGCAGGTTTGTGAGGACTTTCCACAGGGTTGAGGCAGTGTCAAGATGGTCAAGTCTTTTCAGTGTGAGGCAAACACTGTGCACTTCAACAGTGTGATGGCTGATGGTTGCCTCAACGCATTTAATCAACTGTAGATGTGAGCCGGTTTGACAGGTTCCAACAACACAATGGGCCTCATTACGAGGTTGGCGGTAAGTATTGGTTTTTACCGGCATGGCGGAAAGAGCAAGTCCGATCTGGTACCACGCTGCTATTTAAAGGCTATTTCCGACCTCGCGGGCACGAGCTTTCCGCTATGCCGGTAAATCCCCTAGCGGCATACCGCTAAAGGGCCCGTTAAATGCCTTAGCGGCATGAAGCGAGACGTTCTTTACAACACCGCCATCGAAGCTTCGCCGTCCGTAATTAGCGGTGACCCTAATTAACGGATATGGAAATTACGTCATTGCACAGGAACGGGAAGGAGCGCAGCGGCCATCTTTAAAAACACAATCCATTGCCATCCTCTTCATACAGGACCCGAAGGCATATTTGGATTGGAAAAATAGCCATTAGAGACCAGCATCATGCCGAAAGCACTGAAAAAGGGTGCCGCCCGCATAAGAAAGGAGCGCTTACACAGGACAAGCTCCAGGTACTGGTAGACACTCTGCACGAACATGCAGAGATAGTATTCAGCAGTGACATGCGTAGGCCCACCGTCGTCAGGAAGAAGGAGATCTGGGACTTGGTTGCACAGAGGGTGAGCGCCGTAGGAAACACCCCCCGCACCACGAAGGACTGCAGGAAACGGTGGGATGACCTCCATCTCAGGGTGCGGGCCATCCTATCGGCCAACCGAAGTCAGGCCCTGGAGACAGGAGGAGGCCCAGCTTCTCCCATCAAAATGATGCCCTGAGAGCAAACGTGTGCGGACATGATGGGCACAGAAGCCATAGAAGGGGTTGGCGAAATGGAGTGCGGTGCTCCGTCATCCGCTGATGGAGGTGAGTGTCATGAGTCAAGACAGTAAATGCATTCCTAATGTAAGGCACCGCCAAGGGCTGGGCAAGCTGTCACATCATGTATGGGAACCCCCCCCCCCAATGAAATCATGCCGTAACAAGTGGGACCCAGGCTGATGTCAGGTGCAAGGCTGCAACCCATATTGGCCATACCACACAAAGAGGCTGTCAACATGAGTCACCACAGTACTCCGCCAACATGAGTGACCCAGACATCTGCATGCATTTTCCATCCAAGCCCAGATCACTGTCCCACTCACCACCCAAATGTCAATAAAACGCTGCAATCCCATTGTTATACCATAGGCTTGAAGAAATGCTAACCCCCAAATCATTGCTCATGCCATCTCTCTCTTCCCCCCCACAGGCAGCGGGCATGAAAGTGAGGACCAGGAAGCCACCCAGGCCAGTACCTTCAGGGGCAGAGCCAGGGGACACTGTATACCTGCAAGCAGGAAGAAAACACATGCAACACCACCTGCTCCAGCAACCCCCATGGAGGGTGCACAACCCCCACCCGCACCCCTAACGATGCCTGCAGTGCCGCCGGACACATGCCCCACGGTGCACTCTGAGGAGTCCAGTGTGGCAGGGGAGAATGCTGCCATGTGCCTCCTCGATGTGCCAGATAGCCCAACATCAATTTCCGTGGCCAACGTGGAGGACCCCAATGACATTGGACATAGCCCAGACACTCCATCATACAGCCAGGTGGCACACAGTGATTCCAGGGAGAGTGACACCCCAGTGCTCACAGGCCAAGGAGTACCACCTGCCTGTGCTGGATCCACTTCCCCTGCAGAAAGTCCCGAAAGGGCTGCAGGCTCAATACCAAGCCTTCCAAGCACATCGGCCACACCGGCCATGGATGCAGTGCGCTCCCAGCACCTCACGGGCCTGATTGAGGAGCTCATCCGGGACAACCGCAAATCAAGGTTGGAGTGGCACAATGACCTTCAGGCTCTGGGCGAGGTGATCACTGCGAGCACAAACCGGCTCTGTGAGGTGCTGGGCCGGATCGCAGATGCCCTGGAGGCAGCACCCCCCAGACCACAGCCCCAGTGGGAGTACCCACCCTCCCAAAGCTCCTCCACGCAGACCAGCCCTGTCCGTCGGTCACTGCGTACATTGCGCCGCCACGACATGGATCCCCCTGGCTCTGGGAGTGCACAGTGACCATACTGCCACACACATGTGGCCTATGTTGCACTGATGGGACTATTGTGGGGTTGTTGTGGGGGGAGGTGAAGGGGGTGAGGGGGTGTGTGGGAGCTGGGGGGGAGGCGGAGGGGGGTGAGCGTGTGTGTGGGAGTTGGGGGGGAGCGGGAGGGGGGTGAGGGAGTGTGTGGGAGTTGGGGGGGAGGGGGTGAGGGTGGAGGTTTTGTTGTACATGTTTCTACATTATTATTCAATACACTGGTTGATCATCCCTAAAAACAGAGTGGACATTGATCATTGTGCATGTGTCTTTTAATGTCGCACAGTGCATGGTGTACATGTATCCCCACACCCAGTGCCCAATGTCCTGTCTTCCTCACACCCTCAGCTGACTTGTGAGTCAGAAATATTGTCCGATCAATGATTGCCGCACGGAACGTCCCTCCTGTGCATCGGCACCGTGATGCTGTCCTGCCATTCCTTCCTCCTCCCCCTCATCATCATCTGGTGGTAGCAGTTCCACGTCAGGGGGCAGTGGCACGTTCCGACGGATGCACATGTTGTGCAGCATTACACATGCCATGGTGATCTTGGACACCTTCTCGTGGCTGTAGATGAGTGCCCCACCCGACCGGCTGAGGCAACGAAATCATGCCTTCAACAGGCCGAAGGTCTGCTCTATCACCACCCGTGTACAGGTATGGGATCTATTGTAGTCCTCCTCGTGCCTGTTCTGTGGGTTGCGGACCGGGGTCATGAGCCACTGCTTCAAAGGGTAACCAGCATCACCTGCATGAGAGTGTAATGAAGGTAAGTGTTTGTGCATTCATGGTGAGAATTGTACTAGTCTTACATGGCCGCAGGTGATTACTGGCCATACACACATGTCCCAGGATACAGTCACCCCATTACTGGCCCGGCTATGTGTCATGTGCAATGGAATGATGGAGGGGGTAGCTTCTCCCTGATGGGTCATGGTGTGCACTCACGTCTTGTTGCATGTGCATCGTATATGCATGCAGCAGTGTTGGACTGCATTCATTGATGTCTTGCGCAAGACTTGGTGAAAGGTGGTGTTGGCTGTAGTTGGTAGCATACTCGTCATTCTGCACGGATCCCTACCATGGTGACTTGCAGCAATCCTATGGGGGTGAAGGACCAGTGACACGCTGTAGGATCCCTGTTAGACTCACTTCTATGCACTCCCAGGGATGACTGTCCTGTGTGTTGAGATACAGGAGTCAGCGACATGGTGCTATTGCACTGCATGGTGCAGGATGCCGCTACGGTGTGTAAGGTCCGCCGATGAGTGGTGCATGTGTTGTGGTATCTGGCCAGGTTTCCTGTTAGTCATGTAGTGTTAGGTGTCGGCTCAAATTCTTCACTGTGTGGTTATGTGGTCATGTGCCATGTCACTTGCCTTGGGGCACAGTGTGCTGTGAGGTGAACATCGTGCACTGGCGTGGACATTCCCACCCAGGTGGAGTATGCATCCCCTCCTTTCCCACCCAGGTGGAGTATGCACCCCCCCCTTTTCCATCCAGGTGGCGTATGCACCCCCCCTTTCCCACCCAGGTGAGTATGCACCCCCCTTCACACCCAGATGGAGTATGCACCCCCCCCTTTCCCACCCAGGTGGAGTAAGCAGACAACCTACTCACAGCCCCAATGCACTGCCATGGCCCATTCAGGTTACTCACCAAGCAGCCAGGCACGTCGTCCAGCATGTCGCTCCATGTAGCGTGGTAGTGTTGAGTTCCGCAGGACCAAGGAGTCATGAGTTGATCCGCGGTATCGGGCATTGCAATGTGTGATGGCTTTACTGGCATTTCACACCATCTGGACGTTGATGGAGTGGTATTGCTTGCGGTTGCGATACGGCACCTCCATGGCATGCGGGACCACCAATTCAACGTGGGTGCAGTCGAGGGCACCTATGCAATTTGGCATTCCTGCCAGTGCATGGAGGGCAACTTTGGTGTCACATATCTCCTGGGGAGTCTGGGGTAGGGATATGTAGTCCCTTGTGTGGTTGAGGAGGGCATCCAGCACTTGGTTGAGTATCCGGGAAAATGTGGGCTGTGAAATGCCATGCATGTGCCCCACTGTATGCTGGTAGGTGCCTGTGGCAAGGAAGTGGAGCACAGACACTACCTTCAGTAGAGGGGGTGTGGCAGTGCTGATTTCTATGCGGCTCACTATATCGTCATGTATCAGGTCCACTATGGTGGTAATGGTGTCCCGGTCAAGCCGGTACAGGGTGTGGATCTGCTCTGGTGTGAGGTTGAAGGGGGTGGCTCTGATGCGGGGGTTTGGGGGCTGCCGTCGTGGTAATGGTGGCTGCACCGGTAGGGCATGCTGGGCCTGTCTCACCCTCCTTCTCCTCCTGTGTATCCTCTGTGGTGGGGGCTGTGGTTGTTGTTATTGCTGTTGTTGTAGTTGCTGCCTTGCAAGCAGGGCCTCCAGCTCCAGGAATGCTGCTACAATTGGTATCATCTTGGTGTGGGAGGGGTTGTGGTGTGTGGGTGTGCTCCTTTTGTGCTGTGCCAGACTCCATTGCCTCCACCTGTGCTGATTGAGTGCACCTGTTTCTCTTGGAAACACTGCTCAGGGTTCTTTACACCTTCTCGGCGATGCCGGTATTTACTCCATGGCGGTAAGGTACTTTGCAGTCTTGTGGAGGCTGTTTTTCCATGTCCGCTTTACTTGGGATCAGCTCCGGTTTACGCCATACCGCTAATTTCGGCATGGCGTGTTGGGCGCGCGCCACTAAACCGCTATTTACGGCCTCGTACTTTACGGTGCCGTAAATAATGGTCTGGTGGGTCAGAATGGGCCGTAACGGGAAACAATGCCGGTAGTCCTTTACCGGCATCGTTTTTCCCTTACCACCCAACTCGGAATGACCCCCAGTGTCATTCAACTTGATAGCAGCAATCTAATCGAAGGCACAGGAGAAAAGGTAGGTAAGGTCGAGTTCACAGCTTGAAGGAGAGCAACAAACAGCTTGAACATCAAACATCATGACAGGCAACTTAATTGGGTCTTGTAGCAGCTGGAAAATGATTCAAGAAAGGTTGAATCTGCTTGAAAGTTTGAATCTGTAAACAGAGCAGAGGTTTATGCTTTTAGATCCTGGATTGCTGTTGGTCCATGTCAGGGTCATAAAAGAAAGATGAGTCATGTATGCCCTTCCCAGCTGTGAAGTTTACCAGAGAACACATGCAGTATGCCACTTCCAGTGGGAAGAGTGCTGGGTACCACGGTTTCAACAGCAGGTGGGCGGTGCAGCAGAAGGTCACTACAAATGTTCCCCTGAAGTGGGTGGGGGGAAGGTCTTACTTTTTCCTTAGCGATCCTTATCTCCAGCCCAACGGCAGGGGATTTTGGACTGACTGATAACCCAATATGTTTCCCGTGAAATCCTTTTTCTTTAGTCCAAACAATCTCACCCGCTTATATAGTCTATTTGCAGACTTGTCCAAATCTAAGTCTTCTGTAAGGAGCCAATACTAGCTGCTGTTACACATGTCTTGCATTCTGTCAGCTCCCAGAGTGCTTTGCCTGCAGAAAGTGGGGAGCAGTGACAGAAAGGAAGGGTAGACAAGATATTTTCAACATGCCAGGATATTTTCCCTGATTTCTGCTCCTCTTCTGTTACGCTCACCTGGCTCCCACAGAGGCGTTGATCGGAACTGGACAGCTGCGGTCTCCACCAATGTGACGCATAGGGCCGAGATGACGGACTGGACTGGCCCACCTAGCTTTGTTTGCTTGGCCCGTAGGAAAATTCTTCTGATGTTTTGAAAAGATGAGCTCTCCATCCTGCTTTGAGCGCAGGGGCGCGTTGATAACCAGTTGCTTCACTGGCTCGAAGGAATTGGTGAGTTCCAGAACAATATTGACTCCGAGATTCCCGGCAAGATGCCGTAAGTATAAAGTTCATAAGAGTTCAAATGCCTGACTTTCACTCTTGTCCGATTCCTTGCAGGTTGCAGCTTGACCCTAATGAAGAGTTCCTCGTGGCAACCGGTAGTATTCTGGTAAGGATTTGTATTTTCAAATAATGTCAATATGTAACCTGTTGCTTTCTCCCTTATTCAGGCGCTGAGAGAAAGTATGAAGTCTCGGGGAATAATACCTCCGGTGGTAAAATCAGGTAAGTCTATTGTGGTGAGGAGGGTTCCCCTTCTTAGTCCCTTTGTTTCACCTTGCTGTCCTTTTGTTTCCCCTTAGGGGCCGGGGTTCGGCAAAGATGCAATGGAAGCTGCGCCGACCCGTGAAGAGGAATAGTACCCCTGGTGGTAAAATCAGGTAAGTCTATGGGGTGGTAACTAATATTCCTCTGTGTATTCCCTTGGCTCACCTTGCTGTTCGTGTCTTCTCCTTAGGTGCCGGAGTGCGGCGGGAACATGCAGGAGGACGCAGTGGAATGTGAAGATGCTGCAAAGGGCGGTGAGTTCAGCGCGGCGCTGCAGCAGGCGAGGCGACGCGCATAAAATAACTTCTTTCTTCCAGCTCGAAGGCGCGATGGATCGGGAATTCAGGTAAGGATCAAAGGTATTCCTCTTGTTCTAACCTTTTCTCCTTCTTTCTCCATTTTTCTAGGAGCTCTGGATTCGAGGCGGGCGTGGCAGAAGGCTTGATGCAGACTTGCAGGCACGGTGAGCGTTACGCTGCTGGATGCAGAATAACGCGAAGCGTGTGCTGCTCTTCGGGCATGGTTTAAATAGCCTCCAAAGTAGTCCCACGTAAGTATTCCTCCCCAGCCCCGCCTGAGTAAAAAAATAGTCCCTAAGTAAAGTAGTCCCTTCCAAGCCTCCTTTGGCTTGGAGCTCTTGCAGCATGGTCTGCATCAGGTAAGTTTGCAGCATGGTCTGCATCAGGTAAGTTTTAATCTATGAGCCTGGCGCCTATGGCACCAGGACTGACTCTCCATATGAGCCTGGCGCCATAGGCGCCAGGACTGGACCCAAATAGCCCCTAGCAGGGGTTGTTGGGCTTGCTTAGGATAACTTGATGCCTGCTTCCGGGGTTGCTGGACTTGGTCTGCGTCCCCGGGGGTAGCCATCATGAAATCTTCTGAGCTTCTCTATACTTCTCTCCTTCTCTGTCTCCCTGAGATCAAAAGACTCCAGACATTATTCTACTGGTGTGACGTTCCTATTGTGTGGCAGAGATCCCTTTTGAAGTGTGTTGCTCCCAGCAAACCCCATTACAGCATGTCCTGTCTTCCAGGGGGGAGGACATCAGACTGTGCCCGACCATTTTTGATTGAAGCCACAGCCCCAGATGGCAATACCCAAAAGCTCAGACAATTGTAGGAGTCATAGACTATTGGCAGGTTTTGGCAATGTTTATTTGTATTTCCTCATAGGACACTATTTCAAACGGGGTATAGCTTTATATTTATATTTAACCAAACTGCCACCAGGCCTTTGGGATACACAGTTATATTTAATTTAAATGAGGTGTGTCTGCTTGTAAAGGAAGGCGCTGTGGAATTAGACAGGATTCCATAAGGCTGTTGACAGGAATGCATGTGTTACTCTGTGGCTGCAATGCTGCCAAACTACGTGGCAGATGCTGGTATGTCAGTTGACAGGGCCCAAGCAAGAGAACACATAGTTAATATAATTTTTCAGCAAAGTGAGGCCTGATTAACAGACCTCAGATTCTAAAAAAGAAAAATAACATAATTGTACATAGTAAAAATAAAATAACAGCTTATACATCAGTTCAGGTGGCATTTCCTCACAACTATATGCTTCCATGTTTACTGGTATAGCAATAAAGGAGGAGGAGTACAAAGTCAACAAGTGTTCTAACTAAAAAAGGGGGTAGTGTGAGTAAGGTCACACTTACAGACAATACAGAATTATAAACTGGAAACTGAGAAATAGGCAGCTACCACAGTTGACATAGATATGGTGAAAGAGGGACAGAAAAGAAAAGAGGAACCAGACAGAAACAGTGAAATGGATCGAGCATAGAGTGTAAAGAAAATCGTGTCTAGTTAGAAGACCAGATGTTAGTGAATTCCAATAATTAAGATGTGAAAGAGCTAAAGTTGTATGAAAGAAAAGAGAAAATCACATTCTGATAGTGAATATCTGAAATAGGGAACTGAAGAAAATGATTATGAAGGATAAGCTTTGAAATGTGCATTGAAACCATACATTGAAACCATAAGAAGCAATAACAGAATTGATTGCAATTGTGTTTAAAGAAATTTACCTTATGGTGATTTTGAAAGATGGAAATTAATTGAAAGAAACCATTTCAACACATTCCAAAAGCATGCAATGATGTATGCCTTGAATTTGTTGTAAAAAGCGTCTGAGCAAAGATTTTTAGGTTAAGGTTGCCGTCAGCCATGAAGGTCTGACATTCCCAGTGTGAGGGGTCACATATGTGAGGCGGACAACCTGATGAAAGTTTTTCAACAAATGCCACTTTATTCAATCAAAAGGTTGAATAAACGCCTTACTATCCCTACCCTGATGAGGATCTCCCTGCCTAAAATAAACTAAAGGAAAACACTGTAATAAAAGGTTTCTGTCCCTCACACTTCTATTCACACCAAATCAATAAGGAATGATATGGTTTGTTTAACAGCAAACAAAACAATATTAGTCACAACAGCTGCTTCTTCTGACAACCTGGGAGATTTCCCCTTCCTCAGATTCAAGCAGGTCTTTCCTTAAATGTCCAAAAAGGATAATTAAATCCTGTATCATAACAAAAAGTTCCACTTCAGTTATTTTCCTAATCCAATTTAACAACACAAAGTTCCAACTTGGATTCCAAGGATAGTTCACAATTATTTAATAACACTTTCCTTTTTCCACTAAGGGCTTGAGACAGCTTCTCGTCATCAACAATGAATAGTTTGTAACTTCATTAACTTTAAAGCAAATATCTTTGTCAGGATGTTTTAGCACCACTTCAACTTCAGTGCTGCTTTATCAAAACAGGCATACATGAGGCATATTTCATAACTTCATTAGCTTCAAAACAAAGGTTATTGTCAAGATGTTTTGGAACCACTTCAACTTTGTCATAAGCCTTACCCCACCACAGTACTTTATGAGATTGTACCTGGTTATGCTCATGCTAGGTTTACCACTTCTACAACACTTTTTTCCAGTTTATTCCGGTTTATTCTTGCTGGAACAGAACGAATGGTTACCAATGCTCTTTGTCTGGTATAATCTCCTGTTAGCCAAGAAAAACCACTGTAGTTCACTCTATGGGTATACTCTCCTGCACAAACAGAAACAATTGGAACACAGTTCAATGACCTGGTATACTCCCTTGCCAGGCTCAACTACTACCTCTAAGTACTTCTGTGGTAAGGTCAACTTCAAAAGTGTTTACAATGTCTTCTGCTTTTGCCTCACAACACTAGATTTAGGATTCTCTTCAGGGGACACAAGAATCACACTGGTGCTATTTATAACACCTTGGTGTTTGCAATACACAAGACAGGCAATGCTTCCTTCCTCCTGAACCTCCTGTACCAGAAGGGCAGCTCTCCAGCCAATCTTGTTCCACCATTGTATTATTAACCAAATGCTGATTATAACTTTTCTCGGCTTCACACCTCTTTGACTTTGGCAATGTGGGTTCAAGACATTCTCTACATCTGGGCAATTTTCCTCATACACTATGTTATGTTCAGTTATCTTTTCTTTACTTAGGCAATCCTGGGCGTTTGTCAATTGCCTTACTGTGCATCTTGCTTGCCTTTGGCAATTATGGTTTGGGTTCCCATTCTATATATATTACCCCTTTGTGTGGTTGGCTGTTCTTATCACCCACTATATAGCAATCACCTCCTTCAGATGGAAACTTTGGAGTCTCTGGGCCTCATTACGACCCTGGCGTTAACCAATTGCGCTATTAGTGCCATGGTTAACGCCGGTAACTTACCGAATCTGCCATGGTGAAATGGGGAATTACCACCCCATTCCAAGGTTGGCGGGGCGGTAATTCCCCATTTACTATTGGCCCTTCCCCATTTCCATTTTTGCCCCATAGGGCTCAATGGGAATGGGGAAGGTGGTAATTATGGTACCGCAAATTGCGGTACCGTAATTACCTTTAAGGTCCCTTTGCGGGTCCCTACTTTAACGGCTGGTCCAGACCAGCCGTTAAGGTCGGGAGCCGCAAAGGGACCTCGTAGTAAGGCGTTAAGGGGTTAACGGCGCCGCAACCTTTTACGGCGCCGTTAACCCCCTTAACGCCTGGGTCGTAATGAAGCCCCCTGTCTGCCAACTGCTTTCCTTTATGTTAGAGTCAGTAATCTGTTTCACATTAGGTCGGTTTTCAATAATGATTCTGGGTTTAGGCAACGAGTAACCACGAAGCGATCCAGGGTCACAACTCAAAAGTGAACTCACTGGTAGTGTGTTTGTCTCTGTACCCTGCTGCTCCCAGCCCACCTCGTTCACTACTCTGGCATGGTCCAGCAACATTTCCAGCACGGTTTACCATGGCTCAGAGCCCTCGCAAATCCCCAGCAATCCGGTGCTTGTCTGCCACCGCTGAATGCTGCACATTGGGTAAAGTCACAAACAGGTGCGTGTTCCGCTGCGCGATTTCTGCAGTTGAAGTCTCCCCAGCGTCGCAGTGCTTGCCTGCCACTGCTGAATGCTGCATGTTGGGGAAAGTTAGAAACAGGTGTGCTTTCTGCTGTGCGACCTCTGCAGCTGAAATCTCAAGCCCACACGCCTCTCTCAGGACCACCATCAGCTTCTCTCACCTCTCTGGTCCCAGCATCCTGGCTCTTCCATGATTGCTTCTGCTGCTTAGTGGAGGGTGCAACACTCCTCCTCCCACTACTACTACTACTGCTCTCCTGTTGCTGCTACTGCTTCAGCCACCTTGCCGTCTTCCACCTTGATCTTAATCTTAATCTAATGGCCTGAACATGAGGGGGCATTTTATGCCTCTTAGCCACCCTCAGGTGTGGGTCATTAATCTTAATGGACGGCACTCTGCAACCCTCTGCATCCCTATTCTTCATCCCAGTACTCTAGGAATTCTGGGACTTGAAGTCCCTATCACAAAAGTCCATTATTTTAACAGCTTCTATTTTACATGAAACTATTAGGAGATTGGGGGAAGTTACCAAAAGGGGTCTCCCATTCCTCCTGACCTGTTTCCCCCCATGTGATCCTCACGGCTAACACCGCCCCCAGGGTCAGGATCAGAAAGCGTCTGCCTTTCCCTGACCACATGCGAGGGATTCCAGGTCAGGTTTCCTGGGTGAATCATTTTTGATTCATCATATAATGCAATATGATGTTTGACACTGTAAATGAATGAGAGACACCCTTCATTGTGCAGAGCGGGAACGGTGGAAAAGGTTTCACTGTCAGTTAAATACCTTATAAAAATCAAGCTAAGAACTTAAGAAATCATTAAAAAGGGAGAAAAGGTTCATTTACAATAAGACCAACATGTCACCCACCTTTGCCAAACTTACTAATACACTTTCTGTGCAACTGCTTGACCCACTAAAGTTTTACTTATATTTAATTTCAGTGCTTTTTTGTGTGGAATATAGTGTATAGTGTATGAGTATATGTTGTATAGGTATGTAGTATGAGGGAGCTAATCTTGCCATTCCAAAGAGGAGAGAGTCCACATCCTTGCCAAAAGAGAGGAAAGACTAGATAGCATATGCACAGAAACCTGAAATCCAGGGAAACCTGACACCCACGTCTTGATGGCTGATGGGATGGCATCATTAAGAAAAGCAGAAACCAAGAAACCCTCTCCAGAAGAACCCTCCATAGAGAGAAATGACTTATGTTGCCTCAGGAGAGATCACACCCACGAGAGCCTGCAGGCAGAGATGAAACACCCAACCAGATTGAGGACGATCACTCACAGGAGGAAGAAGGTCCTTGTGACAAATCCTTAGATGTCGTAATTTCTCCCTGAGGAGGAGCCACTTCCCAGGAGGCCAGGTAGGTGAGGCTGCTATGATAGTCCCCTTGGGGGTGGTACTAATCGGGAGGATCTCATGGGGAGAGACTCCCCCTCTAGGGACAAGGACAAACATCTAAGGGAAATGCAGTATAATACCCAACACCCTACACATCTCCCCACATTGAAAACTCCAGTCACACACCTAACCAACCCATGTACCTGTGTAGGGCCATAGACTTCACTTTTACTGAGACGAGGATGAGCATGCACTACCCAAGGGAGATTGATCATAACAGAACTAGGACGAGGGGAGGAACACAGGAATAAAAATCAAAGGGCCAAAGACATTGAAGAAGGACTTAAATCCTAATGCCAACCATTGCCAACCAACCACTATACAAATAGACAAAGGAATTTAAGAATTTAGACAGCCAACCAGCACGAGACAAAATCCAGCCCGGGAAGTTCAAGGAGAGGATCCCAAGTAAGCCGCGAGCAGCCCGCTCCCAAGTCCGGAGGTTGAAGAGGGGAATCCTTGACCCGGTGGCATGGGACAAGTCTGGAGCACAGCTGGAAGCTGAAGCGCAGTAGTGTAAACTGAAGCAGGTGGCCCAAATGATCGCAGAACAAAGCCGTGGCCGGCAGCAACAACCTGCAGCAGAGCCATGCAGGAGCTCAACGAGCAGAAGGAAACAGCACAATCCAAAACCTACAACCCCGTCAAGAACCGGCAAAAAGAGTTCCCGGGATAAAGGTAGTGGGAGAGAGAGAAAATCTGGGTGGGGCTGGGCATGACAAAAGTAGTTAACCATAAGAGTGAGTGCCTCTGGTGTCTTCTTCCACAGCACAAAGGTTAGTTGAAAAGCACTGCAGAAGCTAACCATAAGAGAGTGGCTCTGGAGTCATCTTCCTCAGCACAGTGGTTGGTCGCAGACCACTACAGAAGCTAACCATAAGAGAGAGTGGCTCTGGAGTCATCTTCCTTGGCACAGTGGTTGGTCGCGAACCACTGCTGAAGATAAAAGTAAGAGAGAGTACACTGAAAGTCAATTTGCTTGTGGCAGTACCTGACAGGAGAGTGAACCAGGTCTGGCAAAACAAGCCACAGAGCAATGCGGGTCTGGGACCGGTACCCACAAGAAAAGAAGATCAACACCATTTTGCGTGTTGCAGTACTTGGCAGGAGATTGCACCAGTACTCCTGGGGGAAGAAGAGAAACCTGGTTCTGGGACCCTTATCACAATTGGATCTTTGCTTTGTGGGAAGGCAGATATTCCCCCTGGTGTTGTGAACTGTGAAATAAAGCATGAGAAAGGCTGGGGGAAGGGAGGCATTCCCCTTAGTTTTGTAAACTGTGAATACAAGTCTGAGAAAGACCAAGGGAAAGGAGAAATTGCCCCCTATGGTTGTGAATTGTGTAATAAAGTATCAGAAAGGCCAGGGGAAGGGATACATTCCCACTGGTGTTGTGAACTGTAAACACAGCCTGAGGAAGGTCAGGGGTAAGCCTGAGGAAGGTCAGGGATAGGGAGTAATTCCCCTTGGTGTTGTGAACTGTGAGAGCAAAGCCTGAGAAGACCAGGAGTGTTGAGCCATTCTCCTGGAAACTGAACCAGTAATAATGATCAAATCAATAGTCCAGGGCAAGGGAGTAATTCCCCGGGGATACAAAAGATTGAATTTTCTGACGCAGAGTATCAGAGAATCTGCAACCCTTTTGTTTGTCTAGGGAGTACTAAATCCAGGGCAAGGGAGTCAGTCCCCCGGTGGAGAACTTACAACCAGAACTGTGCCACCCATTCCAGGAGGAGGGGGTCATTCTCCTGGGCCAAGAACTTTGGTACAACTGTTTAGTTTAGTTATAAGTGTAAGGGACAGAGATAGGGACATTTTGACGCAGAACAGTGGACTTTTTAAGTTGCTCACACATCTTGACAGACCCATTAGCACTTTGGTTAAGGCATAGACACTCTTCATAGATGTAGGGAGGGATAGATTTCCTTTTATTTTCATCCCAAATAAGAGTGCATAGTAATCACTATGCCACCCATGTGTCACTCTCATCCTTCTGGACCCTTACATCCCTCATCTGAAGAAATAAGACAGCTGCAGATCATCTTGTTGCAGAAGTGGACCAAGCTAGAGCTCCTGGATTATTTATCAAACAGAAGTGAAAATGAGATAGAAGGTTGGGTGTGTCTGGTCAAGGAGGCGAAGGACACAGTTGGCAAACTATAACCAGTCTCTGGACAACAAGAAAGTGACCTAAGGCCCAAAATGGAATTGATATCCCTGGAGAAGGGTACAGGAAAACCAGCTAAAGTGTACTCTCAGCACCAGCAATTCACAAGGAGACCTGCTAGAGGAAGCTTTTCAGTTACCAGTACGAGTGCAGGGGAAGATGTTTTGGGTGCTGCTGGATTCTGGTAGGATTTATCATGCCATATGCCCAGAGTTACTACCCCATCACAACACCCTTGAAGAGGAGAACTCAGCTACTTGCTGTATTTGTGGTGATTGGGTAGCCTACCAAACTGCATGATTCAGGCAACTAATTGTTATGCCTGTGACAACTGAGGACACATTTTCTCTCATTGCCCTACAAGACCTCAAGGTCCATCAACACAAGGTAACCAAGAATCAGAAGAATATAGACAGATAGGAGTCTTTCACCCAAGTAGAAGCTTGGAAGTAGAAGAAGACAGGAGAAAGCTGACAGTAGCATGCTAAAGAGGCTTGAGTCCACCAGGGTAATTGTGAGGTACTATACCAATTCCATTTACCACACTAAAAACTGGATAGTGTAGGCAGAGTTAGGAAGTCCCTGAGGGAGTTTAGATAGCCAGCATTTAAAGGATTATTGTTAGAACATGCCACCTATTCAACAGTAGGGGTTACTATTGTGTAGCACTACTGTGGGGAAATATGGGTGCCTGAATTAGGGATGAGTGTCATATTGAGATGAGAGAGACAGCCTTGGGCCCCACAAAAAGAAATAAAAACCCCTGAACCATGGCTGTGAATTAGAGACAGTGTTGTGCCATCTCTGACACAGCTTAGATATGGTCTCCTACCCTTCTTCACTAATAAAATGAACAATATGTGTACAACTAGGCCAAGATCCTTGCTGCCTCTAAACCCTGAAAAGCAATTATCTGATTTTCACCCATGTCTATGACATCACTAATAAAATAAAAACAGCTGCATTGAGGACTGGCACAAATACCAACCTGACTGTTGTGACAGGATCAGTAATCTGACACTGTCAAGAAGGGACTGTCTGATTGCTAGTTTGTACCACTCATGATCACCCATACCTCTGCTTGAAAATGAAATGCTTGTCAGTTTATTTTTCTTACTTGCAGAACACCATATGTATCAGTATTCATGGCAGATCACCCGCAACAAAGCAGCACACCAGAATCTCCAGAGATGCCTCCAGTCAGCACATTCCAACTGGCAGCAGAGGGATGATGAACCACTGTGCAATGCTGCTTCAACAATTGTAATGTCCGGTGGCATGGTTAGCTACACGCCACTCACATACAGAGACTCGCTCACCTGCAGACTCGCCATTGAGCAGATCCATGTGGAACATTGAAGCCCGGACACAACCTTGGACATTGTTCAGTGTGGGCGGTCATTGACAAAAGCCAACACAACCAAGATAAAGGGGGCAGGTGTTTACCCCCTTTTTATGTATTCACCTGTCTGTGAGACCTCCTGGGTGGGGAAGATAGGGACCAATTGGCCCAGGGAACCAGCAGGAAAACACCAATGGGAGGAGGAGGGGAAGGATAGGTGCAAGGACAAGAAGCTGTGAGGTGCTCGGTTGAGGTCAGAGGAGAAGGTGGTAGACCAAGAGACCAGAAGGAGGAAGGTTGGTGTGGAGGAGCATGGAGGCACTTTCTAGAACACGTGAAGTATTGGTTGCTGAGAGAAAGTTGCACTCTATAGTGAATGTGCATTCAAGTGGTGTGAGTGAGAGTAATAGTGGGAAGTTAGGGAGTGAATGAAAGTGTGACAGAGAGTGGAAGGAGAGTGACTGAGTACTAGGGCCGTAAGAGTGGTAATAGTGGAGTGGAAAGGGAAAGGTAGTACTACAATGGAGAAGTGAGATAGTAGTGTTGGTGGTACTAGTAGCAGAGGGTAAGATTCAAGGGTAAAGGTTGACTTTAGAAAGATGATATTGTAGGGACAGGGGAGGTAGAATCTGGGAGAGAGAGGAGAAACAGTGTGTGGATTTGAGGAGATGAATAGGAGGAGAACGCGAGAGTAAGAGAGATTGAGGGAGAGCAAAATAAGAGCGAAGAAAGAACAAAGAGGAGGAAGACCGGGAAGTCTGGAAGGGATAAACCTTAGTCATCTCCTTGGGAAATCCTGACAGGAACTTTAGATTGTTTCTCGAGGGAGGTTAGATAGATAAAGTGTTGACCTTTAGGCCATCACAAGTATGTAGACAGATTCTAAATAGTAGGGGTTACCAATCACTAGAATCAATGCAGGGATTCAGGGAAGCCTGGGTAAGAATGGGACTGAAGTCAGCTTTATGAGTATGTTTGGGCACATGAGTCCAGGCCAGTGGAGCTGCAGCCGTTTAAGAATACTGAGATGCAAAGAGGAAGAGGAATGCTGATTAGGAGACTAAGGAGGATCACTGAAGTGGTGATGCAGGTCATTATGTGGTGTCTGATGTGCAATGCCGCTATTGAGTGAGAGACGCTCTGTTCATGCTAAAAAAATCTGGAATTAACCTGACAAGCAAAGTATCCAAGGGGAAACGGACACCAGAAGCAAGCACATACAAGAAGCATCTGAGGGCAGGCTTGAACTGGCCTATAGCTTCATAGGGCATTTCCCGAAGTGCAGACCCAACACACAAGTGTGAGACCGTTTTTTAGTCAAATTAAGCCAGTTTTCTGGCTGAAGTGGATCATTCTGATCAGTGACTTCATTATATGACTGGTATTTTTGACCAATATTACGAAATAACATTCTTTAAAATGTGCTATTTGCAACCCATTTGACCAATAACTCCCCTTTCGGTACTATTCAGTCTTTCATGAAAGGAAAGAATTGTCATTTCAACTGTGGGCCTTTCGTTGTTGCTGCTTCAGCAAATATATGTCCCAGTCTCACCACGATGAGGGACACAGGTTTTGTGGAGTCATGGGTGCTTGACTGACAAACGTCTAGAGCAGGCAAGGAAGCAAATGAGAAGGTAGCAATGAGGCTGGAAGGTGCGTCAGTATCCAATGCTAGAGTTCCTGTAACAACTTCTGACACAGAGAGTCTCTCTGAAGGAGATGAGAAGGGGGTGAGTAGTGGCCAGAGTGGAGTCTAGCAGGGACAGTGAACTCCACTGTGGAGCAGCAGAGGAGTGAGGAGGAACATGAGATGAAGAGACTATGCACAATGTGGACAGCCATGAGGGTGTCCCAGAAATGAGGGCACATAAATGAAGTGTGGAAGTAGAGCCCAACCCAAAAAGAAATGCGAGTAGGACAAGCACCAGAGGTGATAGACACTAAGACATGTGAAAGTCTATTTCCCTGCAGGAAAAGCAGAGTATAACACTGTATCACTCTGAAGCTATATCAAGAAAAAGAACCATTAAAAAAGAGACTGATGCTTATTGGGAACAGTAATCCGTTGTCCCGCAGATAGAGATAGACTTGAATCCAGGCACAGTCAAGAAAGCATCGCAAAAGGCTAAATCATCGTGGGATGTGTAGTCCCTTGAGCCAGAGATAGGGAGGCCTGAATCCTTATAATGCTGAGAAGCCAGGTCAAGTCAAAGAATCCCCGAGAGAAAGACTTATGTAGGCTGGGAATCTAGTGAATGCTCCAACAGAGAGCGAGACTTGAATCCTTATAATGCTGTGATGCCAGGACAAGTCCAAAAAGACAGTGGGGAAGAAGCTGATTACTCTTCAGACTATTAGTACAATGTCCTTTAATGAGAAGCTTGAACAATCAGAATGCTGGGAAAATCCATGACCAAGTGAATAAAGGTAAGGGTGAGAGTACAGATGAATATAGGGACATGAAGTCCACATGGAAATACAACAAAACAAACGTATAGCCTGTGTAGGAGCTCATCTATAAAGGCAATCCATAATGATGTACATATGCAGTTCTTAATATTGCAGAATGAGTAACATTAATAGTGAATGAAGTAACCGTCGGTCTACAAATGTTTTTTTTTTATTCTTTATTTTCATTTTATACCAAGCAAGAAATAATAAAAAACAGTATCAACAATTCATTGTTATATCTAAACAAACAATAACAATTTCTTAAAACATCAACCAGTAAACAAATCCGACAACTATACCTAAATAGTACACAGTAATAAACCCCACTTCACTCTCCCATCCCCACCCTCCTCAAAAAGACATCTTAAGATGCAGGTCTAATACAAATCCAAGAATTTCCCCCAAATCTTCCTAAACAACATGTGTTTCCTTTCACGGCCACACATCACGCTTTCCATTTCTGCTAATTATATCATTTCATCCATGCAAGTGTGTCATGCCATAGATTGCATTTTTTCTAGACTCTGTAAATTAATAAAGCTAGTATAACTAAGCAGGATGGCTCACTGGTGTTTTTCCCTAATTGCTGCTGCACTTTACTTTCACTCTTCATAGAGGAATTCCTAATTCCCTAAACTCAAAATTCATTGAAAATATTCATCACAAAAGTACACTAGTGTCTAAGTTCAAGAGTCATTCAAATTGTTCATCATAGATTCTATGAAGTACACTAGTGTCTAAGTTCAAGAGTCATTCAAATTGTTCATCATAGATTCTATGAAGTGTACAGACGTATACGTTAAAGAGTAATTAAGGGCATTCATCTTGGAACCTGTGGTATACAGAGTTGTACAAGTTATGAAGCTATTAAAAGTAATTGTTCTTAAATCTATTATGTGCACAAAGCCTGAAGTCCAAATATTGAAAGCAGTGCTGCTAAAGCCCTTGAGAGGTACCGTTCTTTACCTGCAAGAGTCGAGAAACGTTAATCAGAAAGTCCATAGATTACACTGTTGTCTAAATTCCGGGGTCATTCAACACATTCAAAGTTCAAGAGCACGTCGAATCGCAGATTATACAGCAACAAAGAGACTAAGGAGAGACTGAATGAGTGCTTACTTGATATATTTGCATACATCTGGAGCCAAGGAGGCCTCTTTGATCAAATCAAAATGGACTATGGGGGTCTTTTTACATTCTGTGGAGTGCAAAGGTAATGTGTAAAAGCAAGGCTTTAGAAATGTACCCCGTACAGTAACACTCCAGAGCATTTTTGTGCCATTCCAAGGTGTTGGAGGGGAATAAAGTAGAGTTTGCATCTTTGCTCCGTCTTGGAAGAGCACCAGGGTTTACGACTGCAGGAGATTTTCATGCAGGATTACAATCAATTGGTTCATGAGATCCGCTGTGCAGTTGCACCTGCTAATGAGCATATGGATTACAAAAGAAATCCATTATGAAATATCACCTGCAAAGTGTCATTTGCAGGCAGCGTTTTTGTTTTTACAAAATAGATCGTAAAAGTGAAGCGTAAAAGCGATTACACCTTGTTTTATTTTTCACAACTACACACCACTTTGGAAACATTGAAAAATGTGTGCAGGGGACCTAACAGCACACAAGTGCTTACATTGGCGGCCCCCTGCATGCACTTTGCAATTTATTTATACTGACAATCTATAAAGCCTGAGGGTGCACTCCAGACAGCACCTTCTCCATCTGGATTCTACTGTTCAGTTCCCCACCCGGGTAAAAGGGAAAGGGCAGAGTAGGAAACATGGGAAGTGGTGAGTCTTGGAACTGGAATGTAGTCTGCTTTCTAAGCAGCATTCCTGTCACTGCTCCTGTGTAATCCTGCTTTCCCAAAACACTGAGGAGTGGTGTCACCACCAGACACACACAGCAGAGTTGCAGCCGGATTGCACAGGGTGTGGTCACAATGCAGCATAAGTGTGAGTCCCCCCTTTACTGCAATTCTGGAGGGAGGTTTGGGTGCTTTGGAATCAGAGGCTACTATTCCACTGCTCCCTAGTTGAAGAAACAAGTACAATAGAGCTCAGTATTAGGAGGAAATACAGAAAAAACCTTTGCAGCAGTGATATTGGTGAAAATGTACACAGGAATGAAAACTGTATCATTGCTCTCTAAATGTGCCCTGTCTCAGACCACATCAATAAATACTGAAACAAAAACCTGTGACAGGGACAGGGGTGTCCCCCCATCAGGGGGGGAACAGGGACACCCCGCCCCCCCGCCCTAGGACAGGAGACCTATCAGTGTGTTTTACCAGAACGGGTCTTGCCACCGAGGTGTGTTGAAGGAGTTGGAGTGCCCCAGTCTCTGCCCCAAACCCCCTGCTTCATGTGCTGTGTTGAATCAAAATAGTGACACTGCCAGTCACAACATGTGTTGCAGCTCCAATGCTGGCCTGAGTTCTTTTTGTCTCTTTCAGAAATACAAGGACCAGCATGTCCTGCCACTACCCCAGACCGCTGCGACCATAGGAAAGAAACCGGCGGTCCCTCCAAAGCCTCTAAAGCACCTGCATTAACAAAGCCATTTGTCATGCCAAATCAAATACACTTACTATGGCATGTAAAGAAGGCATAGCAGAATGAGCAGAGCAGCATCCCAAGCCCAAACATGAATTCAGATATTGCAAGAGAGAAGGAATACACCTTAAAGGAGATTATCAAGATTTTCAATGTGGAAGCCCATCCAAGGAGGAAAAAGCTGCCCTAGATTGGCCTGTAGAGTAAGGTGAAGGGATCTATGAAAGGGAGTAGGAAGCATAGGAACAGGAAGGGAGGGGAATAAAAGATGACCGACGAAAAGCAGAGTGATGGGGTGTTCAGGAGAGGAGGTGGACGGAGAAACCTGTTGGAGGAAGGACATTGGAGTGGAGTGTTGAAGAGATTATGGTGGAGGTTACAACAGGTGAGGTGGTGAGGGAGTGTGGTACCAGACCATGAGAGTGAGTCTGCTAGTGAGTGAGAGTTTGCTGGGTTGAGTCATAGGGACAAGGTGTCGCGGGAGGGGAGCGAGAACGGTGTGCAGAAGTAGTCCAAGCACAGACCAGCTGTGACCTAATTGAATATTAAGAATGAGGCAAGCTTTATTGACATATGTACAGGACAGGGGTTCCAGATACTCTTATAGCATATACATGGAGAAAGACACACCCACCAGCCATCCTCTAGCACATCAGCTCAGCCCCCAACTCTCAGATCTCTCACCAGCAAACACAAATCAACATTCTCCTGAGCTGTCAATCACTCCAAGCACCAACATTCTCTCAGCATACGTAGATGGCCAGCATGACAGGACAACATTTAAACACCACAATATCTCCCCCCCCCCTACAAACACACACACAAAACAATTCAGTGCAATCGTACCGTGTCCTTCCACAAACACACAAATGAACGATTCACCATGCAACCAACACGTGGTGGGATAGCATGGGTGGAGAACCACAGGCTGTCCATCAACCAGACTAGGATGCACTCCTTTGTGGGTGTAGAGCCCACGCAAATCATGCAAGACTGCCCGCATCCAGCCATCACACATTCAGAAAAGTGGTGTTGCACGACCACCAGTGCAACAAACAATGGAGGTACGTAGCCCATCACTGTCCGCCATCTCTCAAGCAACTCACACAAACAACCTTCCCACTCATCTACCATAAAATCAACATGTCCTATCCAGATGAACTCCCAACACACTACACTACCAAATCATACTACACTCACCAACTCCTACTACAATCACCAGATCATACGAAATCACTCCCCCATTGTGCCAAAACCATTGGGTACATTTTCCTTGCATAAGAGGAAATCACTCACTCCTTCCAGTGACTCGCTGCTCACCATGTTATTATCTTGAATCCATGGTGACGCCCAAATGGCTTTCTCAACATTGCAGTAAACCCCTTGGTTGGCCCCTCCATGCTTGTAGATGTCATAATTTCGGTCGAGAATGCCCGGGTAGAAAGAGCTCCTGGTCCCTCCACTCAACTCCTCATCACAACGTTGGTGCACTTCTCGCGGTCATCATGTGCCTGCTTCCCGCTCTTGTGCCAGTCCACAACCGGGGTGCCACCACAACCAGCTCTGTCCAGTGCACTCCAGTCGAGGCATCACCCACAGCATCTCTCGACTGTCACTCCTACAGCCCGCACATGCAGAACAGCTCAAAATCGCGCTGCCGCTGCTCTGCTTATCCACCATCCAAACAGAAGGCCACGACACTGCACTCCCACCCAAAGGTTAGAGCCATTGTCGCCGCACACATGCCGTCCCCAGCAGTAAATCATTCTGTGTACGATTTTTCTTCTTTTTTTAAAAAAAAAAAACACGTGGCAAACCATCGCTGCAGGAAATGATTGAAAGTGGCCAGTCAGGAGTTAATCATTCACCGCACTGTGCACAATCTGCTTAAACGTTAAGTGCTTCTCATTTCCAGAGCTGGGCTCTTAACTGTACTTCACAGATGCTTTTTGGAAACCGCTGTAACGGGCCAGGGCCGGTACTTTCTGGTGTGGTCCTTCATCTTTAACTCTTGTTTTGGTGGGTGAGGGAATTCTTCTATGCCCTGGGCTCAGTCTCTCTTATGCTCTCATGCACTGCGGGGGACGGGTGTCACTTATGGGCAAATGGTGGGTACGCTGTCCTCTCAAAGGATGGATCTGACCTTTGGGGCGAATGGTGGGGTGTGCTCTCTATCCTTCAGAGAATGGATCTAACCTTTGGGGGAACGTTGGGTGGTCTAACTTGCACTTCCCCCGCCTCACGCCTTACTTGTTTTCCTTGTTCCCGTTATTTGCAGCCGTCTCATGGGTTCTTTCACACCTCATCACCATTATGTTGTAACCTGGTGGGCAGATGTAGTCCAAGCACAGACCAGCCGTGAGCCACTTATGTAAATAAAGCTTACCTGGTTCTTCATACACAAGTACAGTTCAGTCATTCTAGTTACTCTCATAGTATATATATATGGTGACAGACAAACCCGCCGGCCATCCTATAGCACAACAGCTCATGCCCCAACTGACACGATCAGATTTCTCACCAGAAAACACACATTCTCCAGAGCTGTCAATCACCACAAAGGCCAACATTCATTCAGCATACATAGATGGCCAGCAGGACAGGACAACATTTAAACATCACAACAGGGAGACATTGTGAGAGAAGTGGATGGAGCGGGTGAAAGTGAGAGGCGGGAGGGGGAAGAAGATAGGAGAGAGGAGAAAGGGGTGAAGGGAGAAGAGAGAGGGGAGAGAAGACAGTGGAGGGGAGAAAGAGCAGGGGAAAGTAGGGGGAGAAGACCGGAGGAAAGTAGATTGTGTGAACACTGGAGGTACAGCTGAGGAGAGATGCTGGAGATTTTTAAAAAAAAAGTAGAGGTAGAGAGAGGGATGGATAGGGGTAGGAGTGGAAGCAGAGTGGAAGATAGGAACAGGAAAATCAGGGAAAAGAACAGGAGAGAGCGAGAGAAGTGGGAGAGGAGCCGGGCGTTTGTGAGGGCAAAATTTTGGGCTAGGGTAGTGTTAGAATAAGGAAGCTCTTACAAGAACCTCAGAGGGATACAGCTGGATAAGGGTATGGCCATTAGCCCCTCACTTTAGCTACTTCATATATAGTAGGAGTTACTTACCACTAGTTACCACTCTGGGGGCTAGGGATGCCCGGGCCATGGAGATGGGAAGCACTGGAAGACGAGAGGGGGGTGCCCATTAGTGTGCTCCAAAACCAGCTCCAACAACTATAAGTCTGAATACCTTATTTTATTTCCAAAAATACTATTGAGCCAGACTTTGAAGTCTGTGAGTTTATAAGTCTTTACCACACCATACAAAGTTATATGCATGCCAGTCAGGAAGAAACTCATATCTCTTTTTATCATCATGCCATATTAATTTAGGAGCAGAATGGAAGACTGGGCCCTGCTGGCCTGCAAGAAACTCCAGGAAATGTAGAATCATTTAGGCATTGGGGCATATAGACTGGCCAGTGATCCTAGCTGGCTCTAGACTGGCGCATGCAAAACAAAAGCTCCCCATCCTGCGCGTCTGCGTCCACTGGAACTGTGCAGAGGAAGCCTTTCAAAGGAACGGACCAACAGTAGATGGCATCAGGAACTCCAGGGAGCACAACGTCACTCACCACTTCACACGCGAGGCACAACAAGCAAAGAGCACAATACAGGGACCTACGGCGCGTTCTAGATTGATTACTGCCCACAGAACGCAGGGGCGAGCTATATTAGGTCAGGCTAAAGCAAGATGCTGAAACTAAGGAAAAGATCTCCTGAAATGCAAAAACGCAACTGGAAAAGAAAATCAAATTGCCCATTTGGTAATCCATACATGTCCCTACTGGCTGACCTTAGGAAACCCGGCTATGATCAATTTCTCATTTAAGCAGCATACACTGCAAGGTCGCAGAACACGCCTTGTTCTTCCTTTAACATAAAATGAGAAAGGCGGGAAAAAAAGATGATTAATGGCATCACAAACACAGATTTCAGGCGTTCTATCGAACTGTATACACTTTAGCATCTTCCCCAGAAGCACAAACAGAAAAACAATCCAGACAGTTACCTAGACGGAAGAAAGGAACCTGGCACTTCCCATGATTAAGGACATGCTCTGAGAAATATGCCCGAGCCAAATCTCACGGTTAAATGGTCTATTTCCTTTGGTATAGGATTATAAAACGCTTAGCAGAAGATATGCCCTCCAAATAAGGACACGTCATAACCAAATGAACAATTGAGCCATTGATATGATATGATATGGCATTTGTAACGCGCTTATACACAAGTGTTTCAAGGCGCGACGAGGCAGGGAGGGGGGAACAAGGGGAAGACAGACAACGATCCTACTAGGCCAGGTGTCATTCAGATCGCACAAGTGCATGGGTGGAGGGAAATGGAAAAGTGCAAGGGGAAAGGAGGGGGGAAGTGCTGTACAGGGTAAGTAGAACAACAAATAAATACTAGGGCCAGCTGGTGTCAAGTGCAAGGTAAGTGCAGATAAGTGCTGGGAAGGGGGGCTGTAGGGATACAGAGACAGGCCCACAGTGCGGGGGCTGCCAGGTAGGCAGTGCAAGTGGAGAGTGGCTGGGCCAAGGACTGAGATCGGTGAGAGTGGCCCAGTTGCTGATCCAGTGCAGTTTCAGTCAAGAATTTAGCAGGGGAGAGGGGGAGAGAAAGCAGAAGCAAAGAGGAAGGTTTTGAGGTGCTTCCGGAACCGGAGATGGTTCTCCTCAAGTTTCGGGGAGACAGGAAGGCTGTTCCAGAGGGAGGCAGCTGCCGCGGAGAGAGATCTACCCGCAACTCGTTGCTTGGAGAAGCGGCTGACCCTGAGGGAGTTGGAGACGGATGAGTGAAGAGTTCGAGACAGAAGATATTTAGGAAGAGAGAGTTGAAGGTATTTAGGCCCCAGGCCCCAGAAGGCCTTGTGGACAATGCAGAGGGTTTTGAACTTAATCCTCGCAGCCACTGGGAGCTAGTGTTGAGATTTCAGTCCTGGAGAGATACGGTCCCTGGGCTTGAGGCCAAGGACAAGTCTCGCAGTCCTGTTCTGGATAAATTGCAGAAGGCGGAGAGTAGAGGCAGGCAGATTAAGATAGAGGCTGTTACAGTAGTCCAGCTTCGAAAGAACCAGGGCTCGGGAGACAGTGAGCTTCTGAGGGAAGGAAAGGAAAGGAAGAATACCTCTGAGGAGGTGCAGCTGGTAGTGTGACTTCTTAGAGACGTCAGATATGTGAGGGGAGAAGGAGAGTGTGGAGTCGAAGATGACCTTGAGGTTTATTGCCGTTCAGGTAGAAGCAGGAAGAGGGCCAAGAGAGGCCGGCCAGAGAGCTGCATGGAAGGAGGGAGGGGGTGTGCCGATGAGTAGAATCTCAGTCTTACTGGCATTAAGGCAGAGGAAATTGGCGGCACACCATTCCTGGATAGCAGACAGACAGTCAGAGATGAGGGAAGGAGAGGAGGAGGCCGAGGGTAGCCTGAAAATGAGCTGGATATCATCCGCATAGCACTGAAAGTTGGAGCAGAGAGCGGCGATGCGGTGGGCAAGGAGTGCCAGATACTGGTTGAACAGCCAGGGAGAGAGGTTAGATTCCTCGGGGACACCACAGGTAGAGAAAAAGATGTCAGAGAGGAAGGACCTCAGTTGGACCTGGGAGGGTCGATTGGTGAGGAAAGAGGTCAGCCACGCCAGAGCCTGACCAGTGATACCCAGGTTATCACGGAGACGGTTGAGCAGGACGGCATGGTTGACAGTGTCAAAGGCAGAAGAAAGATCGAGCAAAATGAGAACACACGAAGTGTTGGAGTCAAGGTTCGAGAGCAGGTCCTCAGGGATGTTCAGGAGAGCAGTTTCCGTGCTTCTGGCAGCTCTGAAGCCAGACTGATGGTCATGAAGACTACCAACAGATTCAGCATGGTGAATAAGCTGGGAGAAGGCCAGTTTCTCCAGGAGCTTGCCCAGGAAGGGAGTGATGGAGATTGGGCGATAGTTATCCGGGCAGGAGGGGTCGGAAGAGGGTTTCTTAAGAAGAGGGTGCAGAAGGGAGTGCTTAAGGGGGGATGGAAAGACTCCAGAGGCGAAGGAGTGGTTGCAAAAGTGAGCCAGGGCAGAAGCCAGGGAGTCGATGTGGTCCTTGATAGTTTTGCAGGAACAGGGGTGAACCTGTTTTGACGAGACTTTCATAGATCGGACTTGTCTGGAAACCTCGTCAGCGGAGAAAAGGGGAAAGGCAGAGAAGGAGGGAGGAGGGGTGGCTGCAGAAGGGCCAGAGGAAGAGCAGGGAATAGAGGGAGGGAGGTGATGGGAGGAGAGTGAGGACAGGATGTCATGAGTTTTAGAGATGAAGTGAGAGGCCAGTGCCGTGTAGAGGGTCTGGGAGGGGACAGAAGAGGTAGAGACTGCAGCAGGGTTGGCCAGCTCCTTGCAGATTTTAAAGAGTTCGGCCAAATTGTTAGATGCCTCAGAGATGCGGGATTGGATAAGGGCTCTCTTCTTGGTGAGAACGGAGAGCCGGTATTGCCTTTGGAGCAGGTGGCAGGCCAGTTTGTCAGAGGATGAACATGAAGCACGCCATTTCCTCTCTGCCATCCTGCACTTGCGTTTTAGAGTGACGAGATCCGAGTCATACCAGGAGTTACATTTGGCTTTGGGCTTCAGGCGGATTCTCATGACAGGGGCAAGGATATCCAGAGTATCAGATACAGCAGAGTGGAGCGTGGAGAGGGCTGTGTCAGGGTGGGAGTCAGCCGAAGGGGGAGGGGGGGCGAGAAGGTGGCAGCGAAAGCCTCAACTGACACGCGCTTCATGGGTCGGATAACCGAGAAGGAGGGTGGCAGTGATGAGGGTGTCTTTGCCTGAGGGGTAGGGAAGGTTCATTCATTACAAGTATATGTTGCCCCTGGTTGTTGAAAAGCAAAGTTGAATTCAATAATGTATTTAAAATATTACCTCTCTTTCACATTGATCTCTCAGTCATTGACAGAATAAAAACCTTCCAGGGCTACCCAATATCAAGAGATAATTATAAAAAGATACACATTAAGTCCTTAAAATGAGGAAAGAGGGATGAAACAAAAGTGTGCCCATGCACTGCTCTGTTTTCTCCTAGCTGTGAGATCTCTATCAGCCCCCCTTAGACCTAAAATACACACATCAAAGGTATTGATTCAATGCCAGGTGAAATTGAAGCCATGCTAAATGGGGATGTCATAGTACTCATTTGGGGAGAGGGGTCATTTAAAAAAGAAGCACTGCTGCTGTAATTACCAAATTCTGATCATTATTGGGATACAACATGAACCGGGATCAGTGTGAATCCCTCCAATTACGCCTATTGACTGGCAAGTCTGACATCGGAAAATGTAGATATAAATGGGGTAGAAACATCCTTCAATAGCTGGCCATTAAACTTAATAAAGGGTTTGCAAAATGATCAGAGTCAATTTGCAGTGAACATGAACCTAAATGGAAATGGAAACAAAATCCTCACACAATGGGAAAGGGTGGAGCGCACTAACATGGTTATGGGCCAGAAATGTAGTTACATATTTTTAGGAAAGAAGCCTCTTTTGGCAACTTTCCCTCCATAGTTCTACGGACCCCCAAAGGTTTTGCCTGTCCTGACTTTGTACAGGGAAGTGACGCCTTTAAATTCACTTCCCCTGACTATTGTTATCAGGAAACCGATCAGCTCTTCGGACTATCAGTACTGGGAAACGATCAGACTCATTGCGAGCTTGATTGTATCTCAGCGTAAAGCCACCGAAATACCACTAAATGGTATTACTGTTACCACCACTTGGTCCAGCGGTATTACCACTGGCAGTAGTACCACCGGATTACAAGTGGTGGTAGATGGTTTTAGTCCCCATTAACTGGAGGTCATAGGACCTCATGGGGATTTTGATGGTATTACCACCAGCAGTAATAGTGCCTATTTGGATGTTTTTGCATGGTAAGGCAGAGGAATTACCTCTGTCATTCTGCTGGAGGTGTTTCCTCTGCCTTACCTCCAAACCTGTAGTTCAGCAGTGTGGTAATGTGGCAGTAATGCACTGGTTATTACCACTGCATTGCCATCATTTTCTACCACACAGCTGAACTCTTAATGAGGCCGGTTTCCCTTTCTTTTGACTTTTACACTTTTGTAACTTTTTAACATTGCACACAGCATCTTACAATGCAGTGCAATGGGGATACATTTATATCACTGGAGACTTTTACACTTGGGATTTTTGGTTACTTTTATATGTTCCCAAAGACAAGCCTGTGGCAGCAATTATATTTAACAATGTGTGTGTTATTTCTAGTGTGCACATTCGCATTTACCATGAATGGCTACTAAACGTGGCTAGTGCCCTAAAATGGCCACGCCATGAGAACTTGGCTTATTCTTTGGCCATATTGTTGTTTGGCCTTCTTCCTGCCTTGCTAGGTCAGGAAATCTCAGAAGACATGCACTTGCCCCGGAAAGCTGCTGCTTTCGTGGGCTAGAGATTCCTATGTGTGTGTGGCTCCAGACAGGGTTGGGACTGTCTAGTACCACTCCACATTAGTGGTGCCTGAAAGTTTGGGTGTGGGCCATAAGTGAAACCAACAGTGGTCCCTGATTGGATCACAGCTGGTTGTTTGACTGGTGCAGATCCTTACAATTGGTGGGCTTTGGCTTGCTTCCAGTCAGGATTTTGGATAAGAAGAGGAATCCTGCAACCATTTCTTGAGATCAACATTGGATTCAAGAATCCAGTGTAGAACAACAGCTGACTGAAGATCCAAAGAAGACTCCTGAAGAGTCCCAGCATCCCTTGCTGCGTCTGGCTCGGTGAAGCCCATTTCAACTACCTGATCTGCAAAGCCCTTGTGAGATGCTTCAAACTTTGCACTAATGGGACCTCAATGTGTTCTCAAGTATTCAGCCATCCTGAGCCTTCGCGGGTGTCCCTGGACCACCTGGTGGACTATCCATCTCTCCAATGGGCTACGTCACTTTAATCGTCACTGTTCCATGTTTCCAGCCAAAACCTCAATGGTTGCCAGTTCATGGTGTAAGTCACATTCCTGCCAAATTTCAGCCTCCCAGCTTCAAGGGATACTGCTCTGGAAGGTCTCCTTCAACCGCGACTGGAAGGATGCCTGCTGTCATCTATGCACAGAGGCCATTGCTGGAACTAACCTTCCCCCATATTGTGAAGTGTCCTGAAGAGGTCTGCATTGGTGCTTTCTGCATTTCTTCATCTCTAAGGATTGCACTCTGCTACTGGACCCAACTGGAAGAATCCTTGCACCTGCAGCCCTTGGGCACCTCTCACTGGAACCAACAGAGAGAAAACGGACATCCAGCGACCTCTGGTCGACCCATCTAGTCCTCTGAGAAAATTGGAGTCAGGGTGGTGAGTAAACACAAAGCATTTATCTCCCACTGTCCTACAAAGGATAACATTGAGAACAAGTCTCTTTGTACCCTTCCACTCCCCTGCTTTTTGGTCGTTACACCTGAGCAGTGAAACCTGAAGGAGAAGAATACATGTTTACTTACCAGTAACTTAGATGCATCTCTTGTCTTGAAGATTCACCAACACAAGTACTTTACCTGCACCAGATACATTCTGGGGAGAATCATTATGACTTTTGGGCACAAGCCCCACTCTTCAAAGGGATTGCACTTCTTTCAGGGCATATTTCCTCGGTTAAATCTTACTGCATCACTAATTTACCTTTTCTTATCAATTTAATTAATTGAATGCATTTTAAGAACCTATGGTGACTGTACATATATTTATTATTGAATGCTGTGCGGTATCATCACCTGCTTGTTTCAATTTTTAGTATGTGTTTTGGTCCTAGAATAAATATAGTATTCTTGTAAAATACTGTCTAAATTGAATTATTGTGTACTTCACTGTGTGGACCGCTGACCCCACTCACAATCTCCTGGAAATATCCTTGACTGTTGTCCATTGCTACCTTCAATGGGTTTGGCTAACCTCTCAGAGTTCTGCTGCTCACTGTAACTAGGGTGGCCTCCTAAAATCTGTCCACCAGGCCAGTTTCTAAAAATCCATCTTAACACATATTTAGAAACAATCCTCTAAAATTAGATCAGACCACCTAGGTCAATATTGCTAAGAAGGAATCAACATTTTTCTGGACAAGGGCCTAGATTAAATAAAAGCCTCCTCAAATAGGAACTACTAAGGGGGTCCAAGATTACCAATCACTGATATATTCTTCTAAGCCATTCACATTTCACATTTATCTCCTTGGTTCTTAACTTCAGAATGGTTCCCCTTCTGGACACACTTTGAACGTGTTGGACAACCAGGATAAAAAGCTGGGCAGGGTTGTTGACTAACTAACAGCAAATACATCCACCAGCACCTGCTTGATGGATGGAGACTTTCACAGGGTTGGATTCCTGTACAGAGTTGGGTTATTTGGGGTATTTACTTCATACCATTTCCTAACATTTACAAAAGGATGAAATGATGCACAATATGTTTCGGAATCGAAATCCTGCAAAAACAAACAGGAACCAGATAGCGACATTTTGGTTGCTTTGAACCCATTGTCATTTAACAAATGAATTTTGTAAATCTAAACAAAATAATATTCATCCTTCATTCAACACCATCATCCACTCCAATCTCCCTCTCCCCTGGTCACCCCCCTCCTGGTCTGACCTCTTTCTCCTCACCTCCCACCTGGGTCCCTATGGTGCTGTGACAACTCCTCATAAAGCTCTGCCAACCTCATTCACAAACATCTGTCTGATGAAACGAGTATCAGCGGCTGCCTTCTCTTCCACTTTCATTTCCCCTTGGCCATGCAACACAGATTCTACCGCTGATTCTGCCCTCAGCAACCTCTATTTGTCCATTACCAACACCCTTGACATCCTTGCCCCAGTCATGAGGATGCACCTGAAACCTGCCTCTACGCATAACACCTGGTACGACTTTGAACTTGCAGAACAAAAACATAAGTGCAGGGGTGCAGAATGGAAGTGGCAAACTTCAGGTTCACCCTCTGACAAACTGGCCTGCCCCCTGCTCGAAAGGCACTACAGACTCTATCCATGCAAAAAAGAGTACATATTTAGGCACGAGTATCTGGCGCTTCCAACAACATGGCTGAACTCTTCAAAATCTGCAGCTAACTTGCCAATCCGTCATCAGTATCCTCTGCCCCTAATCCATCCCAGGCCCTTTGCAATGCACTCGCCACTCACTTCACCTCCAAAACCCAGGACATACTGCTCAGCCTTGTCACACACTCTACCAAACCCCTCCCCTTCCTCCTCTGACCACTCGTCCTCCTCCTTCTCTTCCTTTGCTCCTGTCTCTCCGGAGGAAGTCACCATAGCAGTCAACTCCATGAAGGTCTCTTCCAAACAGGTTGCCCCTTGCTCATCCAGAATCATCAAGGATAAAATTGTGTCTCTTGCCAATCGCTGTAATCACTCCTTTGCCACTGGTTATTTTCCTTCCTCCCTCAAGCACTCCCTTGTGCGCCCCCTCCTTAAAAAACCATCAGCAGATCCTTCCTCCTTGGCCAAATATCACCTCATCTTCATCACCGCCTTCCTTGGGAAACTGCTTGAGGAGTTGGCCCTCCCCCAACTTAACTCCCACACTGACCTTGTTGATGGAATTCACGACCATCAGTCTGGATTCTGAGCATCCAGAGGCATGACCACTGCTCTCCTGAACACCTGTGAAGAACTGCTAGCATCCCTTGACTCCAGCTATCCTGCTGTCCTCATCCTCCTTTATCTCTCTTCTGCATTTGACACAGTAAACCACTTCATTCTCATAAAAAGGCTCCATGACACCCTTGGTATCTCAGAGCGGGCACTGGACTGGCGTACCTCCTTCCTAGCCGATCGCTCTTCCAAAGTCATACTGGGTCCCTTCTCCTCCCCTACTTCCTCCTCCACCTATGGCATTCGGCAGGGCTCCATCCTTTCAGCTTGGCCCTTAAACATCTATCTAACTCTGCTTGCACACCTCATTTTCTCCTTCTCCCCTAACTTCCAGTGCTAAGCGGATGAGACACAACTCTTCTTCAAACTTCCTACAGACGCTCCTTGCACCCTCCTTCATCCCCGACTGCCTCTCTGCCATCCTTGCCTTGTGCACTTCTAATGATTTCTGCCTCAATGCCAGCAAAACTGAGATCCTCCGTATTGGGACCCCTGCACCCTACTTCTTCCCTTCTCTCTGGCCTTCCTCCATGGGTCCTCCCCCTACTCCCTCCTCGCAAGCCAGGAATCTCAGAGTCATCTTCGACTCATCTCTCTCCTTCCTCCTCATACTCAAAACATTGTCAAGAAGTCAAACGTTCAGCTCTACCTTCTGAAAGGAATTCTACCTTTCCTCACCTTCCCCCAGAGACTCAATGTTACCCGGGCTCTGGTTCTCTCTAGGCTTGACTATTGCAACAGCCTCCTCCTTAATCTAGCTTTGTCCACCCTGCGACCCCTCCAACTAATCCAGAAAAGAGCAGCAAGACTTATCCTTGGTCTCAAGCACAAGGACCGCATCTCTCCTGCCCTACAAAGTCTCCACTGTCTTCCGATCGCAGCGCAAATTCAATTCAAATCCTGCCGCATCACCCACATGGCTGTTTGTGCTGGGGACCACTCTACCTGCAATTTTTTCTGACCAAATACTCTCCCTCTAGACACCTGCATTGCTCTGCAACCAACTCCTTGCGTGTGAAGCGGTTTGCTAAACAGGGAGCAGGTGGTGATTCGCTTTCCTCAGAGGACTCCCTTATTTGGAATAGGCTCCCCCTGCCTCTTCATCTTGACTAGGACCTCCTTACATTTCGGAAAAGCCTCAATACCTTCCTCTGCTCCTCTTCACTCCCTCTCTCCCCTGCTAATCGCACAGTAGCTTGACTGAAGTACAGGGCCCTTATGCAACCTCATGGCCCTGACCTCTCACTTCTAATCATCTCAGGTGCTGTCCATCCTCTGCACTTGCTTCGGCTCACCCTCCCCTTAGAGATTGCACTTAAACTTCTTCATAGAATGTCACCTGCTGCTCACCATGAGCACCACAGCACCTATCCCATACCACTCTTCCCCTCTGCACTTGAACACTCACAAGGCATAGTAGGCTTGTCTTCCCTCCTCGCTATCTTCTTTGGTTTATTAATTAATGTATTATTTATTATTGTTGTAATTACATTTTCTATCATCCCCTATTCCCTCCCTGCTGCTCCCTGTGGGCGCTTTG